>NC_056562.1:17808375-17874126 GCF_013358625.1 Macadamia integrifolia
CGAGGTTGATGGAATTGACCTAATGTTAGGTGAAGTGGCCATCAGTGAACACTATTACATCAAACAAATGGTCAACCTTAAAAAATTAGGGCGACATGACACACTTGCAGAAATGGTGGACACAATAGTTGCACGCCTTTCTAATGCGATCAAGAATGTGCAAGCTAGGGCTCTTGACATTTGCGGAGGACCTCAACTTCCCACCCCAAGCAGGGAAGGAGAATCTAAGGAAGAGGATGATCCCATGGTAGGAATAATTACCATAATAGATAGTGACGATGAGGATTGCTATCCCACAGAAATTATTGTGAAGAAACTTGTCAATGTAATGGAGACTCAAAGCATAAGGGACTATAAGGGTAAGGCCCTAGTAGTAGAACAATCAAGGACCAATGAGGCTGGAACAAGTGGCTTGAAGAAGGAACCAGAGAACACAGTCTTGGTTCAGCTCAAGAAGGCCCATGCTAATATCTCAATTTGGGGATTATTGATGGCCTCCCCTTCGCACCGAGAAGCAGTCTTGAAGTCCCTCACCATTATACAAGTGCTGATTGAGATAGATCCAACACATCTCACACAAATAGTAGGGGAAACATATGCGGTGGAGTTATTGATGTTCTCAGACTCCAAACTCCTCCAAAGAGCCCAGCACAACATGACTTTGCATATCATAGTGGAGTGCCTTGATAAGGTCATTCCCCAGGTCCTCATTCATAATGGATCTGCTTTGAATGCTCTACCCCTGAGGTCAGCCAAAAGTATTAGTGTTAATATGGAAGAAATGAGACTATCAAATCAGACAATACGGGCATATGACAACACCAAAAGAGAAGTTCTTGGAGTCCCCACCCTCGCCATAATAATCGGCCCGGTGAAGTTTGACATTAATTTTGAAGTCATTGACACACCAGTGTCTTTCAATATGCTCTTGGGAAGACCGTGGTTGCATCTTGCAAGGGTTGTAGCTTCTAGCCTCCATCAGAAGATGATGTTCATTCATGAGGGGAAAGTGATTACAATAGGTGGAGATTCTGAAATGGTTAATACTTTAGCCAACATTGAAAAGAGGGAAGAACAAGACCATGAAGTTCAACTTGTATTTTTTAGATAGAAGTTACTTGCACGGCTCTTGCCAAGGAAACACCAGAAGAAAAAATTATAACTGATTATGAAGCTATCTGGAGCCCGCCAGTGAGTCAAATGATGAAGAACATGCAATACTTTCCTAGAATGGGACTAGGGAAGTATCATCTGGGCGTTTCAACGCTACCTACTTTGGTGGTGAATAAAGGAAGAAGAAATCTAGGGTACAATCCTCCAACCCCCAGACCAAGAAGCAACAATGTCAGCAAGGGACAGAAGATACTAAGAATGACCAGGAAAATATCCACCTCTTACTGCCCCACTTTCAATGGGTATTTTATGAGGGAAGGAGAAGATTTCCCCTTTTATGGTAATGTTAAGCCATTGTTTGATGAAACCATTACAAAGATGCAACCAGGATTCGAGGTGTTCTTTCAAGATGTGTTTGACTGGGTGACTCAAGAGGTAGAACAACAGCAAGCTAAGGAAAGTAATAAGGACAGCTACATCACTGGAATAGCAGAAGTGGCCATGATTGAAGATGGGTTCTCCTCTAACAATCCTATAGCATTGATCTAGTCAAAGGAGGCCTAGTCCCTGAGTCCTCCTGAAGAGAGAGTGGGAAAAGAAGATAAGACTCATCTGGAGTTTGCAACTTCCCACTGATCTGAAGAACCACCTCTATTCATTTCTGTGAGAACCATGAGCTCAGGAGCTACATGAGCTCAAGCCCAGGCCCTTTCGAGGAAGGAGCATATATGCCAAGCAAAGAATAGCACAAAGAATGATGGTCTGCATGTACTGTGCCCGAATCAACTACAACAGGAAGGTCCATGACGGTGGTCAGAGATGTGTCCGAGGAGCAGGGATGGCCTCAATCAATAGGCTTGAAAAGTTGGACTTCATATAAATGGGATTGAGTAGTCTCCATCACTTCTCACCCCTCAAAAGTTTGGCTTCAGAGAACATGAGGTTGATCAACTTGTATTTGTGAAGAAGTAAGCATTTGACAAAGAGAACCATGTCAGCACCACTGAAGAGATAGCAGTAACCTTCCTGTAAGAAGAAGAAGGCCCTTTGTCACATCTGCTCATCCATTGAATCGTTGACCCATTCCTGAACTAGACAAGCATTGGGGAGAACTTCAAGTTTACTCATGCTACCGAGTCAACTAGCCCGAATACCACTGATAAAAGCATCAAGTATATCATCGAGTCTATAGTCGAGTCTATTGTTAAGTCTTTCATTTATGATTACATGTCAGCCTTCCCTCTCAAGGAAAGTCCAAAGTCCATGTATGTCGAGTCTGTTACTCCTTTCATGAATGAAACTTTTTATTCCGAGTATGACTTGCCTCCTTTTTTTGATGATGATCTTAATAAATATCGTAAGTTAATAAAACAATGCAAACCAAAGAAAGTCCAACCCATATATGAGGATACTTGGGTTATTAATCTAGGAATCAACCAATGCCTTTGAGAGGTAAAAATTGGTACTACCCTAGATGATGAAGAAGAAGAACAGATGATTAGTCTTCGGAAGGAATTCACCAAAGTCTTTACTTGGTCTTATAAGGATATGCCTGGGATAGACCCCAATATCGTGCAACATCGTTTGCCGACCTATCCTGGGGCAAAGCCAGTCAAATAGAAGCTCAGAAGAATGGGTCCAAAATGGAGTGAAAAGATCAGAGAAGAAGTTGTGAAACAGTGGAATGCGGGATTTCTACAAGTGGTGAAATACCCCCAATGGTTGGCTAATATAGTACCAGTGCCAAAGAAAGATGGCAAGGTATGAATGTGTATAGATTTTGGAGATCTTAACACGTTGAGCCCTAAGGATGACTTCGCATTACCTCACATTGATGTATTGGTTGACAACACAGTAGGGCTTGCCTTGTTATCATTTATGGATGGATTCTCGAGATACAATCAAGTGACTAGGCACCCAGAGGATCGTGAAAATACAGCCTTCACCGCTCCATAGGGAACTTATTGTTAAAAGGTAACGCCCTTTGGATTGAAGAATGCTGGGGCAAATTATCAAAGAGCAGCTATGGCCATATTACATGACATGATGAACAAAGATGAAGAAGTCTATGTTGACGACATGATACTGAAGTCAAGGGATCGGCAAGGGCATATTCCAGCACTAAAATGATTCTTTGAAAGGATCAAGAATGATCAGTTGAAGTTGAATCGTCAAAAGTGTATATTCAAGGCAATGGTAGAAAAATTGTTAGGATTCTTGGTGAGTGCAGAATTATTGGAATGAAAGAAAAAGAATAGGAATTATTTTATGGATTTTTTTTTTGTTAGTGATTACCGATAGGGATAAGGGGTTTCACTCTTTTCTCTCTCTCCCTCTTTTTTTTATTTATTTTTTATTTTTTTAAGAAAGGCACTTCGACTAACCTAAAGTAAGAAAAATAAAATAACTATATCACCCCAGCAATGGTGCCAAAAACTTGTTCTAGTTTAAAAATGTGTTACAACACGCGTATGGTATATTCTAGTCAACGGGTCGATCATAAGAAGATTAGTCACTCAATCTTACCTATTCTAAGCATGGCGAGAGTGAACAAGGGATGGTTGATTTTAAATTACGGTCCTAGAACATGCATATAAACAAAAGAAAATGACCTATACATTCAACATCTAAATTAAATAGTTCTAACGCCGGATTACTTTAATTAGAAAAATAAAATAAATGCAGAAAATAACAATTAAAAAAAAAGAATCTGTAATTAATAAAACTAAACTAACAAATAAAAAACTGAAAAAGAAAGCAAGTAAAGAAAAATTCTCAATACATCAGTCGAATTTTCGAGAAAGGCACTACTGTAGGCATCACCTTCAATTATAGCACATATGTAAATAAGAACACAAGGGGAGAAAAAAAAAGCATAAAAATCCTAATTCCACTACTTTTATTTAAAAAAAAATCTTAATTCTACTAATAAACATACCTTGATTATGTGTAAGCTGAATTGAAACTTGATTGATTTGGAGTGATGGTATTGGAATAGAATTGTTGATGAAGAACTTGAAAATTCTTGATTTTTGTCACCTGAACCAATTCTTTCCTAGAACTAGAAAATTAGAAAGCTAGAACTATGGATTGCACTAATTAAATTAAACTAAATTAACAAAGTAAACTAATAATTAAACAAACTAACAATTAAAATTGAATTTCATTACCATTAATCACTTAAAGAAACATAAGGAGAGAGAGAAGAGAACTAAGCATAAACTAGAAAATAAACTAAGGGGAATCATCCTTTTAGGAGGGGGAGGAAGGGCCTTTTATAGGGCTTTGGTCTTGCCTCCTACAAATCTTCTTTAAGAAAAGAAACAAAATAAAATAAAATTCAATCTTGGTAAAAATCCTCATTCTCTAAGATATTGTGTGAGGAAAGATAGAATCTATTTTCAAAATTAACAAATTCTATTCCTTCCCTGCAACATTAACCAATATCTTACAATCTTGATTAAATCAGGAAGGAATTTCTGCATAGCATCTTCAAGATCTTGTGAGGTGGCAAGGAGAGAGAATAATCTTTAGGATTTTATAGGAGAGAAGATATAGTACCAATGAGTGGGTCCCACCTTTGGACAAGTTAGTTCAAGCTTGGACCGGTTCTTGATTCACTTTAGGCACTTTCTCTTGTAGACTTGAAAACTAAAAAAAAAAAAAAATAAGAAAAGCAGAAGTAGTACTATCCAAAGTGGGGCAAAATGTGTACTTATATCCCTAAGATTTCACACATTATTGTGCTCATCAAGAAGGGTACCCACTTACAGTGAATATCAGGGCCCACAATCTCTCCTGGTGCTGAGGAATCCCTCTCATGGCTATCTGGGATTTCTAAAAATTAACAATTATACACATGTATTAAAATCAGGTAAATTTTTATCTACCCCTAACAGTGCTACCTAATACCTCCCTAATAAAATCATCTATAACCTCCCTTATATGCTCCTCAATTCTTCTTTAAGTCCAATTTAACAAATTTCATTTTAAATCCTTAGGGTCTTATATGAGATTCAATAGAAATTTCAGATTTCCCCCAATTTGACCCAATTTCTTATATGAAATTAAGAACCTAGAGTGGATATCAGTATTTTAACTTCAAAATTGATAATAAATTCTCAATTCCATAAGCATGTGTGGAATTCATACTCAATATCTCTTGCATCTGTCTCTATACCCTCAAATTAATGAAAATTGAGATGGGATTTCTTTCCAATTTCTAATTAATTCTCTATTCCAGAGCTTCAAGTAAGGAACCCAGTCTCCCAGTTCCAAATTGGCCTTCAATAATGAAGATCCCATCTCAGATTTCATTTCACATATTGTAGACACCCAATTTTGTCACCCTTCTCTGGCTATGATGAAACATGGATCTTGGATGTGACTTCTGGCTTCCGACAAACAAAGATATTGATGGAAACATTTTCCTACCCAAAACCCTAAAAATCCCCACACGGGATAGAGGAGGGGGTCAAATTTTGGATTTTTATATACAAAGGAATCCGATCAATATGACCGTACAAATGGGTAGTGCTCGAAAATACAATTTTGACGGTATATGGTAGGCCAAAATCAGACTATGGGATTGCCCACAATCTTCCCTGGAAAATCACATTCTTTGCTCGTATGTCGCGCACACCAACCAACCAGCCAGCCAGCCAGCTAACCCAGCCAACCAGCTAGCCAAGCAAGCCAGCCAGCTAGCCAGCCAACCAGCCAGCCAGCCAACCAGCCAGCCATCCATCGAAGCAAACTAGCCAACCCAGCTAGCTAGCCCAGCCAGCCCAACTAGCCCAGCCTAGCCTGCACGCCCCTACCGCATAGCCTGCGTGCCCCCACCGCATAGCCTGCGTGCCCCCACCGCATAGCCTGCGTGCCCCCATTGCCTACTGCATGCCCCCACCACACAGCTTGTGGGCCCCCACCTTACAGCCTGTGTGCCCCCGCCGTATAGCTTACGCACCCTCGTCGCACATTCAGCGCCCCCACCGCATGCTATGCGTGCCCCTGCTACATGGCCATGCACACCTTGCCTGCACTGTGCATATATTACCTACACACCCATGCCATCCTGACACACACACACTATGCACATTGCCTGCACACTCATGCATGCATGCGTCCACTGCCCATGGCCGCACCACCTCGGCCATTACCCTTGCATCATCCATCGCGTAGCTGTGACATCACCCGCACTACTTGCCTAAACTTACCATACCTCGGGCAGTTTAGGTTGGTCCCGTGCACCACCATTAGTGGCTGGGATTGTTGTTCCTCTCTCCTCTCGTTTTTCTGAAAATTGCCTTTTTTGGATAAAATTTCTCTCTCCTCCCATTTTTCCAAAAATACCTTTTTCAGCTAAAATTTCGCTCTTGTTTTTTTTGAAAACCCCTTTTTATCCACTGGACAAAAGCCCTCCCCACCCATTTTTTCCTTCAACTCCCCTCTCTACCCATTGGACAAAAACCCTATCCCCTCACTTTAGGCAAGAGTCCCCCTTTTGTCCACTAGATAAAGGGATTCCCCCTCTCCTATTTGGTCGGAAAAAACTATAAATACCCCCCTCCCTTAGAAAAATAGACCAACAAACTAGAATCCCCCTTCACTATTTTATAGTGAAATTTTCCTCCCCCCTCTCTTGATTCTCTTCTGATCTTCAGAGCGATCTTCATCAAGATCTGAAAATTCATTCGGATCTTCGAAGTGTTCTTCAGGATGTTGAATTCTTCAATCCAAATTCTTAGTTAGATCCAGTTTTTAGCCAAAAATAGTATGTTCTTGAGCCACTTCCCTTAAGTGTTCTTGAGTGTTCTTGAGTGTTCTTGAGCATTCTTGAGCTTTCCTGAGATAGAAACCCCCTTTTCTAAGGTTCTTCCGGTTTACGAAGAGATCTTTGTTAAGATCTGAAACTCTATTCGGATCTTCAAAGTGTTCTTTGGGACTTGGTGTTCTTCAATCCATTTTTAGGTCAGCATCTTTTCAGAAATAGCCATTCCTAGCTGAACCCCTGTCCGAGTGCCCTTGGAATCTTTCCAGAAATACCCATTCCCAGTGGAAGCTCTGCCGAAGTGCCACCTCAGCCTAGCCCTCCCTTAGCCTATCCACAATGGAAGCTCTGCTGGAGTGCCACCTCATCCTAAATCCAGAAATAACATTCCCTAGCTGAAGCTCTACCAGAGTGCCACCACATCCCAAGCCCGAAAATAGCCTTCCCTAGCTGAAGCTTTGTCCGAATCCAAATTTGAAAATAGCCTCCCCTAGCTGAAGTTTTGTCTGAATCCCAATCCGAAAGTAAACGTACCTAGCCAGAACCCTATCTGTATACCATCACAATCAGCATCTCTCAAGAAAGGAAGTTGGAGGTCAAGACCATCTTCCCCTGAGCCAGGAGAATCCAAAAGATAGTCCGAGCTAATACTAATAAGGGGCCCACCCCTCTTGACCCGAAACAGGGGTTAAGTTCAGGTATAATTTCTCAACCAACTTGTTATAATGTAGACTTTATACATACTTTGTTTTACTGTATATAGTAGTTTGAATTCAATTAATGTATATATGTGTGATAACTTAGCCATACATGTAGAACAGTAATAATTGTAGAAAATGTTAGTTCTCAAGCATCTAGCAAGAAGACCAGTTGAACCAGGTACATTGGGTGCCTAACACCTTCCCAATTCTGTACCCTGACACTTACCCTAAATCTTTGAACCAGACCAAATTTTGGGCCCTTTTCTCAAGAATTGGGCCCAACCTCGGGTCCTAGGCCCATAACCCTAGGTGGCAACTCCAAACCCCATTTGTATGATCCTGATCCCAGAATTGGACAATCATCAAACCCCCATCTCAAATGATGAACTTTACACTCTTCCGAAATAGGCCTCTACGTATCTCCAAGTGGCGATACGATGGTGTGGGGCCCACAAGCAAAGCACACACGACATGAACCCCTCCCCTCACATGAAAGAGAGAGAGAGAGGAGAGAGGACGGGGGGGCATAGCCTATTTCTCTGGCTGCTACCCTCACACATAAATATAATTCCATCTGCAATAGTAAAATCAAACCAATTTTCATGATAAACCCTCAATTTGAGGTTGCATGTTTGAAATCCATCATTAATCTTACCATACATGTGATCTACCATCAATTCTCATCTTGCAGGTGAATCTTGGACCTCAAAACAGTGAAATAAAAATGAATTTCCACCTTGCATGTGGAGAATTAAGCTTCAATTAACTTGCATATAAATTTCAGACCTTAGAACAGTAAAATTGAATGGATTTTCTCTTTATCCACATAGAATTTTTTTTCTAATTAAGGAGAGTCAGTGAGAATCCTCACTCTCTATAGGAATCGGTCATGGTGTACACATCAATTGACTAAATTATTACATTCCTTTCCAATTTTATTCACCAATTTCAGAGAAATTAAACTCTATGTAGTTGAGTTGTTACTGAAATTTTCAGATTTCCTCTCTTTTCACAAATTCCAGTCCAAATCAGTTTAAACCCCCTTTTATTTCTAAAAATCCCTCTTATTAGAAGTTAATCTAGGTGAGAATTCTTACCTTTTTGCTGAATCCTTTAGCAATCTCCCAAGCAAATCGATCTCTACAGCAATTTCTCTCTCTCTTCCCTTCTCTTCTTCTCCTCTCTTCTTCTTCTTCTTTCTCCTTTCTTCCTCTTACTAAAGGGTGAATAGAATGTGAGAAATAAAGGTTAGATAGGAGGTGATGGCCTTTTTATAGCCCCTTATTTTATAATATTAAAATATACATTTTATATCTATTTTTTTTCACCCTTTTTACAGAACTAGTAGTTGCCGCTTGCTCTCTGTCAGCTAAGTCTGATATGTCTTCATCCGGAATTGATCTGGCTAGTCGGTTGAATTTTTGGATAAATTCGGCAGTTATCGGTTTCATCCGGTAATTACCGGTTGCACTTTGCCATCAAAAGACTTGTCAAATTCTGCAAACAGAACTGAACCAGCAGTTGTCGGTTGACTTCTGTTTCTTGGGCTGTTCAGACAGTCTATACAAAAATGATCATATCTTTCTCATCCAAACCTGGATTGAGATGATTCATCCAAACCTGGATTGAGATGATTCAAGCTACGTTGGATTCACAACTCAATGCTCTATCATTTTTTAGAAGAAATAATCTTTAGATATTATCATATAAAATGACTAAAATGCCCATGAACAAGAACCTTGCTGAAATCACAGCAATTGTAATGACATGCTGTAAAAAACATGTATCCAAACTTGTTCGGGTCTTATTATTTAGTCATTTTTGGCATCACCTAGGGTCATATATTATCCAACCTTATCAATGTTATTAATTCACCTCTTGGCCCACTTTTCTTGTTGATCCCTCCAACACCGTTGGCAGTAGGTACAAGTACATGTTGGGTCATTCTTCCCTTCTTGGCATTCTACTGTTGCCAACCAGGCTAGTGTTGGCCTCTTCAATTTGTTATTCTTATCTGTTCACAGCCAATGTAAAGAGGTGAGATTTGGGGTGTTACATAAAGCACCGGTAGTAGCCTGCTAAGTCCAAGAAGCTTCTAATTTCTGTTACATTCTTGGGTGCTTCCCACTCTACTACAACTTTTACTTTGTCTGGGTCCACATCGATCCCATTCTCAGGTACCATGTGTCCTAAGAATCCAACTTTCATGAGCCAAAATTCACATTTGCTGAATTTGGCATAAAACTGCTGCTCTCTTAGTCTCTGTAGTACCATTCTCAAGTGTTTTGTATGTTCTTCTTCCAACTTCGAGTAAATCAAGGTGTCATTAATGAAAATGATGACCCACTTATCGAGGACATCATGAAATACCCGATTCATTAAATCTATAAAAGTAGCCGATGCATTGGTTAGCCCAAAGAATAGCACTAAGAATTCATAATGACCATATCGGGTTCTAAAAGTTGTCTTTGGTATGTCACTGCTCTAAATTTTGAGTTGGTAGTAACCCAATCTATGATCAATCTTTGAAAACACCTTAGCACCTTGTAGTTGGTCAAATAGGTTGTTGATGCATGGCAAGGGATACCGGTTCTTAATGGTCAACTTGTTTATTCCCGATAATCGATGCATATTCACAAACTACCATCCTTCTTCTTGACAAATAAGATTGGTGTAACCCAATGTGAGACACTAGGGTGTATAAACCCCTTTTTCAACAAATCTTGCAACTGTGTCTGTAACTCTTTTAATTCGGCTGGTGCCATCCTATATAGAGCCTTAGACACTGGGGCAGCTCCAGGAGTTAAGTCAATGGCAAACTCTAGCTCTCTGTTAGGAGGTAGCTGGGTTAGATCATCTGAAAAGACATCAGGGAATTCCTTAACTACTTCTAATTCCTCCAGTGGTTTAACCTTTCCATCCACATCTAGTACTGATGCAAGGTAGCCCTGACATCCATCTTCCAATAACTTCACCGCCTGGAATGCAGAGATGATGGTCTTTCTAGTGCGCCTTGACCTTTGAACTTGATACACAAGCTTTATTCCTTCATCATCCTTCATCTTAACTTATTTCTCTACACACATCACATTTGCTCGATGAGCCGACAACCAATCCATACCCGGAATGACATCAAAATTCTGCATGTTAAATTTGATAAGCTGGGCGTCTAGCTTCTTTCCATTAATCTCAACTGAACACGGCCCACAGACTTCTTTCAGCTATTCTATTGTGCTTGTAGGAGTGCTAAACACTAACTTGCATTCTAAGGTTTTAGATGGCACATCAAGCTTTCTAGCAAATCTCTTAGATACAAATGAATGCGAAGCTACAGAGTCGAACCAGATATATACAGGTATACCTGATACAGATAGGACACCTAGCATTGCATTTCATATAAGTATAACAGGTTACTCAAATTTTTAATCACAAGATCTTTTAATTAAAGTATACCTGCTACTACTTTAGTACTGGCTTCAGACTCCTCAGCTGTTAGGGCATACATCCTTCCCAGAGGCTAGTTTCCCTGAGTCAATGCAGGTCTATGCATAGGGGGCCGAATAGGAGATGCCGTAGCTAGGTACCAGAAATCCTTGGTGAAATGCCCGTATGAATGACAATTATAGCACCGGCTTTAAATTGTCTAAACCAGAGCAGGAGCTCTCTGTACTGATCCTGGTGCAGCTGGAGGACAAGGGGGTCTCAGAGCCATAGGCACCACACTAGTGTTTGGGCAGAATGATGTAGTGCCAGACCCACTAGCTGGTCTGGAAGGATAACCCGAAGGCCTATAGGGCTGTCTATAGGTAGGACTATAGGAGTATGACCCACGAAAACTCTTTCTTTGGCCACCGAATCAGCATATGGGTTTGCCCTCTTCCATAATCCCAATGTAAGGGGTGGCTCTCCCTTCTCCTTATCTTCCATTATCTTGGCCTTTTGCACAATCTATGTATATTCAGTTATGTCCAACATCTCCAGCACTGTACCAATAGATGTCTTTAGCCCCTTCAAAAATTTCTGGGCTTTTTCCTGAGCTGTCCTCATATGGCGAGGAGAAATATAAAACAAACTTTCAAACTATTGCTGATACTCCAGAATATTTTTGGCTCCCTAAGTTAGCACCATAAACTCCACCTCTTTGCAGTCTCTGAAGCTCTTTGGATAGTAATTCGATAAGAACAATTCCTTGAATTGTTTCCAAGTAGGCTCTGGGTGAGTCATCATCAGTATAGGCTTGGAAGCTTTCCACCAAGAATCTACTTCATTTTTAAGTTACAACCTAGCACATATAAGCTTCTATGCCTCTGTGCACTCTACTATATCAAATACTTTCTCCAACTCTTGGATCCATCGATTTGGCTCCAATGGGTCATTACCCACCTTGGTGAAGATGGGTGGCATATACTTCTTAAAAGATTCTAGCACCTTTGCCATGGTGGTAGATGGTGGATGATAAGGTGGATAGTATGGATAGGGTGGAGGCATCATAAATGGTAGAGTGCCATATGGTGGAATCGGAGGAGTACTTCCTGGTTGATCTGAGGTACAACCCTAGGCGGTGTTCCTCCAATGGGTCATTACCCACCTTGGTGAATATGGGTGGCATATACTTCTTAAAAGATTCTAGCACCTTTTCCATGGTGGTAGATGGTGCATGATAAGGTGGATAGTATGGATAGGGTGGAGGCATCATAAATGGCAGAGTGCCATATGGTGGAATCGGAGGAGTACTTCCTGGTTGATCTGAGGTACAACCTTAAGCAGTGTTCCTCCAAATTGCACTCCAATACCTGACCCCACGGGAGGATCCTGTGGAGTAACCCCTCTAGGAGGCTAACCCTATAGAGTTGGGTTCAAGTATTATTGCATAACAACCATGAAGGTTTGTTACTGCTAAAGCAACTGCTACTGGAAGGCCCCTTGCGACTGTTATATAAGGGTCGCTACATCACCAGGAGTGATGACATATGGGAGACCCAAAATTTTGTTCACAGTTGGGTTAACCGAAACTTCCACTAGATCATGATCCATTTGTGATAGTGGATGTGAGAATTGCCCAATGGGTCGAGGACCACGAGAAATGGGTGGTCGACCATGAGAGGTACCACGGGCAAGACCACCGGATCTGGTGTGTACCATGGTGTTCTGTACCTGGATTATTCCAAAATGTAAGCATTGATTGAGTGCCACAATATTTATATATATATTCACAATCAAATGCATTTTATGTCACAGGCTACATTGATACACCACACCACATAACCACCACACACACTTAATTACCAACACATAGTTCGGTCTCACAACAATGATTAACTATGTGACAAAACACCCCTATTGTCATCTAATGGAACCTACGAGGTGCAAAATACTAAAAATATCCAACACAAGCCAATTTCGGGCCTTGATACCCAAATCGATAGGCAAAACCGGTGAGCAAGATAGGGCAGGGGCCCGCTGGTCTCTTCCGAGACCATTTTAAAAAGGGAGTTTTAACCCCATTTTCCCACTTTCCCTTCTTCTTCTTTCTAAATTTAACTAGGGTGATTTGAGGGTCCATTCCAACACTCCAACCCGCGATTCTACTCAACAACTCGCCATTTCAGCTCCGCTTCATCTCCTCAAATCCTCAAGTAAGTTCTCCTTCTCCCTTTTTCTCTTGGAGAATGATGTTTTCGGTGTTCTTTCATGGTAGAATCTTAGAATCTCTTCTTTTGTCCCATTTTCTTCCATGGAAAGTTTGTTTCTTGACAATATGGTAGTTACTTTGTGATTTTTATGGCTTATTGGTCATGCTTGACTGATTATAGAGAGAAAACCTCAACCTTTGCCCTAATTTCTTTGTTTTAGGGTTTTATCCTCATTTCCCCTTATTTATTTCAAATTGATGATTCAAATGTTATTCATCACTCTCATTGCACATACCCATTAGTAGTGTAGTCATTTCCATTTGTGTGTGCATAGCTTTCCCTTCTTTTGATATACATAACCCCCCTTTTATGATCAATTTTGAGAAATTTTGGGGGCTTTCCTCATTTTCCTTCCTTTTCTTATGAATAATGGATTCATCTATGTCCACCTCCACCAATTAGTAATACACTTATCCCAAAAGAATTATCTTGCAAAAATACAGTTTTCCCCAAGTCACTATTTTGGGGCTCCCATTCGTCTTATCTCATTTATTTAGGCTTCTTGCTATGATTTTTTCCTAATGCCATCCATTCAACTGTATTTGGGCATTTAGTAGGTTTCTTGCATCCAGATGCTTCATTTCCCTGTATTCAATAGGCACTCTTGAGTCACTTATCCTTACATACATTCCTTTACTTCTCTCAATTTCATCACTTAGCATCATTGCATTTTGGCATTGCCCATTACACTATGGGGTTTTTATTATCCATGTCATTTCTCATGGAGATCATCCCACCCCCCTTTTTAGAACACACTTACACACCTTCCTTGTATTTTCAGAAGGTCTTCCAGAAAGGGCAAGGGGACTGCCTCCTCCTCCAAGAGGAGGAAGACCACTACCTCTCGGGGGAGGAACACTGCCCCTGGTTCCTCTTCATCATGGGCACAGCCCACAAGGAACCCCTCCATCAATCCAACGAATTACGACAAGAGTTTGTTCCAGAGCACTGAGATGGCTATCGCCTGGTCCATCTTCTCTATAACGCTGGTCATGATGGAGAAGACAATAGTGACCGATGACTTCAGTGATCATTAGATGCTAAAGAGATTTACAACCTTGGGTTGGCAACCCATGCTCCACTCGGATAGCCTATGCCATGAGGATCTTGTCTGGTACTTCTATTGTAATTTAGAGGTCTCTTTTAAGGATGGGGAGTACTCCCTCACCAGTCTGGTGAAGGGAGTAGACATTGTTCTAATGGTGGATTTGTTGGCGGTAATTCTGGGTATTTCGGCTGAGGGTGCCCACTTCTACAATCTCGCACAGATTAAGGCTATGGGTCCTGGATTGAGTGTCAAGATGCAAGAGAGCATCTTTGAGACCATATATGGGCACCAGGACCATCCCTTGTCTAAGACAGCTTATAATGCAGTCGCCCTTGTGTTCACCCATTTGGCTTAGTTTAAGCTACTTCCCTAAGCAGGCATAGGGACCAGGTAAGCTTTACGACTGCCTACCTTGCCTACTGCATTCCTGTGGCTTTGAAAGAGGGTGCTTTTCGACTTTTGCTCCCCTATGTTATGATGAAAAATGATGGAATACCACACCGCTCACCCCAATGACTCTGGCTTTCCCTATGGTAGGTCATTTACCAAGGTGTTTGAGTATTTCCAGGTGGATTCGATGGGTGAGAAAGGGAAATACCCAGGGGACAAGTTCACTAGATAGAACTTGAAGAGGATGGGGTTACCAATGCCGATGGGGGCACCACAGGATGCTGATGAGAAAGGGCCAGTAGACATGGAGGGGGAGTATGTCAGTGAGGAGGATGAGGATTATTTCCCTCATCTGGATGAGGAGGAGATTGATGAGGAGGATATCCTCGAGGAGGAACCTTTAGAGTCCCACACTGCTAATCCACACTTTACAACTCCACCACCTTCAGGTGGGGCTTTTGATTTTTAGAGGTTAGTGGACAACATTAGTGCCCTGAAAGAAGGGGAAGATCAAATTTTTGAGCGTATAAAGGAGAGGATCGCCCAAGGTTTCGTAGTACAGCACCAACTAGGAAGATTGGAGACCAGTTTTAAGTACTTAACCGAGGACTTGGATAGGGTTTCTAATGAAATTACTGTCCACTTCTATCAGGTGAAGAAGGAGGTCACCATGACAAATGACAGGTTTGACGTTTACGACCATCACTTCAAGTGCACCTCACATCCTTCAGGCGGGGAAACCTTCATCAAGGATGACGATGATGATTGATAGAATAACAGCTTCTTTCCTCTACATTCCTTCTTTTTTATCTTTGATGATGGTGTTTTTGATACTTGGTGGTTGTATATTCTTATACACTTTTATAGGTTGACACTTGGTAGTATTCAGTGGGTATTTACATCTTTTGGATGGTTTTACTTGTTTTGATTTATTCTGTTGTGGTTTGGTGGTGACAGTGTGTCACCCCAGTTTGTGATTATGTTTATGTATGTGATTATTAGGTGACTTGTGTAAAATTTTTGAAAATTCAATATAGCTATGTTATGCTGCCAAAAGTTTCTTTAAATTTTGAATTAATGGTTTATGGAGTTGACCAATTAGTCTTCTTGAGTTCTCACTCATGCATGCAATGAAATACAAATATTTAGACTTTTTCATCTTATTACACATTTTATTCCTTTAAGGCCTTTATGTTTACCCAACCCCAGGGCCCTATTATAAGACTTTATGGGATCTAACTTGTATGTGGATAAGCATCACACTCTGATAACACCGACATCGCACCCTATTCATACAGAACAAGACCGGTGACCGAGTTAACACCTGTTACCCAAAACCTGCTTGGACCATCTGATACAGTAACCACAGCACAGCATACACACACTCTAAACTAAGAAGATTCTGTATTTCAACAAAAGTCTTACATGTATTTACCTATAAATACCCCAATGCTCTTGATACCCAAATTGTATTACATAATACCTTTACACGCGGGCCGGTAGGTGTGATATATATAAAAGAAATACAATTTAAATATCTAGAGCACAAAAGGGGTAATATTTCGAAATAATAAAAAAGAATCCTAGTATGGTATCAATGTTGCTGGCCCACAACACAGCTATCGCATGGGCACTCGGCCCCATGGCCAAGATCTTCAGGGACCCACCAGTCCTCAGCTGGAAACTCCACAGTGGGTCCTGGCTCTAGCTCTTCAGTCGGATAACTTACAAGATCATCTAAAAATGGTGTGCACGTGGGATGAGTTCACTAGCCCAGTAAGTGAAAAGAAAGACCAACAAGTAGTTGTAATACAAATGAACATATATAAATGCAGTTCATTTTATTATTGTAGTCCACCTAGACAACAATTCTAAGTCATAGGATATGTGCTACTCGCAACCATAGTACGGGTATGCTCCAGGTACGAGCCGTGAACCCCATCCCACGATCTGCCTATAGGGTTATCGGAGAAGGCTAGCCATGGGTACTGGAAAACTAGATTGCTATTTCTCAGTGACATTAAAGTAAATTATTGTTTCTCAGTGACATTAAAGTAAAATGGGCCTTGCCCTGCATTAAATTAAATTTAGTATGATTGGCCCTCTTGTTATATCACCAAAGTTGTCGACAGTCCTAATGATCAGTCGTGTTTATTTCTAACCGCCACTATTTATACACAACCTCAGGCTTCCCCCCAGTGATATACCCAACAACCTAAACCCCTGTTAGGAAGGGTCGTACATAGAGATATGTCTTTCCTAACTGTATGCTCCTATGGAGATAGTATGACTGCATAGTGCCATCACGTCCCATTCCACGGGACTCCAATGCATTCGTGTGCAAGCCGACTACGGCATCTAGTCTAATAAAGTATCATATTCAGTAGTTTAAAGTCATCCATCCCATATCAGAAGCAAGAATAGGCATTTAGCAATTAAAAATATCAGCATGTTAAATCATAAATGAAATTTATAACGCACACATCAATGCATGTGATGGCACTCGTGGATGACTCGTTTATAACAATAATGAAATGATGTCATGGCTAGTCTACAACCAGAATGATATGATGCAATGTCCTCTTCCCACTTACTTAGTTGTGTACGAAGATCACCCTTGGTACGAGGAAGATTCTACATGCAATGACGTGAGTTTCTAGTACAACCTATTATAAAAAGAGTTGGATTTAACATATCTCTACTTTACGCTCATAATCAATGAGGTATGATGATCCCAACGTGTTTAAAACCACTAGAGAAGGTTACCCGACAAATTTGGGCCCAATTAGGATCTAAGAATTAGAATTGGTGGGTCAACTGGTGAGCAAGGCACCCACCAATCCCCTCTCACAACTCGATCCAGGAACCCTGCCTGGAGTGATGGGCGTTGGATTGATGGGTCTAACCATTCCCAGGCACCCACCAGTCAGGGATTTTGCTGTTCTCTCCTATTCTTCGTCCCACCTTGAGGAAACTACCACAGGTCGATTCGATCATATTTTCCATAAATCTAAGTCTCTAAATCATGATTCTAACCTAGATTTAAGGTTGATCCAAAGTCTTGAGTGTGGATCTTACCTCTTTGCTCAAGAACACCTCAAAACCCCAAATCTTTTCTTTAGCTCAAGAGATCAACAAATGCTTCTCAAATCTTGCATGTCTTCCTTTAAATCTTTCATAAACAACATGTAGTACCTTTATTAAACCTTAGATTCATATTCTCAAGAGATAATAACAAGATCCAAAGGATTGCTACCCAAATCGAAGGGTCTCACTTAGGGTTTCATCAAGGTTTAAGGAATATGGACTTTAATCACCTCAAATCATAGATCTCGAGATGAGGATCTTTAATCTAGCATTGAAATTGAAAGATTCAACCTCGGTGATGCACAACGAGAATTGTCTCCCCCATTTCTTCCTTCTTCTTTCCCTCTCTCTCCTTCTTTTCTCTCTCTTCTTTACTTTTCTCACCCACCATGTAAAACAATAAATGAGGTGAAGAAAAGTAATAAATGCTATTTATAGTGGGGTCAAAATATCTAAAGATTAGAGTGGTAGGTCACATTGGTGGGTCTGACCCAAGCATTACCACCCACCAATCGGCCAAAACTTAGCTGAATCATTTAGATTTTCGATGGGGCTTGGCCCCAACATGCATTGCACTATTAGAAATCGATTAACATGCATACTTAACATAATATATTGCTACATACCTTAATGTGTGAACATGGCCCGATGATATGTGCATGTGCATGGCTTGGGCACACGGACTTCCCTAGGCACCGACTTGAACTCATATGGCTAACCCGAGTTCAAAGTCAACCTTGCCATCATGTTCCATAAGGTACCCGCCTTGGCTCGCTTGGTTTCAGTCTTGCAAGACCAAACCGGACCAACCTAGTAATTAGAACTGGTTTAGAAAGTAGGGTATCATAGGTGGTGTTGGAGGTGTTGGTAGAGGTGATGAGGGTACTAGTGGAGGTGTTGATGGAGCTGGTGGAGGTGATGAGGGTGCTGGTGGAGTTGCTGGTGGAGCTACTAGTGGTGCTCCACCACCTAACCCAACGGATATGGGTTCCACTATTGCCTCTTTTTCTTGTAACACTAAGGGTGTGAGGCCGTATGGTCTCAATGATGTGATGCCCTGCCTAGACACCACCACAAATCTACTAAGGAGAATGGGTAATCAACTAAAGAGCATGGACAGGAACTATTGTCTCATAGGTACTAGGGTGGCCTCCCTTGAGGCACAGATGCAGGCAATGGTCTTCCACCTTGCCATTCTGGTGCCACCTTCAGGAGCATAGAATCAGACTCAAAACCAAGGTTAGGTTCATGAGCATGATCAGCAGCAGCACTAGTGGCTTATGTTGCCTTAGTAGTATTTAGGATTTACAATTTATGCTTTTCGGGTCAGCCAGCTTTTGCTTCAAGTCTGATGTTTTAGGTGTTAGGTTGCAATTTATTTCCTTATCTTTATTTCTGTCAGCTTATGAATTCCTAGGTATTTAGGCTAGCTAGGATTTCCCTATTTTTTGTCATTTTATTTTAGAAAAAATGGTGTAAGCTTATGTATTCAAGTTCTTTATATAATGAAACGGCTTTGACACCTAATCTTGTATCCAAGTTGTGCAATTTCTAGTAATTATTGTCTTTAAAATTTTATTTTCAATCCTAATCCCCAAATCATGGTTCGGTTAAGATTATGAGTCAAGGCAGAGCATCACGCTCTGATACCAAGCTATCACACCCCATTTCTAGTAGACCCAACTTACTGTATAAGAATACCGATGGTGTGAGTAAGATGCTTACTCGTCTTATGAACCTATCAGGATCTCTGATAGCTATACCTTATCGATTCACAATCTCACAGCACAAACTAACTAATACCAGTGGAATCAGAGTATACTAGCGAAATCATAAGTAAAATGGAGAACATCTAGTAATAATGTAAATATCCATAACCAAGTTTATCCATTTATAATTAATCATAACTTATACATACATAAGCCCAAAAGAATACCAATAGTATCGTTCGGTATCAAAATCACCAAAAGTGCACCGTGCTCCTCAGGGTGCGGCGTAAGCATAGTGGTCATAAGCACGGTCCTAGTTGTGCTCCTCTACTTCTAGTATCCACTAGTCGCTCACACCATACTCCGATCTGGACGGTAACGGGTCAAAGACCATAGGTACAATGGTACCTGCATCATCATCTAAAAGGAGGCATATACGGAGGATGAGCTTTTCAACTCGCTCAGTGAGGGCTGGGGTTCGTGCACAAACAATCAAATATAGTCACATAAATAATTTATAATATATAGTTACAGAAATTAAACACATAGTCCATGATACTCGTGATGCAATTCATTTATTTTATTATTCAACTAAAAATACAACTAAGTCATGTAAATGCTACTATGACACATTAGGCTGTATCCCTGGTCTCCGAACCACCATCAACTACACAGCAATACAAACCCTAGCCATGATTAGGAGCCTACCGATCCCAGTATGCATCCATCGGTCACCCAGCAAACCCCTGATAACCCCCTCCGGGAAGTCACGGCACCAGTATCACCATCGACCACGTTGGATAAGTTCCCGCCTCTAAAAACAATCACATCATGTCATGGGTGTAGCATTCTAAAAAGGTTCATCGAACATACCACCATTGGGTTATCCAACACCTTACCCCTATTGGCAAAGGATGTAGCATGGATAATCTCACCTAACCACAATACCTACATACCTTTCATATGATATAGTTAGTATGGACCACGAAACACCAGTATCACCATCGACCACGAAGAGGGTCCATTTCCAAATGCAATCCTGGAGTACACGATACTAGGAACACATCGGCCACAAAGTGTAATCCATGACTACAACTAAGGGCCCGTTTGATAACGTAACCAGAAACGTGTTTCTGTGCTTTCTTGTTCTCAGAAACACAGAAACGGCATAAATACCGTTTGGTAAAAGTGTTCTGTTCCACTTGTTTCTTGAAACATAAATTGAAATTTATAACAATTTATGCTTCAAGAAACATGAATGACGAAACAAGTTTTACTTGTTTCGCTCGTTTCTCAAAACAAAAATGGGGCACAAAAAATCGATATTGAAGACGGAGTTTGGCATCACTACCATCACCACCGTCTCCGACTAGCTCCTTCTACAGAGTTCCTCTCCATCTTGTCAGTCGTCATCGATTTGGGTTTCTTCCCTCAGATTCCGATGAGGCACTGTCATCTTCCTCGTTGACTCCGCTGCTGTGTCTGATAAGATTGGAGCAATTGGCGCTAGCAGTCTTGACTTGAGGAGGATTGTGATCCATGACTATCGAATTCACCATCCCGTAAGAATTATCCATGGAGGCTGAGCTCTGGCTGGGCAGAGGCGCCGGCGGCGGAGCTTGATAAAGCATTTGGGAATCAGCGGCAGAGTATCCCTTCTGTTGAGGAACAACCTCAGATGCTTCATGCTTCATGGATGCTACGAATTAAGAATTTCTCTGATTAACCGCTCCGGTGGGAGTCGCCGATCTCATGGATATCAGGTGAGGGAGGTCCAGCGACACTGCCACCACAAGACAAGAACCTCGCAAACATGCTCTCCGCTTCGGGACTTGAAGAACGAGGTTGTAGGAAATCATCAGCTCCTCCTTCTCCGTCTTCGCTGCTACCATCCACGTAATTTGCAAGCAGGGGGCAGGGGGCTCGGGGCAAAGCGAAATCGCATCAGACCGGAATTCAGCTCTTGCTGCTGCTGATGGCGATCGGAAACCATGGTTTCTCTACGTTTCTGTTGCAGTTCTCCTTCCGAATGCTTGGAAGTCGAAGGGAACAGAAGATCCATGTCTTTTGAGGATGCTAAAGACACATACATCCTTGATGATCTGAACTCCAAATTCATCCTTGATGATCGACCCCTCAATTTGCTGCCAAGAAGCATCAGCTTCTGACGCCTGTCTTGTTCAAGGAAATAGTCGGCTGTCACGCCAGAGCATCTATTTCTTCAAGCAAATGGCCGCCGATCGTTATCCACCGGAATGTAAATACAACACTGTAATCATCCAATCAAACGGAAACAAGGTTTATCAAACACCCAAAATTCTGTTTCTGTTCCCAGAAACGGAAATTTCTGTTTCTGTCGTTTCTTGAAACAGAAACAGCAGAAACGTTATCAAACGGGCCCTAACTTTAATGAGCTTAATCGATGCATGAATGTAGCAAACATATGGTAATTACGGTACCGGTACTACCTCAACCACACTGGATCCTATCACATGCATACAACGACCACGCAGTGATCACGATAACGGAACCACCTCGGCCACAATAGATCCCGCCACACATATCAATATACATCTTATATCATTATTATCATTTCCAATACAATTGAACCGACATAGTTATTAGAATCATGATCGTCAACCTAAACATGTCAATAATAAAATGATAAATTAAATATACGATCGCATGTGAATAGTTGATAATATTGTAAACATTCCAAAAAAGAAAACCAACCATCCCTCACCTTGATTATGCTTGTGTGGATTGGGGTTCAAGTATGGCCATCAGTTGTTCAATTCGTTACTGGCCTCGAGGTACGTGTGAGTCTCTATCTAGGTACGAGCATAGTTGAGTGTTATTATGTGTCAAAAACATCAGAAGGGTCCCAAAGGGGTCACCACCAAAGGGCATAGACAAAGTCCCACATTGACAGTACTATCACTAGAAACAATCACTTTTCATCAGAAACATCAGAGTTGTTTCTGGTGAAGGTAACAGAGAGCTCCTAAGGCTGAAAAATGCTAGTGCAAATAGTCAATGAAAGAAAACCCAGTGTTTCCACTTGGGTGTTTCCATTGGCAGTACAGAAGTTGCCCATGAGATTTGGGGCTTTCCGGCACGGGCCCAACCACTGGGATTTTCTCCGTGGAGTTTGTAGGGGATATTCCTAGCATCATTTTAAGCCATTAAAATCCAAATTCCACTGGGCCATTTTGGAGATATGTCAATCGAACGATCGAAACCCTAGATGGTCATTTAGTCTAACTTGTTACCAGAGCTCACCGGACTTGGTTTGAGCTTGGCAATACCATTGGGGAGGTGAAATTCATAATCCGTGAGCTCTAGAAGGTATGTGGCCAAGATTCCATCTATACCTAGCTTGCCCTAGCTCAAAATGAAGGGAGAGAGTGGTAAGTGAGGTAGCACTTACCTCCGGCAAGTATGCACGTAGCCGGGAGAAAGTGTGAGCCCCAAATCCTTTCTCCTTCTTCTTCCCCTTCCTTTCTCTTCCTTTCTCTTCTCTCCCTTCCCTCTCCCACTTTTTAAGTAAATGAGAAAATGGGAAACGAGATTAAGTTTCCACTTATATAGTAAGTCTCTCACTAGGGTCCATTTGGTTGAACCCTATCCAGTCATAGTAGGTTATTACACGATTCGGGGCACCTGGGCCCAACTCCTTTGGTCTGTAGGGTGCATGTGTCATAAGGAAGGTGTGGTGGAGTATTTAGAATCATCCAGGGTTGTTCATGATGTGGGTGGTGAAACCCACGGGCATCGGAACCCAACCAACAACCTAAATTTCCAGCAAAAATAGATCAGTGGAAATAGGCCCAAGCTGTTTCCAGAGGCATATTTCTGGTGGTCAAGACTGTTTGTTGTCTTGACTGCTTACTGTCCACCAATTGGTCTCGCATAGGTAGTTCCCTAGGCTATGTTCATGGTCTTTCGATAGTTTTGGTGCATACCGAGATTTGGGTGTGGGGTGTTAGGTCACTTACCACCTGGGATAGGAAGGTCTGAATCCCCTCTAGTTAGATTAGCAAGCAATACACGAGCACATGTGGTCATCTCTCCCTTTTCTACAATGGGTAGCCGCAAGCCAAAACTCGGTGGTACTTTTCACCTCCGGTCCGAGACATATCACAACAGTTCAAATTAGACCGGGTCAGGGAACGGGTGTAACATATATACATAATAATCCATGTTTACATGAGTATAAAACTAAACACATAGTCCATGATGCCAATGGTGCAATTCATTTGATTCTTAAACCACCTACATACAACTAAGTCGGGTTAATGCTATATTGACACATTAGGTTGTATCCCTGGTCCTAGAACTTGCACATCGATCACCCAGTGATACATACCCTAGTCATAATCAGGAGCTTTCCGGTCCTGGAATGCTACCATTAGTCACCCAGCAAACCCCTGATAACCCCCTCCTGGTAGTCACAACACTGGAATCACCTTCGGCCACATCAGACTAATTCTTGCCTCCAGCAACAATCACATCGTACCACGGGTGTGGCATTCCAGAAAGATTCATCGAAAATACCACCATTGGGTTATCCAACACCTTACCCCTTGTTGGCAAGAGGGACGTAGCATAGGGAATGTCACCTAACCACAATATACGATATGCCTTGTATAATGATATAGTTAGTATCAAATACGATACTAGAATATCCAATCGGTTACATCGCATCCATTTCCATGCCTAGCTTGCATACAAGTAGTTGAGTATGGATTACGCGTGTTACACCCATGCCCTAATCCGGTCAAATTTGAACTATTGTGACAGGACTCGGATCGGAGATTGAAAGTACGATTAGGTTTTGGCTCATGGTTACACATTACCGAAGGGGTAGAGATGACCCCACATGTTCATGTATCACATGCCTGTCCAACTGGAGAGGATTTATACCTTCTGATCCCAGACAGTAAGTGACCCGACTCCCCACACTTGATTTTTGACGCACATCATAATTATTGAAAAGCCTTAGGCATGTCCGAGAGCAACCACCCTTGTGAGACGAACCCTGGGACAACAAGATATCAAGGTAGTAGGCTGTGTTGACCACTGGAAACAAGCCATTGGAAGCAGCCTAGGCATGAATGGTATCAATTTTTGGTGGGTCCACTGGCTGCTATTGAGGTTTCGATGCCCGTGGGTCCTGCCACTCACATCGTAAATGGTACCGAATGATCCCAAATCATCCTCCACACCTTCCTCTTGATGTGAACACCTTATGGATAAATGTGTGGGTTCTAGTGCTCGAAACTTATTTTAACCCGATTGGTTTAAAAGAGGCCCACGCCAAACAGACCCTTAGGCCCAACTTAAGTTAGAAGTTGGGAAATGAGGAAATGATCCTCATTTCCCTTGTGCCAAACATAGGAGAGGAGAGAAAGAGGAGAGGAAGAAGAAGAAGAAGAAGAGGAAGGAGAAGGGGATTGAAGGCCTACCTTGGTGCCGGCTACCGCCTTGTTGTTGGAATCACTGCCAGAGGTAAGTACAACCTCCCATGCCACTCTCTCTCTTCATTTTGACCTATACAAAGCTAGGTATGGATTGAATCTTAGTGTACACACCATGTTAGGGTTGTAGGATGGGTGTTCTACCCTCTCGGTGTTGTTGCCGAGGTCGAACCAAGCCCTGTGATCTCTAGCAACATGTAATACCAAAAGACCAACTAGAGTTTCAATCGTTCGATCAATGTATCTCTCAAATGGCTTGATGGAATTGGAATTATCTTAGCTTAAAATGATGCTAGGGACATCCCCTACAAACTCTATGAAACAAATCCTGGCAATCGGGCCAGAGCTGGAAAGCCCCAAATTATTGGACTGACCTATATCACCACAGAAAATAGTTCATCAGATCCACTGGGTCCATTTTTGGTGGCATATTTTTAGTGGAATTGGAGCCTTATGTGCTTTTTGTCACCTCCACCAAAAATAAGTCTGATATTTTTTGATAGAGATGCCCTATTTCCGATGGTTGTTTCCGGTGACATCACTATCAATAGGAGACAGTGTCTGTACCTTTTGGGGGTGACCTATGTGGGTCCCTCCCAATGTTTTTGATGTGTACTGATGTACAATCCCCTTGTGTCTAGGATAGTGATGTGTACGAGCCCCGAAGCTAGAATTGAATTGATCGATCAATGGCCGTACTTGAACCCGAACATGACCGATCGTAAAATAGGTGAGGGATGGACTGTGTTTATTTTTGAAATGTTTATTATTTAGTAAATTGCTCACATGCTTAGAATTATATGAAATTTTTATTTTACGATCATGATATGAATTGTATGGAATGTATGAAGGGATTCGGTGTGGCCGAGGTGGTACCGGTACCGTGATCACCATGTGTTTGGATGTATGTGTGTGTGTGAGACAGAATCCAACATGGCGGAGGTGGTACTGGTGTCGTGATTGCCGTATGTATGTGTGTGTGTGCATTAGATTTAGTTATAGTGGCGGGTTACACTTTGTGGCCAAGGTCTCGCTAGTATTGTGTACTCCGGGACTGCATTTGGAAATGGATACACTTTGTGGCCAAGGTCTTGCCGGTGTTGCGTAGTCCATACTCAACTACTATTGCATGCTAGATTAGGTAAACGGTCTTGGGTTTCACTTTGTGGCCAAGGTCTCTCTAGTATCGTGTACCCGGGACTGTATTTGGAGATGGGTTACACTTTGTGGCTGAGGTCTCTCCAGTATCGCGTAATCCATACTAACTATATCATTATGAAGACGTGTAGTATATATGTGGTTACGTATCACTCCCTATGCTACGCACTCTTTCCAACAGGGGTTTAGGTGTTGGATAACCCATTGTGGTATGTTTGATGAGCCTTCCCGAAGTGCCAATCCTGCGGTATGATATGATTGTTGCCGGAGGAGGAAACCTGTCTGGCATGGCCGATGTGTTACTGGTGCCATGACTGCCAAGAGGGGGTTATCAGGGGTTTGCTAGGTGACCCATGGATGCATACGGGGATTGGTAGATTTCTAATCACGACTAGGGTTTGTATCGCTGTGTAGTCGATGTCGTTTCTGAGATGAGGGATATAGCCTAATGCGTCGTAGTAGCATTTACCAGACTTAGTTTTTATTGTTAGGTGGATAATAAACGAATGAACTACATCACGAGCATCATGGACTATGTGTTTAATTTTTGCAATCATGCATCATAAATTATTACTACTATTATCTTGCTTGGATGTGCTTGCCCCACCCCTCACTGAGCGAGTTAGAAAGTTCACCCCATGTTGACACCCTTTTTAGATGATGATGTAGGTACGATGGTGCCGATGGCGGGTGATCCAGTATCTTCTGGGTCGGAGTACGGTGTGAGCGACTAGTGGATGCCAGAAGTGGAGGAGCATGATTAGGACTGTGCTTGCGACCACTGTGCTTACGCTACACCATGAGATTGTACATCATATTGTGATATTTTTGGATATAGTTGTGGATTGTATATTTTATTGAGATTATAGTATATGTCATGGATGAATGTAACAGAATAATTCGGTTATTGCTATTATATTACCATTAGATATGTTTCCCCATTTTATTTATAAATTCCACTACTATACTCTGATTCTGTTGCTTACACTGGTTTGTGTTGTGAGATTGTGAGAATGTTAAGGTACTGCTATCAGAGATCCTGGTAGGTTTGTAAGATAGGTATGTGTCTTACTCACACCGCCGATATTTCTAATGGTAAGTTGGGACTACCGGAAGTGGGGTGTGACAACATGATACCGGAATCACCATCAGCCACAAAACATATCAATTTCCAAGTATAGTCCCGGAGTGCACGATACACCATCGGCCACAAAGTGCAATCCATGACTATATGTAAGCTAATGCACATATATAATGCATGAATGCAATATCCACATGGCGATTATGGTGATTGAACCACCTTGGCCACACCAGACCCCATCTCACAATCCACAACTCAAGATACATCACATATCCAATTCCCAATTGCATAACATAATAATTCAATGAAAATAATAGATCATGATATCCACATGAATTTAGCAATTGAGTGCATTTATAATTCTAACACATATGAGCAATTATAGAAATATGAAACACTCTACAAACTAAAGTCAACCATCCCTCACCTTGGTTGCACTAGATTGGATTGGGTTCCAAGTGTATCAACTGGTGATCAATTCACTTTTGACCTCCTTGTACATGCTTGTATCTGTCCTAGGTACAAAAGTAATCAGATGTTAACGCATGTCGGAAATATCGAAGGGGTTCCACAAGGGTTACACCCAAAGGGTACAAACACTGTCAATTTTTTCAACACTGGATAAGTCACCGAAAATATCCATCGGAAATATAAAAGTTCCACCGAAAATATTAGTGGTGTTTCCAGTGGGCCAAACAGAGAGCTCCTAAGGAGCTAGGCTTCACCAGAAATATGCCACCGGATCCTACCCAGGCTATTTCCAGTGGAAACACAACAATAGCCCACCTCATTTGGGGCTTTTCGGATCGGGCATGATTGTTGGGATTTGTTCCATAAAGTTTGTATGGGATCTCCTTATCTCCATTTTAAGCCGAAGAAGTTCTGATTCCATCGAGCCACTTGGGAGATTCAGCAACCGAACGGTCGAAACCCTAGCTACGCATTTGGCCACAAGGGTTGCCAGAGCTCACTGGGCTAGGTTTGAGCTCGGCAATCGTATGGGAGAGAAACACTCAACCCAACTTCCGTGAGGTGCCGGGGTCAAGGCTCACCCTGTCAACCCGATGATTCACTCCCTTGCTCAACTACTTTAGCTCAAAATGAAAAAGAGAGTGGTAGGGGAAGTAGCACCTACCTCCAGTAAGATTTCAGCAACGGGATGAGAAGCCAGGAGATAGGTCAAGCTCCTCCCTTCTCCTCCTTCTTCTTCTCCTTCCTTCTCTTCCTTTCTCTCCTCTTTTCTCTCCCCTCCACATTTTGGACAACTGAGAAGTGAGAAATGAGCTCACTTCCCATATTTATAGTAAGTGAAATGCTTAGGGCCCGTTTGGCTGGTCCTTGTCCGGTCCAAGTAGGTTAATCCATCATTCGGAGCATGTGGGCCCACCTCTTTAGACTCATAGAGTGTACAAGTCATGAGGAAGGGTGGGGGAGAGTATGTGAGGTCATGCAGGACTGGCCACGATGAGGATGGTGGGACCACAAGCATTGGAACCCAACCAACAGCCTATTAGGCCACCGGATTCAGGGTCACCAGATTCAACCCAGGTGCTTCCGGTGGTTAAGGCAGTGTTGTGCCTTGACTACATATTGTCCCCACTTGGTCATTCCATAGGGGGTTTCCCTATGATATGGGTATGTTCTTCCAGAAATTTTGGTACGTGTCGGGGCTTGGGTAGGGAGGTGTCGAGTCATTTACCGTTTGGGGTCAGAAGACTTGAATCCTCTCTAGTTGGACTGGCATGAAATGCACGAGCAGTGGGGTCATCTCTTCCCTTCTTGCAACGAGCTGCCACGAGCCAAAACCCATTGATACTCCGTATCTCCAGTTCGAGATCTATCACAAAGTTTAAATTAGACCGGATTAGGGTACGAGTGTAACAATACAAATATCAAATAGCACAAAATTGGACAAGGTTTGGCTAAATTAGGAGTTAGAGTTCAAATTATGGTTTCAGATTAGGTTTTAGTTCCAAGTCACTTTTGGAAATACAAATCTTTTACTGAAAGAGAGCGTAGGGCTCATCCGCATCCTGTAAATCATCATTGTCAGGGAGGTTACAAAATTGGGTGTCTACACACGGGCTTTGCTGAACTGGCTCTTATTGATCCTTGCCCTGTTTTGCCATTCAAGCCCAGGATGACCCTGACCCTGGATGCCTATATAAAAATGTATTACATTATAGTTCAAAACAATCCAAAACAAGGAAATCACATATAGTTGCCCCTATTACTGTTAAGACAATCTAAAACAGAGCGGATCTTTTCTCTGATTATTAAAGAATGCAATAGAAAGTAATAAAAGTAAAAAAGGGGTGGAGATAATGACGTATAAAAGGAAATCAAAATTATCTTTGTGGATCATTATAATGTTGACCTAAATCCACTATAACCTTCCAAAATTTATCAGACGAAGAGAAATGAATATAATTTGGAAGTTCTTGATTTTCCATTAGACTAGAATATCAAAACATTTGCACTTTAAACAAAACATAGTAACTGAAGCTGATAACAAATGAATCTGGAAATTCGTGGTTACTATGCTGATGCAATTTTATTCTTTTGTCAGGTTCAAGTTGTATAATCTGGCATTTTTAAGGTTCAAGAATGATAATATGAACTTGATGTAGGAAATACGAACTATTTCCCCATCCTAGAATAGTGCTGAATAGGTCCTCCTCAAAGATTAATAAAACTTTTGAGGACCATTCTTCAAGTCTAAAATGTGTTGGATAAAAGGATTTGAGAAATGGGAATCAAAATTTTCTCTAGTCTCCACCATTCCATTGTCTTGTTTGTCTCCTTGCTCATGATTACTAATTAAGAGCTTTTATTTTTTTTTAGAAAAATAGATCCATTACTTTAATTTCTTAGATGCAGTATACACCTTTGTGTTACCTAAAGTAAGAAGAGTAATATGGAGCTTCCTTAGTGTACAATTAAACAGAAAGAGAACAGGGTGGGAATGATCTGATTAGGAGGGTATGGATGAAATAAAAAACAGTGCATATTAGGATAAACTCTTGAGGCTAAGACCACCTCTACAATGGCACATGCAGCACTACCATTGGCTATCATTGACCCATCCTCACAACAAAGTTTGTATAGCCCCCCCCCCCTCTCTTTATGTAAATTGAAATTCTACAACTAAAATAGTATCCAATAGGATGTGTTACTGCAATGGTTGCTCTGGACTCAATAAATGATTAAATGTCGAATTACATATTCAAAGTTCAAACATGCATGTACTTGATAAATATTAAGCCGTGAAACTGGAGTAGTAGTAATGTATGGGAAGGGATTTTGTTCATATCTCCCATAAGAAACATCTTTTATTTTTTCAGTTTCTTCTTCTAGAAGAGGATTTATGAAGAACCAAAGGGAGAAACATACACCAAAAGATAAATCTTTCATGCCCACCTAAAAAAAGAAAAAAGAATGTTTCCCAACGGATCAGTCATTATTGGCCATAAGTAACAAAATAAGAGAGACCCATAAAACGTTTTAGGTTCCAAAAACAAAAATCATAATCAAAAGATAAAGAAAAGAAATTTTCCTTTTCCAACCACAAAAGAAAAATAAATCCAGTGATTATCGTCACTAGATACTCTATGAACACTAATACAATCCACAAACTTTGGGAGCCGGTTCACTGGGTCTTAAACGAAACTCCTAAATAGTGTCCCTCATTATGTATTCTTTAAATTCTAATACTTTTTTTTATTTCTAATCTTAATTTTTCTTAGTGTTTTTTTTTATTATAATGTGTTATTATATGTGGAAGCATAGAACTCAAGCAATTCTTGGATAAGATTAACTCAATCTCAATTTGTCACACCCTGCCTCCACTCACCTAAAGGCTGGTGACATGGACACACACACACGTGTCCACAATCCATCCAGGATCCACGATGTGGTACTTTAAATTCATAAAGCTATGAAATAATTCTACAATCACATAAATAATAATAACCAAAATATACACAACTGGTGATTTCTATTTATATTTACCATAATTACTCAAAAAGAATGTTTTCACAGTAGAAACATAAGTACAGCTATACCCTTAGGGCTACATCTGATAAGTACAAAAAAAAAAAAAAAAAAGAAGATGATACTTTCATCCTCAATGTGCTATCTAAATGCACAGTCATCACATACGCAATTGTCCTTGTGCGTGGTTAGCTCCTATGCCAGAGGTCACCTCCATAGAGAATCGGCTCCTCAACTACATACTCTAGATGGTTCCCTGAATTAACATCTAAAAAGGGGCAACAACAGGGGTGAGCATCCACGAAGCCTAGTGAGAGATAACACACAATCAATCATAACAATCCATAAAATGAAACAAAGATAAATATAAATGCTCAATCACAGCAGAATGAGTACAGTAAGATGAATGAAAAGACATGCTCCGGTTATTAGCAAACAATTCTAAGAAATAGATTTTAAGTCCAAAGTGGGTATTAGTGCTACTGCAACATAAGTGCTATCCCCAGTCACGAATGTATGTTATCGGTCTCCAAGGATACCAGCTAGTTGTGATTCAAGAGCGTGCCGGTTCTGGAACCACATCGTTACCCGACAAACCCCTATTAATAGTCCTCCATAATACCACTATATTGAATCCAACATTGCATGTAGGGCATACCCACTATATTGAATCCAACATCTCGTGGGGATTTGTCACGATGATGGCATCTCCACCACCTCACTCATTTTCTAGGCAAAGACCTCATCATCAGTTTTGATGTCCTCAACCATCTCCCCCTTCGATGGACTCCCCAAGGTCTTGTATATAAACAACAACTTCTCCCCTAGTCTCCCATTTCTAACCTCTTTTTTGCAGGACCATCTATGTTTGAAGAAATCAAAGCACACATCCTCACAACCTCATGTGCGGATTCGCATTCGGAGTTTCTCACCAAATGCTCCCATCCTTTATGGCAGAACCTGACTTCTTCATTACACTTCCTTTCAAGAAAAATGAGGATGTCAATCCAATAAAATCCAGTCATCCAGGATTGAATCCAGATCATCTTTCATTGGCTATTCAAGAGATTCAGCATTTATAGTCCCAAGGTCTTTTGGAACCTTCTCTTTCTCCATGGGCATGCCAAACATTTTATGTAAATAAATGAGCAAAACAAGTTCATGGAAAGTTGAGAATTGTGATTAATTATCAGCCATTAAATTTCTTTTTGGCAGATGAGAAATTTCCACTCCCAACTCGTCTGGCTTTGCTCCTCCAATTGGCCCATGCCACTGTCTTCTCCAAGTTTGATCTTAAAGCAGGTTTTTGGCAACTTGGAATTGTACCAGAACATAGACCAAAGACAGCGTTTTGTATACCAGGCTACCATTTGTAATGGACAATAATGCCTTTTGGTCTAAAGACAGCTCCATCTATCTTCCAGAGAGCCATAATGAAGATTTTTTCTCCCATCCAAGACCATGATCTTATATATATTGATGATATTCTTCTCTTTTCTAAAGATGAGACAGATCATCTTCGGCTTCTCACTCAATTTCATCAGATTGTTCAAGATTATGGTCTTATGCTCTCTCTTAAGAAGATACAAATTGGCGTCCCTACTATTGATTTTCTCGGAGTAACCATCTCAAAAGGGCAATATAATCTTTAACCCCATATTGCAACCTCATTACAATTGTTTCCAGATGGCCCTCTGACAAAAAATCAAGTTCAACAATTTCTTGGGATAGTTAATTATATGACAGAATTTCTTCCACAGCAGATCATGCATACTTCCCTGCTTCACCAGCTTTTGCGTAAAAAGCCCCTCCTTGGTCTTCTGCACATACGTCTACAGTACAAGCTCTGAAGAAACTTTCTGCGAATCTCCTCACTCTCCAGATTCCATCTACTGGAAAGAGAATTCTACAAACAGATGCCAGTGACACCCACTGGGGTGCAGTTCTCTTGGAAGAACAGACTCCACACACCAAACGAACTGTTTGTGGATAGAAAAGTGGTTCTTTTAAGCCATCTGAAGCCCATTATCATTCTACTTTCAAAGAAATCTTAGTTATCAAGCGTGGCATTGAAAAATTCCAATTTCATCGTATTGGCCATAAGTTCCTTGTTGAACTTGACATGTCAAGTTTTCCACGCATGCTCGAATTTCGACAGAAGATTCTTCCTCAAGCACAACTTCTCCGATGGGCTCAGTGGTTCTCTCAATGGTCTTTTGATGTCAAGCACATAAAAAGAAAAGAAAATGTTCTGGCAGACTTTCTCTGCTGACCAACCTCAACCTTTGCCATCATACCCCTACTTTTTTCCATAACCCTTGGTGCCTCTACTTCCCAGTCTCCAACACCTGGCCATAACCTCTGCTATTCTCTTCCACCAGGCCTTTCCCCAGAAATTATCCAAGAGCTAACACAAAGAAGAGTCATGTCCTATAGTAAGACCACAGCTATTCAACTCCTCACAATTGCCCTTCGCCGTGAAGGATTGGTCTTACCAGGAAGCTCTTTCCATCCTGACTACCCATTCCTTACCCTTTTCTCCTTTACACCTTACAAGAACTACAAGACCTTCCTCTTATATACAAATGGATCTTTTGGCACCTCTACTCAGCTTACACTATTGCCCTAAGCCTCCCCCTAAGCACTATCCATTGGTTTACTACTCGCTGGATATTTTCTAACTAAGGAATTTCTTGGCCAAACCTCATAGTCCTTCATTTCCTACAACTCTTTGCCCCTATACCTCACTGGTTTCACTTTTTTTCTCTCATCTTCCAAAAGAAGATACCCAAACCAACACTATATTACCATTCTTTTCCATCGCCCTCCTCTTGTTCACCAAACCTTTGACCATCAGTAGCCCTACCATTACATCCATTATTCTCCTAATTTCTGTGTGTTAAAAATCAAGACTTATGAACTCTATACCAACCAAGTTCAACATAGGACTGAATGGCGATCCTTTTTGGCTACTATGTGTGCTGCCAAGGATGTCCTTCCAAGCCAAGTCCTAGCTCCACTTCTTCTTCGGCTTGATACTGCATGGGACCTCCACCAAATAGGCCGACTAACTGATCCACGCGTTGGACAGCTTCTCGATGCCTACAATGACTGGTTAATTGACACTACCAACTTTTACCCCGCCAGCAGCTCTGATAGCTCTGATAGCTATAGCTAGATGAATGGTCCCACTTATCATCTCGGACTATGTGTTTGTTTGAAAATATGTAAGTATCTTCTCGTATTATGTAATGTATGGTCCACATATGTGTCATAATGCTTATCTTCTTGTTCTACTCCTAGGGTACATAAGGTTTAAGAAAATTAGTCATCCATAGGGAAGTGGGACCTAAAGGCACACATTCTAGCTTGATTTCTTATTTTTTTTTTTCCTTTGAATAATTCTCAAGTCAGGGTTTTTGTGATTATAAGGTTGATTTATATATGGGGAATGTTCACCCACATCAATTAACTTAGATTTAGTGTGCTTAGTGGGTTAGTTAAGCTAGGGTTACACAATGTACCAAAAATCCCCAAAGTTCAAGTCTAGGTTAAGCTAAAATTTGGAAAATTCGATTGAGGGTTTATGTGGTGACCACCAATGGCTTATATTGTCACCCCAAACCATTATACATGTATTTAATTTCACTTTTTCCAACCCATATTTAGGTTTGAATGGTTGGTTATAAAATATTTGGACAAGGTTCACCAATTCTAGGGTTTGGTTACCCAAATTGGGGATTTTAGGTGGGAATTTCATAAAGAAAAATTCATAGACTCAAATTGAGCCACCAACCTTGCTAGGGTGAGTCTCCTACACCAAATCCCCCTCCCAATTGGTAGTCTTGACAAGTGGAAAGGTGGGTTTCTAGAAAATTTGGACGATTTCTCCATCTCTAGGTTTTGTGTTGCCCAAATTGGGGATATGGGATGGGACTTTCTATGGAGGAGGTCCATACACCCAATGTGAGTGACTAATATAACTAATGAAATACCCCACACCAAATCCCCCAATCAATTTGTACATTGGATAAGTGGCTAGATAGATTTTGATTGGGGTTCTCCCTTTTTCTTAATGGAGAAGGGGAATGAGAGAGAGAGAGAGAGAGAGAGAGAGAGAGAGAGAGAGAGAGAGAGAGAGAGAGAGAGAGAGAGACTAGCGTATGGAGGAGAGTAGAGTGAATGGAACTTACCTTAATTGGTAAGATTCTTGCTCACCTTCATCCCTTGCTCTCCTTCTCCTTCTTTTTCTTTCTCCTTCTTCTTCTTCTCCATATTTTTACTTTGGTAGGTGGAGAAATGAATGGCAAAGGCTTCTATTTATAGCCACTTAAGTTGCCTAAGGATTGTTTGGGAAAATAACGGTTTTCACCTATTACCAGTTAATTCACCATTTGGCACTAACGGGCCCACCTCATGGTGTCCCGATAAATTAATCAACTTCTAGTTATATTTTTCCTTCCTTGGCATTAAGTTTGAGCTGCACGGGTGCGAGGAGTCGGGCCCCATAGCATTTTAATCAGATTTTGACCTATATACCTCACCGGAGGTCTTCACTGGTGAAGGCTGAATTGGTCCTCTTTACATGGAAATGGATTCTTAAGTTGAATAGGGCCTTCCCAAGGGGTTTTCAGTGTGTGGGCCTCACATCTTGGTACATTTCACTATTAAAGCTTGGGAACTTTCCCGTGAGGTGTGAGGGCTTAAACTGACCTTCTCTTTTGTGTTCGAAAACCCCTCCAATTATTGAAGCTTGTATACAGGTACAAGTGGGGTCATCCTTCCCTTCTCAGCAAAATACAACTACTTCCTAGTGGTTATTGGTGCTGGTGCTCTCCTGTGCCTCATCTGTACATTTAAAATAGGAAATTTTAGTGCACAGGTATAACACTATCCTATTCTACATCAAATGGAATATTGGGTATCCCATAGTCTCTATACCCACTCCAATGAACAACATGTGATCACATCTAACTCTCTATCTATCAACATACCAAAAATTCCTTTCTTTAATCACAAGGTTTTAATATGTATGGGTTCCACAGATAATGCCAATAATGTTTCTGGATGGGATGCTTTTTTATAACCTAGGGAACTGTGTCTTACTTTTTGCCAACTATATGATGAAAGGAAAAAATATTGAAGCATCAACTAGGGGCCTTCTCCATGGAAGGATGGGAGATGGATGAGTGATGCTGAGGAGCTAGGGAGCCTTCTTCTAGATGATAGTACCAAACTGTGGCCTTCGAGCATCATTCCCCTCTTTTTGAACGTTGCAAATTTTTTGTTCAAACCTATTTCTTGTCTCAGGCCTAATAACGAATTGGTACTTTTGTTAAAGAATATAGCCAACATAGCTATGAACAACATATTAGATATATATGTCCATCAAACCCAATTATTAATAAGACTGCTTATTTTAAATTATGCTTGACATTCATTTACTAAGTTTATAAGTTGTTCCATTGGTTTTCACCAAAAACTATTCTCGATTAGGGATAATACTCGGACATTCTATTCTTATGGTCATTATATTGTATGTTACCAGGGATGTGATTCCAGTAAATAAATGTAAGTAAGCACACTATGTGTATAGAAAATAATCTGGTAAGAATTTCGTATGTATTATTGTCAGTTGTGTGAGGATGAGATTTATTCCAGTCACTTGACCTTTTACCTGAGAGATCCTATTTGTTTCAGTGTTATATCACATGTATTGGTAAACTAATGGTTGACGTTTGACGGACTATATATCGGTACACTAGACATGTGGCCCCACATTGTTAATGAAAGAGATCATCAACATGTGATCCACTACCTTTAATTGGGGAACATTGAGAAGAGAGAATTGTTAGGGATATGCCCACACTCTTATAGTTGGTTTTGATGATAACAAACATATGAAGGTATTTCACAATTTATCTTCAAGTATTATTTTGTAGAGACTTTCTATCAAATATCAAATTTGATGAATGAAAGGAAGAAATGAAGATTGAAGTCATCAAACGAGGAGTATCAACAAGTTGGTATCAATGCTTGAAGAAGGTATTAGAAGAATTCAAGCTTCAAGATGTCAAGACATGAAGCTCAAAGGCATGGAATTGCAAACAAGAAGAATGGAAGAAGAAGTGCCAAGAGTAGAAGTGAAGATAAAGACTTCAAGGTTCAAGTGGTGAAGAAGACCTCTAGGATAGAATGGTTGTCTATATGTAATATGTAAACTTCTATATATATCTGTATGCACCTCATGCATTGCATAACATCATACTAGAATGACCTTAGGACATACCTTGAGCAACTATGAATGTTACACCCGCACCCTGACCTGGTCTAATTTGAACTGTTGTGATAGGTCTTGGATCGAAGATGGAAAGTACCACCGGTTTTTGAATCACGACTGCCCATTACAGAGAAGGGGAAGAGATGACCCCACATGCTCGTATATTGCTTGCCAATCCAATTGAAGGGGATTTAGACCTTCTGATCGCAAAAGATAAGTGACCTGACACCTCACATTGGAATCCCAGCATGCACCAAAACTACTGGAAGACAAGGAAGACAATGAGCACAGCTTAGGGCAACTACCTATGCAAGACCACCTGGTGGACAGCAAGCAGTCAAGACAAAAAACTATCTTGACCACTAGAAATATGCCACCGGAAGCATCTAGGCTTGAATCCAGTGGGCTGAATCCGGTGGTCATCTGTGCTGCTGAACTGGTTCCGATGCCCATGGACCCCACCTCCCGTATCAGGAGCAGCCCCGGATGAACACACACACCCTCCCACACTTTCCCCATGAATTGTGTTTCTTGTGAGTCCAAGGAGATGGGCCTGCATGTCCCAAAAGTCGGATTAACCTACTTGGACCAGACTAGAACCAGCCAAACAGGCCCTAAGGACCTAACTTACTATATAATCGGAATTTGCTTATTTCTCACTTATACAAGAACGTGGGAGAGGGAAATAAGAGGAGAAAAGGGAAGAGAAAGGAAGAAGAAGAAGAGGAAGAAGGAGGAAAGAAGCTCACCTTGGTGTGAATTACCCACCTAGTTACCGGAATCCCTACTGGAGGTAAGAGCCACCTCTCCTACCAATCTCTCTCTTCATTTTGAGCTAGGTTAGGGTGTGTATGGATGTGAACCTTGACCTTCATACACCCCAAGCTTGGGGAGTGCATATTCCACCTCCCCGGTGTGAATGCCGAGCTCAAACCAAGTCCGGTTAGCTCCGGTAACGCTGGTGAGCAAATGACAATCTAGGGTTTCGATCGTTTGATCAATGTATCTCCCAAATGGCTTAGTGGAATAGGGATTTCTTTATCTTAAAATGATGCTAGGAACAACCCTTACAAACTCCATGGAATAAATCCTAGCAATCGGACCTAAGTTGGAAAGCACCAAAACCCACGGGTAGTTTCTGTGATTCCACCGGAAACACTGGGACAGGATCTGGTGGCTATTTCTGGTGAAGTGTTTGAGCTTTAGGAGCTCTCTTCCAGGACCACCAGATTCACATCTGATGAATTTGGTGGGTTCTAAACCTGTTTTCAATGACTGAATTCGGTGATCCTCCTAGTGCTATCAAATTTGACAGTGCTTGTACCCTTAGGGGTAGACCCTATGGGTCCCCCTCTAGTGTTTCTGACACCTGTTAATATCCAGTTACCTTTATGTCTAGGACAGAGATGCACACGTACCCTGAGGCCAGAATTGAATTAAACACTCGGTGGCTGTACTTGGAACCCAATCCGTTAGAAATTAAATAAGGTGAGGGATGGTTGACTTTTCTTTTGGGAATTTTTAATTATTATTGAACTGCTCGCATGTGTAGAATTTTCATATGATTGTTTAAAGTTCTTAGATACCGATGATGTTCTATAACATGTTATGTTTTGATGGAAATAATATGATATGTATTTTGTGAGATGGAATCCGATGTAGTCAAGGTGGTACCGGTACCGTTATTGCCATATGTTTGTTGCATTTATGTATTGATTATGTGCATTAGAGTTAGTTGTAGTCACGGATTACACTTTGTGGCCAACATGTTACCTGTATCGTGTACTCCAGGACCGCATTTGGAGATGGATACACTTTATGGCCAATGGAATCCCGATGTTGTGTAGTCCTTACTCAACTGCTATGCATGCTAGATAGGTATATAGTCATGGGTTACACTTTGTGGCCGATGTGTTTCTGGTATCGTGTATCCCAAGACTATACTTGAAAATGGACCCACTTTGTGGCCAATGGTGATACTGGTGTCGCGTGGTCCATACTAACTGTATCATTATGAAAGGTATGTAGGATATTATGGTTAGGTGACATCCCCCATGCTACATCCCCTTGCCAATAAGGGTAAGGTGTTGGATAACCCAATAGTGGTATGTTCGATGAACCTTCTCGGAATGCCACACCCGCGGTATGATGTGATTATTGCCAAAGGCAAGAACATGTCTGGCATGGCCGATGGTGATACCAGTGTCGTGACTTCCAGAAGGGGGTTATCAAGGGTTTTCTGGGTGACCGATGGTCGCATCCCAGGCTCGGCAGGCTTCTAATCATGGCTAGGGTTTGTATCCCTGTGTAGTCGATGGTAGTTTCGAGACCAGGGATACAATCTAATGTTCCATAGTAGCATTTACAAGACATAGTTGTATTGTTAAGTGGATTAATAATCAAATGGATTGCATCATTCACGTCATGGATTATTTGTTTAATTACTGTATTCATGCCATCATCAATTATTATATATGCGAATGCTTGTACTTGACTATGCTTGAACCCCACCCCTCACTGAGCAAGTCAGTAGCTCACCCCACGTATATGCCCCCTTTTAGATGATGATGCAAGTACGGTCATGCCTATGGCTTGTGACTCTCTTTCCTCTGGACCTGAGTATGAAGTGAGCGACTGGTGGATATCGAAAACAAGGGAGCATGACCAGGACTGTGCTTGTGACTTCTGTGCATATGCGGCACCATGAGATGCTTGGTGTATTTTTGTTATTCTGATATAGAACTGTGTATGGTATACTTTTGAACTTATTATTATAAGTCATGGATAATTGTAATAGAATAACTTGGTTACTTATATGATTTCACTAGATGTCTCCCCATCTTAAATTTATGATTCTGCTATTATACTATGATTCTGCTGCTATTGGTTGGTTTGTGTTGTGAGAATATGTATGTTAAAGTACTGCTATCAGAGATCCTGGTAGATTTATAAGACAGGTACGCATCTTACTCATACCATCTGTATTCCTAGTGGTAAGTTTGGATTACTAGACTTGGGGTGTGACAATGAAAGTCCTTAGGTAGTGTGGAACATACTAGGAAAAATGTGTTCTAGTAATATTCTATGAAAACCATAATGATCTGACTCAAGGGCATTTTTGGTAACCTTAGAGTTTGTATCAAGAGATGGACCCCTTATAAAAAATGTAGTAAATCGAGTCACCATTCCAACACAACTAGTTTCAGGTCAATCCGAGGTTAGACTAAAAAGTTATGGTCAAAACACTGATGACTAATTAGTATGACAACATTCTATCAAAACAGAGTGTCATGTTGGTAGTCGACTGGCTGGAAGCCCCGGTTGACCGGCACTATCCGAGACCATAGTTGGTCAACCAGAAAAATCTTTCGATTGACCGGTGATTGCCTAAAAGTGCCCCAACGACTATATTTTTCCTCAACGGCTCTTGGCGGTTGATCGGCTACCGATGGTGGTCGACCAATGGGCCTAGAATATGACCATTTGAGTGAGATTTACTACCTAAAATGACCACCTAAGCTCACCTATAAATACTTCTAATGCTACTCATTAATTAACAATTAATCTCAACTTTGGAGGAGCATTATTTGACCATTAGAAGTGAGAATTGGTCTATAGCATCTCTTAAGTTTAAGCTCTTCATTTTCTATTCAAGGGGAACTCAAGCTTATCTACAAGTCTTCATCTACATCTTGACATTTACATTTTAAGCATTAAGAAGACTTCAAAGGTGAATTCATTCTATCGTCATTGCATATTTCATTTACACCACACTGGAGGTAATCCCCTTTTATTCCACTTCTCCATTTTCTATCTTACATTAAGTTTAGATTGGAATTAGGCTTGTGTAAGGACCCTCTCATCCTTAAGAGATTGTAAAGATCCTCTTATCCTGAAAAGATTGCAAAGGTGCCTCTCTACCTGTAAAGGGGATTGTAAAGGTGTCTGTCTACCTGTAAAAGGAATTTGTATGGATACTCTTATCCATAAAAGATTGTAAAGGTCTTTCTTCCTTACCTACTGTACTGAAAGGGAGAACTAGTGGAATAATTTACAAGAGGACTCTTGTAGGGAGTGGACTAGACTCAGGTTGAGTCAAACCATTATAATTCTTAGTGTTGTGTGATTGTGAGTTTTTTATTTCATTTTGTAATTTTTATTTACAATCACACTTGGGATAATAATTTTTAAAAAACTGAATTTTCACTAGTATAGCCTATTCACCGCCCCCTCTAGATTATTTGAAGAATGTTTGTGCTTAATCAAACAGAAATTTGATACTAGTGTCATTTGTTGCAAATTTTTTACAAAGTTATTTTCCAATATGAAAAATAATATTTTATTTATTAAATTTTATTTAAAATATTTTTTTGGCATTTGATCATGTTCACGGAATCTCTGAAATGGACATTTATAATGAGTTGGGGTTTGACAATATTAAATTACAACCCTATATCTCATTATGTGATATTGAAAAAGTGAAAGGTCTTATATACAAATTGAAGAGTTAATATTTCATGATAATTGTAACACCCTAAACTAGAAGTAGCTAAGCCCAGTGTATTCAGTTGGCATATGAAAGTAGGCTGCTTTGCTATGAATTCATATATACAATAGTAAGAGAGGAAAGTTTGGCAGATCCACTAGTCAAGGAGTATAAAATAGTCAAAACAGAAGTGGGATTAGTTCCACATTGAATGGATTCATAAGCCTAAGAGATAGGACAGTTGATGGGCTGAAAAGGCGGCAACCAGCCATCCAGTTGGGCTGGCAGAATGTAGAAAAAAAAGTTTTCTATATGGGTCCCACCTCCCTGTAGCCCAACTCATCGTCTCTACCCCATGCATAGGGGCCTATTTTCTTAGTGTAACCCATGTTTTTGTTCAGTATTTGGTGGGTTTCATTAATGAGAAACTAATTTTAATTAGTTCTAGTTGTAAGTTTCTAAAAATCAGTTTTTAGAAGTAGTTTTTAAGAATTACTTTTTAGGAATTAAGTACTTCAGCCAAATAGGCCATAGTGTAATATGTTTTAACCACTATAAATAGATTCCATCCTCTTATGTATTTCATTTTAGCATTTCACAAGCTGAAAACGTTGGGGAGAGCAGAGGAAAAGAAAAGAGAAGGAAGAAGAAGAAGAAGGTTGTGCATAGGCTACTGTACCTACTACTATGTCTGCAGAATTAAGGTAAGAACTTGCTCTTTAATGGCTGCACAGTAGGGTAGCATGTTAGGATTTAGGATCTCAGAGGTGTAAGGACTGCAATTGAGTCCCTATGAGCTGAATCTGGAATCCAGTGAGTAAATCCCGAATTTCGGGAATGGCCCCAGGATTCAATTTGCATAAAACCCATCTCTATAAACCCTAGGGTAGAGGGATTTTATGTTTTATGACTAAATGATGCAAATTGAAAACCAATAGCGGTTGTACAAGTTCAGAAATTCTGCAATAAGCAAAGGCAGAATTTTAATTGTTCTAGAATTGGAATTTTGGGATGAGTTGAATCTGATTCTTTTTCCAGATTTCATTTGCTGAGCTAATTTGATGGTAGAGATAATATCAGTGGTTAAAATATTTTTATTACAGCCCCAATTAAATGATTAATTCTAGGGAAATAACCCAATTCTGTAGAATTTATAAAATCTGGGTAAATTCTGAAATTTTCTGTAGAATTGACTATATCAACTCTAGGTTTAGCTAATTAGATCCCAAAGATGGATCAAATCGAAGTCTAAACCCGATCTTTAGACCTGGTATGCATGATCAGGACCTTGGACTGAGGAATTAAACTCAAATTTGGGTTTTGATATACAGTACAACCCTTGGCAGAATTGGCTTATGGAAAAAGAGAGAACCAGCAGGTTCGACTGGCCAGTCAGTTGCTTACCAGCCAATCCCATCGGTAGGGTGATTTTAAGTCTAATCAGCCTCAATTTTTCTACTGATACCCTACTCCCTAGTGGGTCATGTTAGACCTTAAGTAATTTTATTTGGCCCTATAATGTGGGTCAATTTAGGGCATCATCGAGTCTTGGAAAGTAGGGTCTGTATAGGGATTAGTGAGGGCTTGTACAAGTTCAATATGGAACCTGCACAGAGGTATGCTAGGTGTTACTGGTCAGTCCCTATTAGGATTAAGTTATACACTGCCCTTGTGGATTATGTCCCTTACCTTTTCACCTAAAATTATCCCTATGTGTAGGGGAAACTTAGAGACCTTTCAAAAACCTTAAATTAGGTTGGCACATGGGATTTTGGGAGTTTTTTGGGTTCAGTAGTGAACCAGTATTGAGTCATATTAAGTATAGGTAGGTGTTATAAATGCTTGACATGATAATACACTTTTGACTCGGAACCTAATTGTGGGAGATCCTATTGCACTTTGTGATTTGGGTTTTGAGGTGAGTGAGTGTTTGTTTTATTTTACAGAGCATTTCATATATATTTTGATGTTTTCCTCCTCATGTAGAATGTGATGATTACCATGTTATGGATTTATTTTATATAAAATAATATATTTCACATGTTGCATGATTTTACCGACTTGGATGTGATCGTGGTTTTGTGGATGTGTAGTATGTTAGCTGTGTGGTGATGGTTGTAACACTAACTGTCACACCCCATTCACACTGAACCGGGCCAGTGACCGGGTTAACACCGGTTAACCCAAACCTGCCAGGATCGTCTGATACTGTATTCCACCACAGTATACACACAACTAATAAAAACTTATCAGATCAGCGGAAGACTAGGTTTACCTGTGAATATTCCCATAATACTTGATACCCGATTTGTGATACAATAGTTATATACATGTGGGCCCGAAGACATGATATTTACACAATAAAAGTACAATTCACATATCAAGTACATAAAGGAAACCATAAAAAATAATCAGAGTACACAGCTCGGCTCGGTATCAAAGGCTAGAGCTCAGCTCGGCATCAAGGGTTGAGCCCAGCTCGGCATCACATGGTAGAGCTCAGCTCGGCCTCAAAAGTGGAGCTCAGCTCGGCATCAGAACTGTGGTCCCGCAGCACAACTCTCGCACGAGCAGTCAGTGTCGTGCTCTAACTCCTCAGGGGCCCACCAGTCCTCTTCGGGGAACTCGACTGTGGGACCCACCCCGTGCTCCTCAGATGTATGACCTGCAAAATCATCTAAAAAGGGGTGCACACGTGGGATGAGCTCACTAGCTCAGCAAATGGAAAGATGGACCACACAGCAGTCCACACATCAAAACACAATCATATGCACTACATGCCATGCAATACATTTTAAATCACATCCACCTAGGCAACATTACTAAGTCTTTGGTATAGTGCTACTACAGCCACAGTGCGCGTATACTCCGAGTACGAGCTGCGAACTCCATCCCACGATACACCCATAGGGCTGTTGGAGAAGGCCCACCGTGAGTACTCGAAAAGTAAAAACAATGCCGACCATCGGCTCTCATCAGAAAAGTAAATGACTAAAAATTAAAGGTGCTGACTCCAGTAATTTAAAAGTAGTACGATTGGCCCTCTTGAATATACCACCAGGGTTACCGACTGTCCTAATGACCCGTCGGGCGTTATGTCTAACCGCCACAGTGTCCTGACAACCACGACCACTGCTTCCCCCCAAATGGTAACCCAACACCTTAACCCCTGTTGGGAAGGGTCGTAGCACGGGATGGTGAAAATCCTAAACCGCATGCTCCTATATGGCAATAGTACGATTGCATAGTGCCACCACGTCCCATACCACGGGCCACCGCACTCGTTTCCAAGCTGACTACGGCATCTAGTTTATTAATGCATCATGCACAATGATGTCAACATTCAATCACATAAGCATCTCATCACTTGGCATTTAGAAAGTAAACATAGCACACATGCATAACAATGTGAGGATGACTAATCTACATAGCATATTCATGTTGGCATGACTAGACTAGATACAATTAAATGAATGCCAAAGAATACCTTGAAATAAGGCCAAACGTCCTCTCCCCACTTATCTGTAGTGTACAAGGATTCCCGTTCGGTACGGGTGAGATCCGGTGTGAGAAGCATAGGATTTGGTGAACCTAACATGATTGAGCGGGGTTAGTACTTCACCATTTTGGAATCAAAATTAACACGATCCAATGACACGATCATGTTTAGAATCCTAAAAGAAGGTCACACGTCCAATTTGGGTCTAATCGGACGTAAAAATCACATTCGGGGCCTCACAGGTGGGTCAGACAGCCCACCTGTCTGGCCCACCGGTCTGGACCGACGGGCAGGTTGGCCCACCAATTGGCCCACCGGTCTGGCCCGTCGGTTGGGCCAAGGGGGTCTGCTAAGACTGGCAGGCAGGGTGGCCCGTCGGTTAGCCCGTCGGTCTAGCTCGCCGGTTGTGCCCGAGGCCCTGCCCTCTCAGGCGGGTGCCCACAAGCGGGCCAGATGGCCCATCGGTCTTGGCAGGAAACCTGCTGTTTCTTCCCAACTTCCTCAATTCTTTAGGGATTTAAATGGGGGCTTTTCCCAATCCATTCTTCACACTTTCAATGTCTTATAGGATGGTTCTAACCTAGATCTAGGTTAGATTCAAGTGATGGGAAGCCATCTTACCTTCTTTGCTCAAGAACACCTTCAAACCCTCAAAATCACTTCAAACCCACAAAGCTTCTCCAACCTTGCCAATACCTCTTCAAATCCTTCAAGATCAACACATAAATCATCTATTAAACCTTAGATTCATCATTTCAAAAGGGGATTTACAAGATCTCAAGAAACCCTACTCGAATCAAGGTTTTACTTGGGTATGGTGAATGTTTAAGGAACCCAACTTTGCTTACCTTTAAATGTAGATTTAGTGTTGAAGATTACTCTCCTAGCGCCGGAATGGGAAGATCAAGCTTCGGCGCCGCCGAAATCCTTCTCTTCTTCCTCTTCCTTCTCTTCTCTTCTTCTTTCCTTTCCTTTCTCTCTCCTCTTTACTATTCTCACCAACGTACAAGTGTCATAAATGAAAAAGAAAATAAAATCATAAATGCTATATATATACTTCTTAAATAACTAAATAGGTCACATGGATGGGTCACTCAGGTGGGTGGGTGCGCCCACCTGTCCGCCCACTTGTCCGCCCACCTGAGGGCCAAAACTTGGAATTTTGACAGAGTTCGGGCCTCGACGCGAACCCCACCCTTGGCATACGATGTAATATATGTATACACCTTAATATACAGCTACAATACCTGCTTTATCCGTACATAGCCTTATGATAGGTGCATATACACGGCTTGGGTACTCTCGTCTCTTCTGGCACTGGATCGGACTTGTCGGGCCAGCTGGTGTTTAAGGTCACCCTTGCCATCATAGTCCATAAGGAGCCCGTTCTAACTCTCTCCGGTTTGGGTCCTACATAGTTAAACTGGGTCAACCGTGTAATCAAACCGGGTTTAAGAAGTAGGGTATTACACTAACGATCTGAGGCACAGTGTGGCCGAGGTTCTTTTTGGTACCGTGGGCTCAGAGGTCAGTGTTACAGCTGTGACCACAGATATGTGATGGATGCTATGATTGATATGGATGCATTTAGATGCATATGGTTAGGATCACATCCCAGTGCTATAACCCCTTGGCAATAAGGGGTAAGGTATTGGCTAATCCCACTCGGTGGTAGGTCACGGAAGACTATTATGCCTGGATACCATGTTCTGTATCTTAAGAGGGCACAACATAGTACAACGTACTATACGCATGACTATCGGACATCATGGGAGACCAATTAAGGTGTGGGATTCTAAAACCATGGCTATCAGGGATTACGATTTAGGGGTTGGCTGGGGGACCGAGATTCTTTCCTGGACTAGCTGACTCCTACTTGCAGCTAGCTTGTATCTCTGAGGCCCGACGTACTGGGAAGGGGATGCCACCTATGCTGGTTATAGCACTTATAGCCATACATATTGAGACTTAGTAACTAGAATGGATGAAAATAAATAAAATGGATCATGTGGCTATGCATCTATGATATTATTGAGAGTATGTGTGGGTTCTATAATGGTGTGTGTGCTTGCATGCACAACCCTCACTGGGCTTGTGAGGCCTACCCCTCGTTGTTTACTATTTTTAGATGGTGGAACCGATGCTAAGGTAGGATTGGACTTTGGTGGTGGTTGTGAGGCACGTATCTATGAGACACTGGTTGCTGTATGCATGACTATCGGACATCATGGGAGATCGATGACGGTGTGGGATTTCAAAACCATGGTTGCTAAGGATTACTATTTAGGGGTTAGCTGGGGGACCCAGGTTCTTTCTAGGACTAGCTGACTCTTGCTTGTAGCTGGCCTGTATCTCCAAGGCCTTATGTACTGGGAAGGGGATGCCACCTATGTTGCTTATAGCACTTATAACCATTCGTATTAAGACTTAGTAATTAGAATGGATAAATATAAATAAAATGGATCATGTGGCTGTGCATCTGTGATATTATTGAGAGTGTGTGTGGGTTCTATGATGTTGTGTGTTCTTGCATGCACACCCCTCACAGGGCTTGTGAAGCTCAACCCTCGTTGATTACTATTTTTAGATGGTGGAACTGATGCTAAGGCCGGATTGGACTTTTGGCGACGGTTGTGAGGCTCATGCCTATGAGACACTGGGTTGTTGATGGATTTCATTACTGTTATTCAGTAATTTCTTTTGATGTATATTGATGTTATATGTAAAAGGTAAATATTACACCTATGGGTTATTAACAAATGGATTTTTGTATATTTGTAATTTATCACTTTAGTAAATCACTAGTAATATTTGTATGATTTATTAGCATACTCTGATTTTAGATTGTAATCTTGGCGGCATTTGTGAAATTAAGGTACTACATTTGTGATCCTGGAGGGTTAGACTGACTAGATGTGGGTGTCCAATGCCGAACAACTTGGCCAAATTGAGGCAGAGTGTGATAGAATGGTATCAGAGTGTGAAGCTCTACTTTAATTCACAAATGCACAAGATCTTAGGATATACTAGTAAGGATTAGGATTAAATTTAAAAATTTTAAGATAAGTGTATAAATTTTAGTACACACCATAGGAGACTAGTCTAGGTGCAAAAGGCATTCACTGACAATAATTTAAAGAGCATAACTTTTATACATAGTTGGACAAATAAAATGTAACAAGATAAGAACAGTTGGAATTAAATAAGTATAACTACATTACAAGTTAGGGTTTGGGAATTAGATTGGTGTTGCTTGGTGTCATCTGCCAGTGGATTAAGTAGATGAATCTCTTCTACCATTAATTTCCTATTACTAGTGAGTATGAGTTGCATGATTGTGTGGTCATATGATATGCATAAATCATTTAGAAAATTAATCCATCTATTCATTTCACAAAAAATTTTCCAAATGTCGAAGTGTACCCATCCCCAAGATGACCCCTAACTACGGCAGCACAGTCGCACCAGGAGGGCAAATAACCTTTCATGTGAATCTGAACATGAGGATGAAGATGAGATAACAGATGCATCACCTATGCCACCTCCTACACCACTTGTGATGACAACTCAGGATATGTTTACCATGATCAGTGGTGTGATGCAAGGCATTCCGAAAAGCCTTCAACAGCAACAAAAAAAAGTTTTGCAACAACATAGGGACATGATGACTAAGATAGCTACAACTATTCGTTTTAAGGAGACACCTGTGGTACAACCCCTTGTTGTGCAATCTACATCATCTACTCCTACTCCTACACATCCCATTGCACCAGGAGTTCTGGCTACTACACAACCAGCCACTGGTCAGTCATCTCAGGTAGTACCAGTACAAGTGACACCCCTGGATAGCATACACAAGAAACTCAGCTAGTTGCACCAGTGTGGGTAGATAACTCCAAGTGAATGGAGAAATTTTAGAAATATCGACCCACTTATTTTAGTGGAATGACTTAAGACTCATTAGCACCAACTAAATGGATTGAAGGAGTGGAAAATGAATTTATGATACTAGGTTGCGCTGATAAACATAAGATAATTTGTGCTAGCTAACAACTGCAGGATGAAGCCTATGTGTGGTGGAAAGCCACAAGGCCCATATTGACAGCTACTCATCCCAGTCCTACTTGGGAGCAATTTTTTGAGGCTTTCTATGGGAACTACTTCCCAAAGAGTGAGGGATAAAAAAGAGGCAGAGTTCATGGTTCTAACTCAAGGGCCAAGATTTATTCTCGAATATCAACAGAAGTTTGAAGAGTTGTACTATTTTGTACCAGAGCATATAAAATCAGATAGAGCTAAGGCCAAGAATTTTGAAAAGAGTCTAAGGTCGGGGGTTGGTGCATTATTAGTGGCACACCAACTACAGTCCTATATAGAGGTGGTTCAAATGCCTAAGTCTATAAAAGAGAAATAGAGAGATAATTATCAAGCTCAGGCAGCAAGGAAAGTAAATACACCAACTAGTGGTAGAGATTTCACTAGGGTAATTAGAGGACCCTACACTACTATGACTACACCCCAGTTTAGCAGACTAGAAGTTGGCCAAGTATCACAATAGCCTAAGCCGGTAGTAGTGGTACCTCAGTAGATGGGTTCACCTCAGTGCTACCTCAATGTAATCATTTTGGGCATATCGCTAGATCATGTCCCCATAAGAATAGGTCTATTGTGTGCAATCAGCTAGGGCATAAGGTCAAGTATTGCTCTCGGATGAATTCAGAAGACTCATATGTGAGTCCCTCAACATCAAATATTAGTCATCCGGTTCAAATGCAGTAAGATATTGGAATGCAAGAAGGGACATTCGCAAATGACAGTGGGAGTAGTCAAAACTACATCTAAGGTAGTCACAAGTATATGTTGTTGACATAGATGAAATCCTCATATCACACCCCATCCCCAATAAACCCAACTTACCATTAGGAATACTAGCAATGTGAATAAGACATGTACCTATCTTACAAACCTACCAGGATCTCTGATAATAGTACCTTAACATTTCACAATCTCACAACACAAACCAACATAAGCAGCGGAATCAGAGTATAGTAGCGGAATCATAAATAAAATGGGAAAAACATCTAATGATAATATATAGCAATAACCAAGTTATTCTATTACATTCATCCATGACATATAATATAATCTCAAAAAAACTATACAATCCACAGTTATACCCAAAAGCATCAAAGTATGATGTACAATCTCACAGTGGGGTGAAAGCACAGTGGTCACAAGCACAGTCCTGATCGTGCTCCTCCACTTTTGCCATCCACCAGTCGCTCACACCATACTCTGACCTAGAAGATACTGGATCACCTGGCATTGGCGCCACAATACCTACATCATCATCTAAAAAGGGGTGTAGGCGTGGGGTGAGCTTTCTAACTTGCTCAGTGAGGGGTAGGGTCAAGCACATCCAAGCAAGACAATAGCAGTAGTAATTTATGATGCATGATTGCTGAAATTAAACACATAGTCTATGATGCTCATGATGCAGTTCATTTATTTATTATCCACCTAACAATACAAACTAAGTCTGGTAAATGCTACTACGGTTCATTAGGTTGTATCCTTCGTCTCGGAACCGCCATCGACAATGCAAGGATACAAACCCTAGCCATGAATAGAAGCCTGTTGAACCCCGTATGCGTCCATGGGTCACCTAGTAAACCTTTGATAACCCCCTCCTAATAGTCACGGTACCAGTACATCATCGACCACGTCGAACAGGTTCCTGCCTACGGCTACAATCACATTATACCACGGGTGTGGCATTCCGGAAAGGCACATCGAACATACAACAATGGGTTGTCCAACACCTCAACCCCTGTTAGTAAGGGTTCATAGCATAGGGAGTGATACCTAACCACATATATTCTACATGCCTTCATAGTGATACAGTTAGTATGAATTACACAATACCGGTAAGACCTCGGCCATAAAGTGTAATCCATCTCCAAATACAGTCCCAGGCACACAATACCAGTGAGACCTTGGTGCAAAGTGAAACCCAAGACCTTTTACCTAATCTAGCTTATATATCACAGTTAAGTATGGACTACGCGACACCAGTACCAATCATCGGCTACGAAGATCATCCATTTCCAAATGCAGTCCCAGGGTACACGATACCAATGAGACCTTGGCCACAAAGTGTAACCCACAACTACAACTAACTCTAATGCACATAATCAATGCATGAATGCAACATACATACGGCAATCATGGCATCGGTACCACCTCGGCCATGCTAGATTTCATCTTACACACTCAACCCAAACACACTACAATTACGGTACCAATACCTCCTCGGCCACACCGGATCCTGTCATACATCTCCATACAATTCATATCATAATCGTAAATGACAATGTAGCATATCATCACATTTGAGAAATTACAATTAAACATATAATTCTAAGCATGTGAGAGATTTAATAATAATAAACATTCCAAAAATAAATACAATCCATCCCTCACTTGTTTTACGATCAGGTGTGTTCGGGTTCAAATATGACCATCGATCGATCAATTCAATTTCAACTTCGGGGCAAGGGTACATCATTGTCCTAGACACATAGGAATCATACATCAGTACGCATCAGAAACATCAGGAGGGACCTACATAGGTCACCCTCAAAGGGTACAGACACTGTTCCTAAGTGACAATACTGTCACCGGAAGCACCCACCAGAAACAGGGCATTTCCACTGGAAATATCAGTCCTGTTTTCAATGGAGAAGTTAGAGAGAATATAAGGCTCACATGTCCATCGGAAATATGCCACCAAAAACAGACCCAGTGGATCCGGTGGGCTATTTCTGGTGGTGGTTCAGGGCAGTCCACCCACTTTGGGGCTTTCCAGCTCAGGCCCGATCATCAGGATTTGTTCTTTGAAATTTGTAGGGGATGTTCCTAACATCATTCTAAGCCAAGAAAATTCCAATTCCATTAAGCCGTTTAGGAGATACGTCGATCGAACGATCGAAACCCTAGTTGGTCTTTAGGCAATACATGTTGGTGTTCACCGGGCTTACTTCGAGCTTGGTAACAACACTGGGAGGGTAGAACACACATTCTACAACCTTGACATGGTTTGTACACTAAGATTCCATCCATAACTAGCTTTTTCTAGGTTAAAATGAAGAGAGAGAGTGGTATGGGAGGTTGTACTTACCTTCGGCAACAATTCCAGCAATAAGGCGGCAGCCAGCACCAAGATAGGCCTCCAACCTCCTTCTTCTTCCTCTTCTTCTTTTTTTCCTCTCATATTTCTCTCCTCTCTTATGTTGGGCACAAGGTAAATGAGGAAATGAATTCTCATTTCCCAACTTATAACTTAAGTGGACCTTAGGGTCTTTTTGGTTTGGACCCCTTTTGGGCCAATCGGGTTAAAATGAATTTTAGGGCATGAGGACCCACACATTTAAGTCTATAAAGTGCTCATATCACAAGGAAAGTGTGAAGGATGATTTGGGATCATCTGGAGTCATTTACGAAGAGAGTGGCAGAAACTACGGGCATTAAAACCCCGACAGTAGCTTGTCAACCCACTAGAAATAGGCACCAGATCTAGGCCCGGGATGCTTTTGGTGGCTTGTTTTTGGTGGTGAACACAGCTTGCTATCTTGATAGCTTGCTGTCCCATGGCTGGTCTCGCACGGATGGTTGCCCTCGGACATGCTTGAGGCCATTTGACAATTTTGATGCATATCGAAAATCAAGTGTGGGGAGTCGGGTCACTTACCATCTGGGATCAGAAGGTATGAATCCCCTCCACTTAGATAGGCATGTAATACATGAACACATGGGGTCATCTCTACCCCTTTGGTTGTGTGCAGCCATGAACCAACACTTGGTCATACTTTCGATCTCCAATCCGACGCCTATCACAATTGTTTCAAATTAGACCAGAGTAGCACGGGTGTAACATTCCCCCCAACTTACAAGAATTTCATCCTCGAAATTGAACATACCTAGAAAATCAAACAATCCAGGATATTGCTTCATCATTTCATCTTCTCACTCCCAGGATGCATCCTGCTTGGGTGGTTCATCCATTTCACTTTGACAAAGGAAACAGTGTGGTTACGAAGAACATGGTCCTTCCGATCAGTAATCTTCTCCAGATACTCCACGTAGGTAAAATCCTCATCCAACTCACGAGGTATGTAAGTCAAGACATGAGTCGGGTTAGGAATGTACTTCCTCAATATAATTACATGGAAGACATCATGTGTACCTTCCAACTCTGATGGCAAAGCTATCCGGTAAGCTACCAGTCCAATCCTCTCCAGTACATCATACGGTCCCATAAACCTTGGACTAAGCTTTCCCTTTTTGTCGAACCGCATCACCCCTTTAACTGGGGAAATCCATAAGAACACCTTGTCTCCAACACCAAACTCTAGATATTTCCTCCTAACATCCGTATAGCTTTTCTGTGTAGACTAAGTTGCCTTAATCCTTTCTCTAATCACATTCACCTTCTCACTAGTAGCCTATATCAAGTTTGGACCCAAAATATGCCGCTCACCAACCTTATCCCAATAGAGTGGAGTTTAGCACTTCCTGCCATACTGTGCCTCAAATGAGGACATTCCGCTAGTGGCCCGATAACTATTGTTGTAGGAGAACTCGATAAGGGAAATGTGCTCATCCCAACTATAACTCATATCCAAAGCATATGCTTGGAGTAGGTCCTCCAATGTCTGAATAGTTCTCTCTAATTGACCATTGGTCTGAGGGTGAAAGGCAGTGCTAAAAGCTAACTGTGTGCCCATAGCCTTCTGCACACATATCTAGAACTTGAAAGTGAACCTGGGATCTCGATCAGAGATGATACTAACTGGTACACCATGCAACTTGATGATGTTATCGACATACAACTTAGCCAACTTGTCCATAGAAAATGTGATCTTGATTGGGATAAAGTGAGCTACCTTGGTCAAGCAGTCCACAACTACCCAAATGGCATCCATACCCTTTTGTGTTTGGGGTAGGCTTGTGACGAAGTCTATGGTAATACTCACCCATTTCCACTTCAGAATAGGTAGGGATTGTAATAACCCATGGGGCCTCTAGACACATGCATGGCCACATCATTCTTCATTCCTTTCCACCAGTAGGTGCCTTTGAGGTCCTTGTACATTTTAGTGCTGCTGGGGTGAATGGAGTATGGAGAGCTATGTGACTCTCTCAAAACTATGTCTCTCAAATCACCATCACTGGGCACACACAAACTCCCTTTGAACTTGAGAATTCTGCTTTCAGTTACAGAGAAATCCGAGTCCTTTTGGGTTCCTTCCTGACATTCTACCATCAGCTTCTGCAACTCTGCATCAGTAACTTAAGCTACAGTGATCCTATCCACCAGACTAGGTTACACCACCAATGCCGATAGTGACAAAGTGACACCCTCCACTAATAGTTCCAAGTCTAGTTTCTTGGCCTCCTTTAGGAGATACTCATTGGTGGTCAATGATGCAAGAGTCAATGATTGAATAGTACAATCATAATCCTTCATCAGCTATAACCAATGCCTCTGTCTCATGTTGAGCTCCTTTTGGGTGTAGTAGTACTTGAGGCTCTTATGGTCACTGAAGATCTCACTCTTCTCATGATACAAGTAGTGTCTCCAGATTTTTAGTGCAAAAATCATAGCTGCCAACTCTAAATCATGGGTGGGGTAGTTCTTCTCATAATCCTTCAATTGATGGAATGCATAAGCAATGACCTTCCTATGCTGCATCAATAAACAACCCAATCCCAGCTTGGAGGCATCACTATAAACAACCATACCACCTGTACCGATCGTAATAGTCAAAATTGGAGTTGATACCAACTTTTACCTTAGCTTCTTGAAGCTCTTCTCACAAGCATCGGACCACTCAAATTTTACACCCTTTTGTGTGAGTCAGGTCATCTGAGTAGCAACGCGAGAGAAGTTCTTGATAAACCTCCTGTAGTATCCAGCCAATCCCAGAAAACTATATATGTCTGCTACACTCTTAGGAGTCTCCCATTCTAGAATTGCTTTCACCTTGCCTGGGTCAACCTCTATACCCTTGCCTGAAACAATGTGGCCTAGGAATGCCACCTATGATAGACAAAACTCACACTTGTTGAATTTGGCATAGAGTTGCTTCTCCCTCAGCCATTGCAGTAGTAACCTCTGGTGAATGGCATGTTCCTCTATACTCTTAGAGTATACCAAAATGTCATCAATGAATACTATCACAAACTTATCTAGGACATCCTAGAATACCCAGCTTATCAAGTCCATAAATACAGCCGGTGCATTGGTCAACCCAAATGACATTACCAAGAATTCATAATGTCCATACCTTGATTTGAAGGCTGTCTTACTGACATCACTATCCTTGATCCTGAGCTGGTGGTAGCTTGATCTAAGGTCGATCTTGGAGAATACCTTGGCTCCCTGCAACTGATCAAATAAATCATCTATCCTTGGCAAAGGATACCGGTTCTTGATGGTTAGCTTATTAAGCTCTAGGTAATTAATGCACAATCTCATACTTCCATCTTTCTTCTTGACTAATAATATCGATGCTCCCCATGGAGACACACTAGGTTTAATGAATTCCTTCTTCAGAAGGTCTTGAAGTTGCACCTGCAATTCCTTCAACTCTGTGGTGGGCATGCGGTAAGGGGCCTTTGACACTGGTGCTGAGCCGGGGAGTAGGTCTACAGCAAAATCTATCTCTCAGTCCGGGGGAAAACTTGTCAAGTCATTCGAGAATACATTGGGAAATTCCCTCACCACATTTACCTCGGTCAATGGCATAATTTTTATCTCAGTATCCATCATAGATGCTAAGTATCCTTGACATCCCTTATCCAGTAGCTTTTTCATCTAAAGCATGGATATGATAACCTTCTTGGGTTTCTTGGGCTTGTCCCCTTGGAACACAAACTCCTCATCATCACGAGGTCTAAAAATGATAGTTTTCTTTGCACATAGCACACTGGCTCTGCATGCAGACAACCAGTCCATTCCTAAAATCATATTGAAGTCGATCATATCCAACTCGATCAAGTGAGCATTAAACTCATGTTCACCTATGGTCACTGGAAAAGGCTCATAAACATAGTTCAAACCCACTTCACTTCCTGTAGGGGTGCTCACAGCCAAACACTGAGTCAGTCCCTTAAGTGGAATGCTCATCTTCTTCGCAAATGCCAGTGAAACGAATGAATGCAAGGCTTCTAAGTCAAATAACACATATGCAGGCAATAATGATATCAATAATGTACCTGTCACTACACTGGGTGCAGCCTCGACAACTTCTGTAGTTATAGCAAACACTCTGCCCTATGGTCTCTGGCCCTGTAGGGGCTGCACTGGTCTAGGGGCTGAATATGTCTACTGAGGCCTAGGTGGCATAGTGTAGGGTGCATCACCCCTGACCTTCAAGGGGCATGTCCTAGCCATGTGGCCCGGCTAATTACAATAAAAGCATCTCGGGCTCGATCCCGAAGACTGAGACATAGTACTAGATCGGGAGGACTAGGAAGTCTGACTAGCATTAGGCTTCCTGAATTGCACTGAAGTTGGGTTGACATTTGGCACTCAGAAAGGTTTGCTGCCTCCCCTAGAATCAGTAGATCCCATTGGCCTTTTTCCCATTCCTTGTTGGGCCGTGAAGTTGTCTCTATGCTGATCTTCAATAGATTTGGCCACTTAGACCACCTTAGCATAGGTCTGTAGTTTCAACCCCACAATGGTTGACCCAATACTTGGCCTCAACCCTTTCTCAAACTTCTTTGCTTTAGCTCTATCACCTCTAAGATGCTCAGGAGCAAAATGGAATAGCCCCTTGAAGCTTTACTGATACTCAAGCACAGACCGGGAACCTTGAACCAACTAAGAGAACTCACTCTCTCTCCTATCTCAGAAGCTTTCCAAAAAATAGTTCTCAAAGAAGGCCCCTTTGAAATCTACCCAAGTGGGGTTCGGGTTACTAGCCCTCAGAATAGGCTCGGTGGCACTCCACCAATCATCCTCTTCATTCTGTAACGGATAGCTCGCACATAAAATTTTCTACTCATTAGTGTAGCCCATCAGTCTAAAAACCTTCTCCATTCCACCAATCCATCTCGATGGATACAACGAGTCTTGGCCCACCTTTGAGAAGCATGTAGGCCTAAGCCATTGAAACTTTTGCATCATTTTTCTCAAGTCTGTCCAGCCCTCCACATGGCTTGGGCTTAATCCAGCATCAAGTCTTGCACCTGCCCATGCACTTGTGCCCCATTAGATGTTTAAAGGGTAGCCGATCCAGTGGACATTGGAATGGGTGCTGGTGGAGTAGGAGGTGCGGGTGGTGCATTATGAGCTTCCATTGTCGCTTGGATCCTATTATCGATCTCGGCCATAAACTGGTTTTGCCTTTCTTCAACTTCTTGCATCATTTTATTCATGATGGATGCCACATCCTGGGTTGTAAGTGCAGGCGGTGCCAAAGGTGCATTGTGGGGTCTACCCCGATTTCGTGTAGGGGAATCGGGAGGTGATGGGCATGATTGGGATTAGGATCGGGTGTTTCGACGTGACATGACTCCTATGAAAGAATCCGATTAGTGTACATGCACAAACAAGGTTGCATGTAATTGGAACACATGCATGCATAGTGGGTCCCACATGTATACAATAGTCAAAATTTGGGTTAGGGTATGCATAAGTGAGGTCTACACATATTAGGATCCGATAGCGCAAGTATCCCAAAGGGTTACACCATTAAAGTAACCAAAATAAAATTTTAGATTTGAAAGATTTATTTTTCGAAAGAGTCCACCGGAAACAGGGGGACATATCACCGAAAATATGGTTTAATCCACCAGAAATATCAATGGTATTTTTGGTGGGCAAAATAGAGAGTAGAAATTAAAATTTTCACTTCATCGGAAATTCACTTCACCGGAAGCATGCCCAATGTTTTCGGTGGGCTGTTTCCGATAGCTGCAAAACGGCTATAAATAGGCTTGGATCTTGGTTTCTTTGTAAAAAACCCCTATTTTAGCTTGTGGAAAAGGTGTGGAAACAGCCAAGGAGAACTTTGCAACCCATTCCTTATCTTCCTCTTGCTATTTCGTGATCAATCAACACCGCATTAGCACCAAAGGTATTTTCCTCCTCTCTGTAAACTATAGGGGAGGGGAAAATGACATCCCCCTCCCCTATAGTTTTTCAAAATTACGTGTGGATCCAAGGGTTTGAGCGAATTCTGCCCCTGCCCTTGAAGTTGACGCTGTGAGGATTCTGTTAAGCTCAAACATATAAAGACTTAAATACCCTTCCATTAATCTAAGTCTTTTGCTAAGAGGCCCATTATACCCTTTAGGGGAAATACCCATTATACCCTTTGGGAAAAAACCAATAAAATGTGCATTGCCCTCATAACAGAGAGCCGTTGGAGAAGTTCCCTGTCTCTGATTATGGTTCCCTATCTCCGATTATGGTTCCCTATCTCCGAGCATCTCACCCCTACAAATCGACCTCAACAACCATTCCAGGTGAAGGTTCTGTCTCCGATCGACAAGTTTAAAGTTCCCTGTCTCCGATCGATTGACGCCGATGAACACAGGTAATCAAAGGAGAAGGTTAACCCCAGCAAATTACCCCGACGAAGACCATTCCAAGTGAAGAAGCTCCATCTCCGATCGATTCACTCTGGCAAACCCAGGTAAGCGAACATTAAACTGAGTCTCCATGTGATTATGCCCTTTCTCTGTGTGTGTATGCCCTTTCTCTATTATGAAATTGTCTGTGTTGGGGATGAACCTAGGGTTTGGGAATTTGATAATGTGTGATTTTTATGCTTGCTTACTTTTGGAAATGTAACGCCATAGGCCTAAGTATAGCTGGTTGGACTGAATCTGAGGAGCTACTGCTGGTTGGATGGATAGGGGCTAGCTACTGTTGACCTTCCTTTACTCCCCTTTATGCGAACTATATCTGTAGGAGCTTGTTTCTATTGTTGGAATTTTGGTTCTCATTTGTAGTGATAATTATATTTTTCATGATCAAGGATGTATGGTTACCCGAAAATCTGCATAATTCCCCCTTTATGTATGGTTACTCGATGCCATGGAAGGTCCTACACCTATTTCGGCTCTTACACATGCTGCTACTATGGTAGCAATAGGAATTTTTCTTGTAGCTGGCTTCTTCCTCTTTTTACAGTCATACCATACATAAATGTATCTAATTTCTTAATAGGATAATAACAGTCCTATTAGGAGCTACTTTGGCTTTTTCTCAAAAAAAGACATTAAGAGAAGTTTGGCCTATTCTACAATGTCTCAATTGGGTTATACTATGTTAGCTTTAGGTATTGGGTCTTATCGAGCTGCTTTATTTCATTGATCACACATGTCTATCTAAAGCATTATTGTTTTTAGGGTCCGGATTTATTATTCATTCAATGGAAACTGTTGTTGGATATTCTCTAGAAAAAATTCAGAACATGGTTTTTATGGGTGGTTTAAAAAAATATGTGCCAATCCTGGGTTGTTTTTTTAAGTACACTTTCTCTTTGTGGACAGATTTTTTTTCAATCTATAAACAATGATTCAGTTCATAACCCCCCTTGTTTTATGTTTTGAGTTGATAAGATTTGATTTCAGCCTTTGTTTTGTTCCTGTGTTGATTCAGTTCCAAACCTGTTGTGAGTAATAGGTTGAGTAGTGGTGATTCCAATTAAGGCCTTGAGTAGTGATGACAATGTATAAAACCTTTCCCAATGTGACAACATATGCAAACTTTGAAGTTTTTGATATATATTGTATAAAATTTTTGAATTATATCTGAGATGCTATGGTTGGGATTATTTGTTGGTATATCTAATTGAGTTTAAACTTTTGGGTATTGCAGATACGATGTCTACTTGCAGTGTAACTTCCATCAACCAAGCCGATGGTCTAAGGTATGTTAATGTTAAATGCAAATGTCACAGAAAAGCAACAGTCAAGGTATCGGAGTCCAAAGAAAACCCCAACAGACTCTACTACACATGTCCAGAGATTGCATAGGAGAAGAAATGTGGTTTTTTTGCTTGGTGTGAGCCAGTGAATGTGACAGCAGTTAGAAGTGAACCTTCAAACAACCCAAGCCCTCATAATACATCAAACAACCCAAGCCCTCATGAGTTTCAACAGTTGAAGGATGAGATACATAGTATGAAGATAAGATTAAAGCGGGTGGAGAGATTCAATGAAAATTTGAAGTTGCTTGGACAAGTTGTTTTATGTTTTGTGATTGTGCTATTGGTTGTAATGGTTGTAAAAGTTTAGAAGTCTTTGTTAAGATGTTTCTTTAGGATTTTGATATCAATGTACCTAGTCTACAACTCTTTGATGTTTGGCATGGTTGGGATGGTTGAAGGAGCGTGTAATTGAAACCACTATGGTAATTAGAATGTGATCTTATTTCTACCATTGCTGTTTTCATGCATATATGTGAAGCAAGTTGCAAACATCTGAAAGTACCTGATTTATAAAATTGAAAAAAAAAAAAAATTGGACAGCATTTCCCTTATAATACTAACATCTGAAAATACCTAATTTAGAAACCCATCATATACAATCTTATAGATTCAAAATCATGAAATACAACATCACAACTCCATCACATATTATGAGTTTCATACATTACCATGACTTAGTCCATCCATTGTTCAAATTACATAATGATTCCGGGGAAAAAAAAAAGTGAATCTCTAGTTCTCCACTTTCCTCTATCACCATCTCCTACTTCTTCCTTGCTTTCCTCTTCTCCCACTTATCTGTCATCTTCCTTTTAAGTCTTGCTTGTACTGAATCACCAACATCAGTTGTTGTAGAAGCCTGTGACCTAGTAACTATTTGGGACAAGCGTGCATCATCTGGGTCATCATCGTCTCTTCTTCTTTCCTTTAAAAACAAAAAATGCAACATCAGTATTAGTGCATATTATAGGTTAAAAAAAAATGCAAGGTGATGATAATGTGATATACCTTCCTAACAGATCTATGGCTTGAAGAACCCTTCTTCTTTCCCTCAAGAGAACCTCTTCCAAAAGTTCTCTTATTATGGCCTAGTCTCTTATAAATCTCACTTCTGAGAGATCTTGTCTTCTTTCTAAAATGAGCAAGAGGTGCCTCCCCAGGTTCCCTTTTCCTTTCACCCTTGCTCGGTCTACCTACTCCTATCTTCAAAAGTGGTGGTTGGACAACCCCTAGATCTGACCCAATGTCTAGCTCAGATACATCTGGGATGGGAAATATGATATGTTCATATGTCTTCATGTACTTTTCCTTTGTGAAGTAAGTTGCATAGTAGTCTTCAATTTTTTCTCTCTTATGGGCAATGGCAGCCACTACATTCTTACAAGGTATACCTGATAATTCCCAATCTTTGCATCCACATGTTCGCAACCTCAAATTGACCACATGTCTTATGTGGAAAGAATCTACCACCTCAAATTCATCTGTATTACCAAGGTACACCTTGCATTTCCTCGAGAGTTCATATACTTCAGCAATCTTCTTCTTCACAACAGGAGTGACAATCCCGTTCAATGAACGAATTTGATAGTATCTCTTGTTAAATTTATCCATTATTTTAATCCTAATATTATCAATCACAGACAAAATGGGTTTACTATGAAAATCACCAACCCAACTGTTGAAACTTTCTGTCATATTGTTAGTGATTGCATCATTCTTACAACCAATATGGAAAGCATGTCGAGACCATAATGCTGGCAGCTTCATTAACCACTCATATGCCTTGATGTTGATTTCTTTGATGGAATTCATTACACTCTGAAATAGATGCATAGTAGGTGCTGTGGAAGCTTCCCAGAAGTACTTCTTCAACAAGAGACTGTTGTATTTTCCCTTGAAATTCATGTAGATGTGTCTACTACAATTTCGAATGTGAGCATTGGGAAAGATATCATGGATGACATCTGTGAGTCCCTATGAAACACACAATTCAATCAATTAAATACTGACCATTCAAAAAAAAAAAGGGAAAATAAAAAACTAATACTATCTTCAAGGACTGGAATGGTACTCCTTTTGGCCATCTGATATAAATGTCAAAGAAGTGTTATCACCAGCAATTCCCAATGCTTCATATAAACATTCAAGGGAAAATCTCCAACTTGCTTTATTTTTAATTTCCACAACTCCATGGGCAATTGGTAACACCTCGTTGTTCCCATCAATAGATACGGCTGATAATAAAACACCACCATATTGGCCCTTCAAATGGTAACCATCAATTCCCAAGAATGGTCTACAACCATTCACAAAGTCTTCCTTACATGCATACAAGCAAACAAACAACCTCTTGAATATTGGTGATGCCTGCATGTCATTTCTGTGCTCATACTAGAGTTTAAAAACACTTATTGGGTTCCTATGCAGTATTAGCCTACTATATGTAGGTAAAAAAGAGTATGACTTCGAGTGACTGCCTTCATTTTTTTTTAATGCAATTTGTCGGGCTCTATAAAATTTCATATATGGAACATCACAATTAACCCCATAGTTCTTGCGTAGCACTCATAGTATTATGATCCAGCTCAGGGTCAGCCCGTAGCTCAGATTCAAGTTTATGAGCTATCCAATTTGAGGTAATAAGCTTATGACCAGACTGCCATGTACAAGTGTGATTTGGGTTCAGTGTCTTCAATAAGAATGCAGCCCCATGATCGATTGGTGAGGCATGAACTCTCCATGAACAACCATTGGTTGCTCACCTCGCTATGACCCTTGCCTTCTCATTTCTTTCAAATATGAGCTCAAAACTGTGGCGGATAGCAAACTCTGAACTCATTCACATCAAGATAAATTGCTCCAACATTAAAGTTACTATCATCACTATCATCATGGCAAATTACTGGCTCAAAATCATCTGGATCATATACATTTAGATCATAATCATCTAGCTCATCATGGCTGCCTACATCCTTCTCATGCTCACTACCTACATCCTTCTCATGCTCACACTCTACATCATTGTCTTCATCAAAATCTTCAAGCTCACATTCATTATTACTCAATGTGCCATGATCTACTGAATCATAAACAAAATCTGCATCACTATTATCTGAATCATCTAAAGATATGATGTCAGCCACATCAGCTCCCTTACCCTTGCTCCCATAATTAGGTCCCTCACTTGACTGTTGCCTAACAGGCTCAGGATCTATAGGCTCTTTAATTTCCTTACTTCCTTCATGCTTAGAATGCTCAGCCCTCTTTGTAGTGGGTGAAGAACCTTGAGAGTTATCACTTGCATTATCATTTGACTGAGACAAAGTAGTAGCCTTTGCAACATGTGAGCTACTCTTAGAATTACCATTAGAACTCCCTGTTGAATTATATCTTGTCATATCTAACATATCAAAAGTCCCTCCACTAGCCATTCCATAATATGTGCCCCTAGCACTAGCATTGTGTTCAGGGTTCGCACCTCCACTTACACTCGAACTTCTTACATGCGTGCTACGGGCCATTGCATTGGAACCCCCTCTGACAAAAGCTTGCTTTGCCCTATTTCTTCCCATGTTCTGGTATCCATAACCATCACTATCACCATCCATTCTATAACAATGTCTATGAAAAGTATTGTCCCTTGAGATAACATTGTTGGAATGTGAGTTGATGGTACATCGATCTTTCTCCACATCACTCCATGTAAGATCAAACACAGTCACTTTTATAACATCTTGATTAGTATTTAAAGAGAGCAGTCATAGCACAGAGCTGTCATCTCCCAATATTAACTCTTCATTGTTTAGGAGTGTAGACTTCATTTTGAATGTCACATCATGACCAACAGGGACATGATCTACCACAGTGCTATAGACATCACATAGCAACTCTATATAACTATATCTTTCTGGATTTGTTATCTTCTTCGCATATCTCTCCCGCCAGTTAAACAGAACTCTACACCTCAATTCCATCACTACATAACAAAGAAATAAAAATAACAAGAGGTGATAATGAGAGATGATTTTAAACTTTATGTAATTCAGACTCACTACATGTACAATTACTCATGAGGTTCAAATTAAAGTATGAAAATATTAAGAAACAAAAACTCTTATCAATGATTATTAAGCCACAGATTCTATTCAATTTTTCTTCCACTTTTGATGAATCCTATTATAATTAAAAGTCTCCTTCCAAAAACTACAGAACCTCAGAAGAGAAAAAAAAAACCAAAAAATTCAATTCAATCTTCTTCCACTTTTGATGGATCCCATTGTAATTGAAAGTCCCCTTCCAAAAACTACACAACCTCAGAAGAGAAAAAAAAAATCAAACAATCTCTCTCTCGGCTCAGTGTCAGCGATCTCAGTAAGAGTAAAAGAATCCATTTCAAAATCAGAGAAACCCTAAATAACACTTGCAAATCAAATAAAAAAGAACACTTGCAAATCTCAGTAAAAAAAAACGCAATAATATGCACAGTTGAATCGAAAACAGGGTATATTGAAGACAATCTTCTTCCTTTTTCGCTATATTCCCTAAATTTGAAGATACACATGTTCCTCTTACCAATTCAGAAGGAAATCGCAGCAAGGACATAGTCGATCGAACCTTCCGTGAGGTTCATGAAGATGCCATCATCGTCTAGAGGTTCCGTCTACTTCGCAAGGATTCCATCGCTTCTCATGTCTGAGGTATGAAGAGAGATTCTGTCGCTTCTTACACAGTCAATCAAACCTTTTGTGCAGATGAAGACCATGAAGACGATGAATTGAAAGATGGAAAGGGCTTGGATGAAGACAGAAGATGAGATTGAAAGAGGGAAAGAGCTTGGATGAACACTTCGTTGCAGTTAGGGCTTAGTCGAGACGGTTTTGGATGAAAGGGACGATGAGAGGATTTCCCCCTTTCAAACTCATTTTAAGTGAAGGGTATTTCGGTCACTTCACTTTGTTCTGGGGGTATTTTAGGTATAAAAAAATGACCTCACCATATAACAGATTCAACTCACGGTCTCTAACTGATTGGACTCAAATGTAAGAATGTTTCATACTTTAGGGGAGGGGGCGTAATTCGCTCAAACCCTTGGATCCACGTGTAATTTTGGAAAACTATAGGGGAGGGGGATGTAAATTTCCCAAAAAAAATTTTAGATTTGAAAAATAAAATGATTTATTTTCCAAAAGAGTCCACCAGAAACAGGGGGACATATCACCGAAAATATGGTTTAATCCATCGAAAATATCAAT
>NC_056562.1:17880081-18089451 GCF_013358625.1 Macadamia integrifolia
AGATAGGACAGTTGATGGGCTGAAAAGGCTACAACCGACCATCTAGTTGGGCTAGCAGAATGTAAAAAAAAAAAAAAATCTATGTGCCTCCCTATAGCCTAACTCATCATCTCTACCCCTTGCATAGGGGTCTATTTGCTGAGTGTGACCCATGTTTTAGTTAGTATTTGTGGGTTCCATTATTGATAAACTAATTTTAATTAGTTCTAGTTGTAAGTTTCTAAAAATCAGTTTATAGAAGTAGTTTTTAAGAATTACTTTTAGGAATTAAGTACTGCAGCATGGCTGCACAGTAGGGTAGCATGTTAGGGTTTAGGGTCTCAGAGTTGTAGGGACTACAATTAAGTCCCTATGGGCTGAATCCAGAATCCAATTAGTAAATCCCTAATTTTGGGAAGGGTTCCGGGACTCAATTTGCATAAAACCCATCTTTGTAAACCCTAGGACAGAGGGATTTTATGTTTTATGATTAAATAATACAAATTGGAACCTAATAGAGGCTGTACAAGATTAGAAATTCTGCAACAAGTAAGGGCAGAATTTTAATTGTTCTAGAATTGGAATTTTGGGATGAGTTGAATCCGATTCTCTTTCCAGATTTCATTTGCTGAGCTAATTTGATGGTAGTAGATAATATTAGTGGTTAAAAGATTATAATTACAGCCCCAATTAAGTGATTAATTCCAGGGAAATAACCCAATTCTGCAGAATTTATAAAATTTGGGTAAATTCTGAAATATTCTGTAGAATTGACTATAATAACTCTAGGTTTAGCTAATTAGATCCCAAAGATGGATCAAATCGAAGTCTAAACCCCATCTTTAGACATGGAATGCATGATCAGAACCATGGACTGAGGAATTAAACCCAAATTTGGGTTTTGATATACAGTACAGACCTTGGCAAAATTGGCTTCTGTAGAAAGAGGGAACCGACAGGTTCGACCGGCCAGCCGGTTGTTGCCCAGCCAACCCGTTGGCTGGCTGATTTTAGTTCTTATTAGCCTTAATTTATCTACTGATACCCTACCCCCCCAGTGGGTCATGCTACACCTTAAGTAATTTTATTTAGCCCTACAAGGTGGGTCAATTTGGGGCATCATCGAGTCTTGGAAAGTAGGGTCTATATAGGGATTAGTGACAGCTTGTACAAGTTCAATATGGAACCTGTACAGAGGTATGCTAGGTGGTACTAGTCAGTCCCTATTAGGATTAAGTTATTGTGATACCCTACTTTTTAAACCCGGTCTAATAACAAGGTTGACCCGATTTAACCATGCAGGACCCGAACCGGAGAGGGTTAAGGCTGGTTCCTTATGGACCATGATGGCAAGGGTGACTTTGAACACCGGTTGGCCAGACAAGTCCGAGTCAGTGCCAGAGGAGACAGGTGTACCCAAGCCGTGTACATGCACATATCATAAGGCCATGTATGGATAAAGCTGGTATGTAGCCGTATCCTAAAGCGCATACATATAATATATCTTCTGCTGAGAGTGAGATTCATGCCGAGAGTCGAATTCCACCAAAATCCCACTTGTTGGCCAATTTTCAGCCCTCAGGTGGGCAGTCACAGGTGGGCGCATCCATCCACCTGTGTGACCCACCCATGTGCTACTAACGATTTTGAGGAAGTATAAATAGCATTAATTGTGTTTTTCAATATCTCATTTATTACACGGAAAGTTGGTGAGAAGATTTAAGAGGAGAGAGAAGAGAAGGGAGAAAAGAGAACGAAGAAGAAGAAAGGGGAAGGAAGAGGAAGAAGAAATGGATTTAAGCGGCGCCAAGTTTTGATCTTCCCATTCCGACGCGAGAAGAGTGATCTCCCACACGAGATCTACGTTTAGAGGTGAGCGAAGGCTATATTCCTTAAACTTTCACCATACCCAAGTAAAACCCTTGATTTGGGTAGAGTTTCTTGAGGTCTTGTAAATCCCCCTTGAGATGATGAATCTAAGGTTTAATAAATGGTCTATGTGTTGATTTTGAAGGATTTGAAGAAGTGTTTACAAGGTTGGAGAAACATTGGTGATTTGAAGTGATTTTGGGATTTTTGGAAGAGTTCTTGAGCAAAGAAGGTAAGATGGCTTCCATTCCTTAAATCTAACCTAGATCTAGGTTAGAATCATCTTATAAGACCTTGAATGTGTGGAAAATGGGTTTGGAAAAGCCCCATTTGATTCTCCAAAGGTTGGGAAAGGTTTCAAGGAAAATAACATTTTTTCGCCGAGACCGGTGGGCCGACCTGCCCGCCGGTCATGACTGGGCACCCACCTAAGAGGATAGGCCCTCGGGGCAAACCGGTGCGCCGAGACCGGTGGGCCGACCTACCCCCCGGTCATGACTGGTGGGTCAAGACAGGTGGGCTGTCCGACCCACCCGAGAGGCTCCCAACGTAATTTTTACATCCGAATGGACCCAAAACGGACATGCACCCTTATTTTATGATTCTAAACGTGATTTTTTATCAAATATTGTTAGTTTTGATCCCAAAGTGGTGAAATTCTAACCCCATTCACTTATGATAGGTTCACCAAAGCTTACGTTTCTCGCGCTGGATCTCACCCGTACCGGGAGTAAGTCTTTGTACCCAATAGGTAAGTGGGGAGAGGATGTTTGGCCTTATTTTTAAGGCTTGTTTGGCATTCTTTCAAATGTATCTAGACTAGCCATGTCACCATGCAAATTATATGTAGCTTAACCATCCTCATATTTTTATGCCATGTGTGTTGTGTTTATTTCTCAATGTCAAATGATGATGTGCTTATGTGATGAGTGTTGACATCATTGTGCATGATGCATTAATAGACTAGATGCCATAGTCAGCTTGGAAACGAGTGCATTGGTGGCCCGTGGAATGGGACGCGGTGGCACTATGCAATCGTCTATATCATATAGGAGCATGCGGTTTAGGATTATCATCTTCCCGTGCTACGACCCTTCCCAATAGGGATTGAGGTGTTGGGTTACCATTTGGGGAGAAGTAGTGGTCGCGGTTATCAGGTCACTGTAGCGGTTAGACATATGCCCGACTGGTCATTAGGATAGTCAGCAACCTCGGTGGTATATTCAAGAGGGCCAATCGTACTGCTTTTAAATTGCTGGAGTCAGCACCTTTATTTTCTATCTGTCATTTACTTTTATGTTGAGAGCCGGTGGTCGGCATGCTTTACTTTTTTGAGTACTCACGGTGGGCCTTGTCCGACAGCCCTATGGGCGTATCGTGGGATAGAGTTCGCGGCTAATACCCGGAGTATACGCGCACTGTGGTTGTAGTAGCACTAAACCAAAGACTTAGTAATGTTGTTTAGGTGGATGTGATGAAAAATGAATTGCATGGCATATAGTGCATATGGTTGTGATTGTTGTGTGATCCTCCTTTTCACTTACTGAGCTAGTGTGCTCATCCCACGTGTACACCTCTTTTAAATGATTTTGCAGGTCACCAGCCGGAAGAGCAAGGGTCGGCCCCACAATTGAATTCCCTGAAGAGGATTGGTGGGTCCCTGAGGAACACGAGCACAGCATGGATTGCTCGTGCGAGGCTGTGCTGCGGGACCGCAGTATTGACACCGAGCTGGGCTTTACTTTTTGATTCTTTTGATGACCCTTTTGGGTACTTGATATGTGAATTGTTATTCTTTTGTGTAAATATCATGCCTGCGGGCCCACATGTATTTAACTATGTACTACAATTTGGGTATCAAGTATATTGGGGATATTTACAGGTAAATTAAGTCTTCCGCTGAACTGTTGAACAATATCTTAGTTGTGTGTATGCTGTGGTTGAGTACTGTATCAGATGATCCTGGCAGGTTTGGGTCAACCGGAGTTAACCCAGTCACCATCACCGGTCTGGTTCTATGTGAACGGGGTGTGACAACGGTGGAATCGGAGCGTGATACTCTATTCACTCACAGCATACCATATAGACCCCATAGAATCTATAATAGGAAATGGGATTGGGTAAATGTAAAAAACTTTAAAGAGTTAAAAGCCAAAAAAAAAAATGGTTGCATTTAATTATTGCATTCATGGCGTGCATGAGAGAAAGTTACTGGAATCAATAAAAGATTAGTTAATTGAGGTCATAACCCATCGAGTACGAATTTAATGAAATTTCGATAGCATAACAGCGTAAAACAAGATTTCCAAAAATTTTCACACACAAACACCTGATAGACGACATATATATATATATATATATATCACTAAGCATAAATAACCAATAACACCACAACTAAACTACGATAAGTTATCAAACATACAAAAACTCACACAAGCCACTAACAAGACATAACACCCCACAAATAAGTCCAACTATAGATAAGGTACAAAGAATGAGAAAACAAAGAAATATATAATAAGATCAACAACATGGAAACAAGTGAGAAGCTGGTGTAGACGGACAAGCTAAGTCCTCAAAGATCATCGTCATCATCCAATACTATTACTCCGTCCCTCCTAGGTCTCGAGCTAATGTTGAGTCGACGGTCGTAGTAGTCAAACCTCGAGTTCACCAGCTGTGCATCCCTCCGAAGTCGGGAAAAATCCACTCAAGTGGCATTAGCCGTTACATCCAAGTCCTCGCCCAATCTGAGGAAGGAACTCTCTAAGGTAGCCTGCCTCTCTAGGATGTTTTCCTCCCTAGAAGCACTCTCATCCAGTCTTCTTAGCAGCTTATCTTGCTCGTCTTTCAAGGCCCTCATAGTCAACATCATGCCCTCAAAATCATATACACCACTCTCAGGTGGTGGGGCTCTATGCTGTGGGCCTGCAACCCTCGTGAAACTAGGATCAGCACCTCTCGAGTCAAGAGGCTCCTCCTCAAGGATATCCTCATCCACAAAATCCTCCTCCTCGCACTGAGGAACATAATCCTCATCCTCCTCACTGGTCTCCTCCTCCATGGGAACATCCTCCCTATGGGCATTCCTCCTATCCCTACCCCTCTGAGCCTCTGCTCTTTGAGGTACATCCATGAGTGTGTGGAGACCCATCCTCAATAGGTTTCCCCTATCAAACTTATCTACTGGAGTCTTTCCCTCCTCACCACTCAGATCCACCCCAAAGAACTCGAAGATCCTGGTGAGGATCCTACCATAGGGAAACCCTCCGTCCTCGGGGTGTGAGGTATGGTGCTCCATAGTCTTGAGGATGATGTAAGGCAAGCATAAGTGCTCGGCACCTCCCTCTAAGGCCTTATAAATGCAGAAGGCTAAGTAGGCTGCCATGAAGCCTACCTGGTTCCGGTGACCTCTTTTGGGGAGCAAATTGAACTGGACCAAACGGGCAAACACACGAACCTCTGGGTAAAATGACGTCTCAGAATCCGGACGCTCCCTGCTACCACAGATGGTCTCATAGATAAGGTCCTATGTCTCCAAACTCAAGGATGGGCCCATGGGCTTACTCCTTGGAGGACTGTAGAAATGCTGCCCAACTGAAGAAATACCCAAAATGCTAGCCAGGGTGTCCACAGTCAACTGAATGTCCACCCCCTTCACCATACTAGTTATCGCATACTCTCCATACTAGTAAGAGACCTCCAAGTTGCAGTAGAATCTATGAACCACTTGCTCATGGCATGGACGGTCTATGTGGAGGATAGACTGCCAACCCAGTGCGGTGAACCTCTCCTGAAGTTGAACCTTGTGGAAGTCGCCAACTACCACAGTCTTCTCCATCATCACAGACCTCTTCAGGAAGGCTTGCCAGTTGGTTGCTGCCTCTGAACAGCGGAAGAGTCCCTCATCGTAGTCGGAAGGATCAATAGGGGCAGGTCCGGGTCACCTTGTGCGAGGGACTGGGGAACTAGTCCCTGCACTTTTCCGTTTGGAAGCAGTGGTCTTACGCCGAGTGGAAGAGGATGCGGGTTCCTTGCCTTTGCGAGAAGACATCCTGGCAAGAAAAGAGGAGAAAGAATGATAAGTAAGGAAGAGGAATAACAAAGGAAATAATAGAAGGGTGAGCAATAGGAGGAAGCCCCAAAACCCAATTCTCGCAAAAAAAAATAGAAATGTGACAAAATGTGACAAGCGATGAATGATAGAAAGTCTTTGGATGAAATGCATGATAAGTGACAAAATAGAAATCATGGCAAAATAGAAATGTGACAAAAAGGCATATAAAGCATGGCAAGTGAGGAATGACAGAAAAACCCCAATTCTCAATGTGCAAGTTCAATCTAAGAAAAATGAAAAGTCTCAAAATAGAGTAAAGCTTGAAGCTTACATGTCTATGAATGAAATGCCATCATTGTACAATCTAGAATATGCAAAGACAGCTTCTATTATGACATTGAGGTGCAAGGAATCCACAAGTATGAAGTGGTGAAAAGAGAATCGAAGAAACCCAACACAAAAGAGATGGATTTTCATGGAAAGAGATGGGATTTCAAGCATATACGACTTTCCAAGATCTCTCCAACATTTTAAGTGCAAACCAAGCATAAGGAAACTCATTTGAGTCGTTAGTTGGGGAGAAAAGAGTAGAGATAGAAGAAAGCCCCAAATTAGAGAAAATTAGGTTTTCTCTAAAAAATTGAGAAGTAAAGCCTAAAACTAGAAATAAATCACAAAGAAAACATCACATTCTCATGGAATCATTGTTCTATGGAAAGAAACACGGGAAAAAAAATCAAGATTGAGGACTACACATGGATTCTACCTCCAAGGTACATGTTCTAAGAAGAAAAATGGGGAAGAGACTTACTTGAGAGTAGAGGAGTTGAATCTTCCCAAAGATCCGTCAGATCGTTGAGTGAGATCGTGAGTGGAAGCGTCAAGGAACTCTCAAAAATTGCCTGAGAGAGAGAGAGGAAGAAATGGGAGAAAAACATATGAAATTCATGTTCCGCCTCGGGTCGGACCGACGGGCCGACCAGTGGGCCAACCTACCCGGTGGCAGCCCGCCAGTTGGGAGAAAACTTGAAAAAAAAGAAGAGGGTGGGGGTATTATTATTATTATTATTATTATTATTATTATTATTATTATTATTAATAAAAAAAAAGTGTGTGTGGCTAGCACCATATTGTCGAGTGGGACCATCGTACTACTTGTTGAAGCACTAGCATTGTATTTTCGGGATTAAGTTATGGCTAGTTGCAAAACATCATCCACTATAATATCCTGTGTGTTGGCATATGATTATGCGCCGATATAAATTCTAAGGTGCTTAACCAATGTGGTGTATGGTATGGTCCAGGTGCAAGGATATGATGGTACGTACTAGATCCGGAAGCAATGCACGAGGTACCTCGCGCGGTCCTAGTCCGGTCGGTCAACCACCGAATCCTAGAAGGTCCCGCTCTATGGGGCAAACCCCACCCCCACAACCTCCAGAAACCTTTGGTCAGGGTGTGGCACAAGGAGACCCACCTGTGACTACACTTCCGAACCCTCCACCGGTCATCACTCCGGGTGATGTTGCTGCCATAATTCAGCAGTCACAACAGGCTTTCCATCAACAAATGCTTCAGCAGCAGCAAGCATTTATGGCTGCTATACAGCAACAGTTAGACCTTTCTCAAACAGGTCAACCTCCCCTGATACTTACTCCACAGGACCCACCTGTAGGGTTTGGTACGAGACCACAAGTGGGAGGTACACCACCAATTCCGCCCTTTAGCATTCCTCCGTATGTGGTGCCCCCTTCATACCCTTACTACCCGGCATATGCACCCAATTACCCACCGACGAATAATACGTCAAGGGTAGTGGAGTCATTCAAGAGGAACTTGCCACCTATATTCTCTAAGGTGGGAAGTGATCCTCTAGAGCCGGATCAGTGGATCCAAGAGCTGGAAAAGATATTTGAGGTGATTGAGTGCACTGAGGCATATAAACTTATTTGTGCGGGGCTACAGCTCAAGAATGAGGCCAACTCTTGGTGGCAAGCCTCTAAGCCTATATTGTTGGCCGCACATCCGAAACCCACCTGGGAACAGTTCAAGGAGTTGTTCTTGGCCCACCACTACCCTCGTAGTTTCAGAGATCATAAAGAAACGGAGTTTATGGCCTTAACTCAAGGGAGTAAGACTATCCTTGAGTATCAGCAGCAGTTTGAAAGCTTGTTCCATTTTGCCCCTAGGCATATGAGGTCAGCTGAAGAAAAGGCTGCAAGATTTCTGAAGGGATTAAAGGCATCCATTGGGTCAATGCTTGAGGTCTTAGATTTGACAGACTATGGCCAGATTGTGCAAAAGGCTAAGACTATGGAAGATAAGCAGAAGGGAGAACAGTCCCTCACACCTGGATTGTGGAAGAGAACAAATCCATTTCTGGACATGGGCAACTCGTCTAAGGTGTACCGTGGGTCATATAGTTCTGGGCCTACATATAGACAGCCCTATAGGCCATCTGGATACCCTCCTCGACCAGCTGGTGGTTCGGGCTCTACCTCTTTTCGCCCAAACACTAGTATGGTGCCTACAGGCCCAAGGCCGCCCCGACCCCCATCTACAGCGGGTCAAGTGCAGAGAGCGCTGCCCTAGTTTCGGCATCACATATCCGTTGCTTTAATTGCCATTCCTATGGGCACTATGCTAAAGACTGTGGGGTCAGACCAGCCTTGCCCTCCAGTCAGCCCTCTGCCTACCGACCTCCCTTACCTCGGGGGAATCAACCGCAGGGAAGGATGTATGCCCTATCAGCTAAGGAAGCCGAGGCCAGTACGAAGGTGGTAGCAGGTACATTTTAAATTTAAGAAATTTCTTATGTTATCTATTGATGACCTGCTATACTTATATGCATTGTTACACTAGGTGTCCTATCTATATCGGGCATACCAGCCTATGTCTTATTCGATTCAGGAGCTACACATTCATTCATATCTAAGAGATTTGCTGAGAAACTTGGTATGTCACCCAGGACCCTAGATCATGGGATGATTGTTAGTATGCCTACTGGTAAAGTTACACAGTTGAAGGAGGTGTATGGGCCGTGCCCAGTGGAAATCAGTGGGAAGAAATTGGATGCACAACTCATTAAGTTCAATATGCAGAATTTTGACGTTATACTAGGCATGGATTGGTTATCGGCCCATCGGGCTAATGTGATGTGTGCTGAAAAATTAATTAGGGTGGCAGATGATAAAGGAAAAGAATTGGTATACCGAGTAGATAAAATGAAACGGACGAGAAAGGTCCTCGTCTCCGCCCTTCAAGCGGTAAAGTTGTTGGAGAGTGGATGTCAGGATTACTTAGCATCGGTACTTGATGTTGATGCAAGGGTTACACCTCTAGAAGAGGTAAAGGTGGTTAAAGAATTTCCCAACGTCTTTCCAAATGATCTGATGCATTTACCGCCTGATAGAGAGTTGGAGTTTGCCATAAACTTGATTCCTGGAGCAGCTCCAATGTCTAAAGCTCCATATAGGGTGGCACCAGCCGAATTGAAGGAGTTGCAGATGCAGTTGCAAGAATTGTTGGAGATATTCGCCCAAGTGTTTCACCCTGGGGTGCCCCAGTATTGTTTGTCAAGAAGAAGGATGGCAGTTTGCGGATGTGCATTGATTACCAGGAATTGAATAAGCTAACCATTAAGAATCGATACCCATTGCCACGCATTGATGATTTGTTTGACCAACTGCAGGGTGCAAGGGTATTTTCAAAGATAGACCTTAGATCAGGCTATTATCAGCTCAAGATAAAGAGCGGCGACATACCCAAGACAGCATTCAAGACTCGGTATGGTCACTATGAGTTCCTAGTGTTATCTTTCTGGTTAACCAATACACTGGCAGCATTCATGGATTTAATGAATCGAGTATTTCATGATGTCCTCGACAAATGGGTAATTATTTTTATTGATGACATCTTGATCTACTCTAAGACAGAAGAGGAGCACACTCAACACTTGAGAATGGTGTTACAGAGGTTGAGAGAACAAAAATTGTTTGCCAAATACAGTAAATGTGAATTTTGGCTTGAGCAAGTTGGATTCCTGGGACACGTAGTGTCTGAGGCCGGAATCGAGGTGGATCCTGACAAGGTGAAAGTAGTAGTAGAATGGGAAAGCCCTAAGAATGTCACTGAAATTAGAAGCTTCTTGGGTTTGGCTGGGTACTACCGGCGCTTCATTGAGAATTTTTCTCGGATCTCAGCACCAATGACTAAGTTAACCAAAAAGGGTGTGAAATTTGACTGGGTAGAGGAATGTGAGAAGAGTTTTCAGGAATTGAAGAAAAGATTGGTGTCGGCCCCTGTGTTGGCCATCCCTGAAGGCACAGGTGGAACGACAGTCTACACTGACACTTCTAAGGTGGGGTTGGGTTGTGTTCTCATGCAACGCGGTAAGGTGATAGCGTATGTGTAATACCCTGCTTCTTAAACCCGGTCTGATTTCACGGTTGAACCGGTTTAACCATGCAGGAACCGAACCAGAGGGAGTTAGAGCGGGTTCCTTATGGGCTATGATGGCACGGGTGACCTTAAACACCGGCTGGCCCGACAAGTCCGAGCCAGTGCCAGAAGAGACGGGAGTGCCCAAGCCGTGTACATGCACCTACCATAAGGCCATGTACGGATAAAGTAGGTATTATATCCATATTTTAAGGTATATATGTATGCTACATCGTATGCCAGGGGTGGGGTTCGCGCCGAGGCCCGAACTCTGTCAAAATCCCAAGTTTTGGCCCTCAGGTGGGCGGACAGGTGGGTGCACCCACCCACCTGAGTGACCCATCCATGTGCACTGTTCACATAATGAGGAATTATATATATAGCTTTATGACTTTATTTTCTTTTCATTTATGACACCCGTACGTTGGTGAGAATAGTCAAGAGGAGAGAGAAAAGAAAGGGAAGAAGAAAGGAAGAGAAGGAAGAGTAAGAAAAGAGGGATTTCAGCGGCGCCGAAGCTTGATCTTCCCATCCCGGCGCCGGGAGAGTGATCTTCAACTCTAGATCTACAGTTAGAGGTAAGCAAAGTTGGATTCTTTGAACATTCACCATACCCAAGCTTAAACCCTTGATTCGAATAGGGTTTCTTGAGATCTTGTAAATCCCCTTTGAAATGATGAATCTAAGGTTTAATAGATGATTTATGTGTTGATCTTGAAGGATTTGAAGAGGTATTGACAAGGTGGAAGAAGCATTGTGGGTTTGAAGTGATTTGGAGGGTTTGAGGTTGTTCTTGAGCAAAGAAGGTAAGATGGTTTCCCATCCCTTGAATCTAACCTAGATCTAGGTTAGAACCATCCTATAAGACCTTGAAGATGTGAGGAATGGGTTGGGAAAAGCCCCATTTGAATCCCCAAAGAATGGAGGAAGTTGGAAAGAAACAGTGTCTTTTCCGCCAAGACCGGTGGGTGGCAACGGTGGGTGGAACCGGTGGGCCCCTACCCGGACCGGTGGGTAGGACCGGTGGGCCAGACAGCCCACCTGTCTGACCCACCCGTGTGGCCCTGAGGGCTGTGGCACCCACCTGAGAGGGCAGGGGCCTTCTAGCCCAACCGGCGGGTGGAACTACCCGGACCGGTGGGTAGAACCGGTGGGCCAGACAGCCCACCTGTCTGACCCACCCGTGTGGCCCCGAGGGTGATCCTTATGTCCGATTGGACCCAAATCGGACGTGTGACCTTCTTTTGACGTTCTAAACATGATTTTGTCATCGGATTTCATTAATTTTGACCCTAAAATGGTGAAGTACTAACCCCGCTCAATTATGTTAGGTTCACCAAATCCTACCCGATTTGCACCGGATCTCACCCGTACCGAACGGGAATCTTTGTACGCTACAGGTAAGTGGGGAGAGGACGTTTGGCCTTATTTCAAGGCATTGTTTGGCATTCATTTAAATATATCTAGTCTAGTCATGCCATCATGAATATGCTATGTAGTGTAGTCATTCCTCACATTGTTATGCATATGTGCTATGTTTACTTTCTAAATGCCAATTGAATGAGATGTTATATGTTTATATGTTGAATGTGGACATCATGGTGCATGATGCATTGATAGACTAGATGCCATAGTCGGCTTGGAAACGAGTGCATTGGTGGCCCATGGAATGGGACACGGAGGCACTATGCAATCGTACTATTGTCATATAGGAGCATGCGGTATTAGGATTTTCACCATCCCGTGCTACGACCCTTCCCAACAGGGGTTAAGGTGTTGGGTTATCATTTGGGGGGAAGCAGTGGTCGCGGGTGTCGGGTCACTGTGGCAATTAGACATAATGCCCGACGGGTCATGTAGGATAGTCGGCAACCCCGGTGGTACATTCAAGAGGGCCAATCGTACTGCTTTTAAATTACTGGAGTCAGCACCTTTATTTTTAGTCATTTACATTTCTGTTGAGAGCCGGTGGACGGCATTGTCTTTACTTTTCCGAGTACTCACGGTGGGCCTTCTCCAACAGCCCTATGGGCGTATCGCGGGAGGGAGTTCGCGGCTCGTACCCGGAGTATACGCGCACTATGGTTGTAGTAGCACTAAAACCAAGGACTTAGTAATGTTGCTTAGGTGGATGTGATTTAAAATATATAGCATGGCATGTAGTGCATATGATGTGTTGTGATGTGTGGACTGCTGTGTGGTCCATCTTACCACTTACTGAGCTAGTGAGCTCATCCCACGTGTACACCCCTTTTTAGATGATTTTGCAGGTCATACATCTGAGGAGCATGGGGTGGGTCACAGTCGACCCCTGAGGAGTTAGAGCACGGCACTGACTGCTTGTGCGAGAGTTGTGCTGCGGGACAGCAGTTCTGAGGCCGAGCTGAGCTCTACTACGTGATGCCGAGCTGGGCTCAACCCTTGATGCCGAGCTGAGCTGTAGCCCTGATACCAAGCCGAGCTGTGTACTCTGGTTGTTTTTGTGGATTTCCTTATGTACTTGATATTTGAATTTTATTCTTTTTGTGTAAATATCATGCCTTCGGGCCCACATGTATATAATTATTGTATCACAATCCGGGTATCAAGTATTATGGGATTATTCACAGGTAAAACTTAGTCTTCTGCTGATCTGATGAGTTTATATTAGTTGTGTGTATGCTGTGGTGGAATACAGTATCTGATGATCCTGGCAGGTTTGGGTTAACCGGTGTTAACCCGGTCATTGGCCCGGTTCTGTGAGAACGGGGTGTGACAAACGGTGGTATCAGAGCGTGATGCTCTGCTCCACTCACAGCATACCAGTAGAATCCCGTAGACTCTATAATAGGGAAATGGGGTTGGGTAATATAAAAGCTTTAAAGAGTAAAAGCCAAAGAATGGAGTATTAAAAAGGGTTGCATTATATGTTGCATTCATGGCATGCGTGAGTATAGATAAAAGGGGATTAGGTTGGTGATATAACCTATAGAGTACTATTTCGATGAAATTTCGGCAGTATAACGGCGTAAATTGGGATTTCCAAAAATTTTACACAAACACCTAATAAACAACATATAATATGATATAACAAAGATCACAAATAGTAAAATACACCACAACCAAACCACACAAGTACTCCACATATGAATTCACCACAAAAAACCACTATCAAAAGATATTATTCCATAAATGAGCCCAGTTACAGTACAAATACAAGGAATGAGAATAAATGAAATATACAATGTCTACAAAAAGGGAAAACAGATAAACAGCTGGTGTGGGTGAGCCAAGCCCTCACTGGTCATCGTCGTCATCATCGATGATCACCACGTTCGCTGGAGGCCTAGAGTTGACATTGAGGCGGTGATCGTAATAGTCAACCCTCGCGTTCACCAGCCGTACCTCCCTCCAAAGCCGGCCAAAATCTGCTGAGATAGCGTTGGCCAGTGGTGTCCAAGTCCTGACCCAGCCGGAGGAAGGAATCCTCCAAGGTGGCCTGCCTCTCCAGGATGCGTTCCTCCCTGGAGGCACTCTCATCCAGCCGTCTCAGTAGCTGAACCTGGCCATCCTGCAAGGCCCGCATAGAGGACATCATGCCCTCGAAGTAGTAGACACCACTCCCAGGTGGTGGGGCTCTATGTGGTGAGGCTGCAGCTCTGGAGGAACTAGGGCCAGGACCTCTCGACTCCTGAGGCGCCTCCTCAGGGATGCCACAACCCATCAGATCCTCCTCCTCATCCTGAGGAACGTAGTCCTCGTCCTCCTCGCTTGACTCCTCCTCCATGTGGACATCCTCCACAGGGGCAGCCCTCCTACCCCTACCTCTCTGAGCTCCTGCTCTCGGAGGTGAATCCATGAGGGTATGGAGACCTATCCTCAGGAGGTTACTCTGGTCAAACCTATCAGCTGGAGTCTTCCCCTCCTCGCCGCTCAGATCCACACCAAAGAACTTGAAGATCCTAGTGAGGATCCTTCCATAAGGGAATCCTCCATCCTCAGGGTGGGAAGTGTGGTGCTCCATCGTCCTGAGAATGATGTAGGGGAGGCACAAGTGCCCGATACCTCCCTCTGCGGCCGTGTAGATGCAGAACGCGATGAAAGCTGCCATGAAACCCACCTGGTTCCGATGACCTCCTCTGGGGAGCAGGTTGAACTGGACCAACCGGGCAAATAGATGAACCTCGGGGTAGAAGGACGTCTCAGACTTGGGACGGGTACTGCTGCCGCAGATGGTCTCGTAGATGAAGTCTGGCATCGCCAGGCTCATAAACGGTCCCAGAGGCTTACACCTGGGAGGACTGTAGTATCAGTGCCCAGCCGCCGATATACCCAGGATGCTGGCCAAGGTACCCACCGTTAGCTGGATGTCTACCCCCTTCACCAAGCAGCTAATGGTGAACTCCCCGTACGGATACGACACCTCCAAGTTGTAGTAGAACCGACGGACTAGCTGCTCGTAGCATGGTCGGTCTACGTGAAGGATAGAATCCCAGCCCAATGCTGAGAACCTCTCCTGAAGCCGAGCCTTGTGGAAGTCATCGACTACCATGGTCTTCTCCATCATCACTGACCTCTTCAGGAAGATCGGCCAGTTGGCTGCTACCTCTGCACTAAGGAAGTGCTCCTCATCATAGTCTGTAGGGTCAGACCGGGCAGGTCCGGGTCTCCCTGTGCGAGGGGCTGAAGAGCTGGTCTCCGCACTCTTCCGCTTAGTAGCGGTGGTCTTACGTCGTATGCCAGAGGAAGATGGTCCTTTTCTGGTGCAAGATGACATCTTCGCAAGAATGAAAAGAAGATAGGGTGAGTATAGAAAGGAAAATGACAACAGCATTAAAAAAGGGGAAATCCAAAACCCAAATACTCGCAAAATGGAAACGGCGACAAGCTAGGAATGATAGGGAACCTATGGACATGATGCACGGTAGGTGACAACGCAGAGAAACATGCCAAAACAGTAAAATGACAGCAAAAGCAAAGAGCATAAATAACACGAGGGGATTCAATTCCAATGCACAAATTCTAACATAATGAAGAACAACCGGAAACCATAGAACTAAGACGAAATGCCATAGTAGCGGGAACATGAAAGTGCAAGAACATACCCAAATAGACTAGGGAGTTCCATGAATACAAGTATAGGGTGAAAATCAAGGAAACCAATACAAAAAGAGGGATTTTCATGGAAATACATGGGGATTCCAAGCATAATGGATGATTCATGAAATCTAAAGCATATCAAGCACAAAACAAGTGAAATGCATCACAAAGGAATCATCAATTGGAGAAAAGGATCAAAAATGTAAGAAACCCCCAAAATTGGGAACCTAGGGCACGAATTGGGGTTTTCTCCAAATGAAGAGATAAAATTCCTATAAACTACAAATGACCATAGTAGAAGCATCACAATCACATGGAAATACTAATCTATGGAGAAAAATATGGAAAGACAACCAAAAGTGAAGCCTACACATGCATTTTACCCCAAAAGGGAAATTCTGAGAAAAGAGAAGAAGAACTTACTTGAGGAAAAGGGAGAGTTAAACCTTCTCAAAAGCGCCGAGTTGATGAGTAGACTCGCGAGTAGAAGCGCCGAGGAGACCTCCAAGATCGCCCAAGGAAGAGAGGAAGAAAGAGAAAGGAGTTGGGGAAAGGGACAAGACAGAACAGGGTCTGTAGGGCCCTGTTCGTGTTTTTACACGGGCAGGACCGGCGGGCCCCTACCCGTCGGGCGCCAACCCGCCGGTGCCACCCGTAGGTTTAAGGCACTAGGACCGGCGGGCCCCTACCCGTTCGGTGCAGCCCACCAGTTGTGAAAATTTGGAAATTTAAAAAAAAATTCCCTTCTCTCCTCCTAGCATGATTACATCAATTCTCATTATTGATTATTATTCCTATGATTAATGTGCTATGGTCAAGTGGGACCATTGACATATCTGTTGGGGCCTTTGCCCTGTATCTTGGAATTAAGCTGTGGTTATTTACAGGCTATCATATACTACAACACCTTATGTGATGGCATAACTTGTGTGCCAAAATCAATTCTACGGTGTTTAACCAATATGGTGTGTGATATGTTCCAGGTACAGGGATACGATGGTACGTACTAGATCCGGTAGTAATGCCCGAGGTACCTCGCGGGGTCCTCTCGTCCGGTCGGTCGACCACAAAATCCCAGGAGGTCCCGCTCTGTGGGGCATACCTCACCTCCACTACCTCCAGAGACCCTTGGTCAGGGTGGGGCACATGGGACCCACCTATGACTACACTCCCAGACCCTCCACCGGTTATCACACCGGGAGATGTTGCTACTATAATTCAGCAGTCGCAACAGGCTTTTCAGCAACAAATGCTTCAGCAACAGCAAGCATTTATGACTGCTATTCAGCAATAGTTGGATTTTTCTCAACCGGGTCAACCTCCCCGGGTACTCACTCCACAGGACCTGCCTGTAGGGTCGGGAACGGGACCACAAGTGGGAGGTACACCTCCAATCCCACCATTCGGTGTTCCTCAATATGGGATGCCTCCTCCATACTCCTACTATCCTGCCTATGCTCCTAACTTCCCGGCGGTGAGTAATACGTCAAGGGTAGTGGAGTCATTCAAGAGGAACTTACCACCTGTATTCTCTAAGGTGGGGAGTGATCCTCTGGAACCGGATCAATGGATCCAAGAATTAGAGAAGATATTTGAGGTGCTTGAGTGCACGGATGCACAGAAACTCATTTGTGCTGGTTTGCAACTCAAGAAAGAGGCAAATTCTTGGTGGCAAGCCTCCAAGCCTATATTGTTGGCTGCTCATCCAGAACCCACTTGGGAGCAGTTCAAGGAGTTGTTCTTGGACAACCATTATCCGCACAGTTTCAGAGACCGAAAGGAGACTGAGTTCATGGCCTTAGCTCAAGGAGGTAAGACTGTCCTTGAGTACCAACAACAATTCGAGAGTTTGTTCCATTTTGCCCGAGGCACATGAGGACAGCTGAAGAGAAGGCAGCAAGGTTCCTAATAGGCCTAAAAGCATCTATTGGGTCTGTACTTGAGGTACTAGATTTGACCGAATATGGCCAGATTGTGCAGAAGGCCAAGACCATGGAAGATAAGCAAAAGGGTGAACAGTCCCTCACCCCTGGACTGTGGAAGAGAACAAATCCATTCCCAGATATGGGAAATTCCTCCAAGACATACCGCGGATCATACAGCTCTGGGCCTATGTATAGGCAGCCCTATAGGCCATCTGGCTACCCTCCTAGGCCAGTTGGTGGTTCGGGTTCCACCTCTATTCGCCCGAACACAAGTGTGGCACCTACAGCTCCAAGGCCACCTCGACCTCCATCTGTAACGGGTCAAGTGCAGAGGGGCCCCGCCCTAGTTTCGACGTCTCAGATTCATTACTTCAACTGCCATTTATATGGGCATTATGCGAAAGACTGTCGGGCCAGACCAACCTTGCCCTCCAGTCAGCCCTCTGCGTACCGACCTCCCTTACCTCGAGGGAATCAACCGCAGGGAAGGATGTATGCTCTATCAACCGAGGAAGCTGAGGCCAGTACAGAAGTAGTGGCAGGTACATTTTAAATTAAGCAGTTCATTATGATTAATATTGATGACCTGCTGAAATTATATGCATTGTTATACTAGGTATCCTACCCATATCAGGCATACCAGCCTATGTTTTATTCGATTCAGAAAATACTCATTCATTCGCATCTAAGAGATTTGTAGAGAAACTTGGGATGTCACCCAGGATCCTAGATCATGGAATGATTGTTAGTATGCCTACTGGTAAAGTTGCACAGTTGAAGGAAGTGTATGGGTCGTGCCCAGTGGAAATTAGTGGGAAGAACCTTGATGCACAACTCATTAAGTTTAATATGCAGAATTTTGATGTTATATTGGGTATGGATTGGTTGTCGGCTCATCGAGCTAATGTGATCTGTGCTGAAAAGCTGATAAGGGTGACAGATGACGAAGGGAAAGAATTGGTATACCGAGCAGATCCAGTGGAAATTAGTGGGAAGAACCTTGATGCACAACTCATTAAGTTTAATATGCAGAATTTTGATGTCAGGGTTACTTAGCATCGGTACTTGATGTTGATGCAAGGATTACACCTCTAGAAGAGGTAAAAGTGGTTAAAGAGTTTCCCGATGTTTTGCCAGATGATCTGATGCATTTACCACCTGATAGAGAGTTGGAATTTGCCATAGACTTGACTCCTGGAGCAGCTCCGGTATTTAAGGCTCCATACAGGATGGCACCAGCTGAATTGAAGGAGTTACAGATGCAGTTGCAGGAATTATTAGAAAAGGGGTTTATTCGCCCAAGTGTTTCACCTTGGGGTGCCCCGGTGTTGTTTGTCAAGAAGAAGGATGGTAGTTTGCGTATGTGCATAGATTACCGGGAGTTGAATAAGCTAACCATTAAGAACCGGTATCCATTGCCACGCATTGATGATTTATTTGATCAGTTGCAGGGAGCCAGAGTATTTTCAAAGATAGACCTTCGGTCTGGCTATTATCAGCTCAAGATAAAGAACAATGATATACCCAAAACAGCATTTAGGACTCGATACGACCATTATGAGTTCCTAGTGTTGTCCTTCGGGTTAACCAATGCGCCGGCAGCATTCATGGATCTAATGAATAGAGTATTTCAGGATGTGCTCGAAAAATGGGTTATTGTTTTTATTGACGATATCTTGATCTACTCCAAGACCGAAGAGGAGCACACTCAACACTTGAGAATGGTGTTACAGAGGTTGAGAGATCAACAGTTGTTTGCCAAGTACAGCAAGTGTGAATTCTGGCTTGAACAAGTTGGATTCCTGGGGCACGTAGTGTCTAAAGCCGGAATCGAAGTAGATCCTGCTAAGGTGAAAGCAGTAGTGGAATGGGAAAGCCCCAAGAATGTTACTGAAATTAGAAGCTTCTTGGGTTTGGCTGGATATTACCGGCGCTTCATCGAGAATTTTGCTCGGATCTCAGCACCAATGACCAAGTTGACTAAAAAGGGTGTGAAATTCGACTGGGCAGAGGAATGTGAGAAGAGCTTCTAGGAATTGAAAGAAAAGTTGGTGACTGCCCCTATGCTGACTATTCCTGAAGGCACAGGTGGAATGACAGTCTATACCGATGCTTCCAAAGTTGGTTTGGGTTGTGTTCTCATGCAACGCGGTAAGGTAATAGCGTATGCATCCCGACAACTAAAGGAGTATGAGAAGAATTACCCCACTCATGACTTGGAACTAGCCGCAGTCATTTTTGCCCTTAAGATCTGGCGACATTATTTGTATGGGGAGAAGTGCGAGATATACAGTGATCACAAAAGCCTGAAGTACTTCTTCACCCAGAAGGATTTGAACATGAGACAGAGGAGATGGCTTGAACTCATGAAGGATTATGACTGCGACATTCAGTATCATCCCGGCAAGGCTAATGTAGTGGTAGATGCATTGAGTCGGAAGACACAGACTGTGTCGCTCTCATACTTAGCAGTCAGTCCACCACTCGTGCAAGAGGCGATGCTAATGGATGAAACCCTCTTATATGAAGGGGCAACCTTAGAGCTTGAACCTCAACCAGAAAACCTTAAATGGTTGACTGTATCCTTGACGGCTCTACAGGTGCATCCGGCAATTAGGCAAGAGGTAATAATGAAGCAACCTTTGGATCCTGAATTGCAATGGATCAGAGTTAAGGTTCAAGATCAAACAATGAATGACCCAGATTTTGCTTTAGCCAGTGATGGGGCATTGATGTTTCGAGACAGATTGTGTGTACCCGATGATTTGGATATACAAGACAAGATAGTGCGAGAAGCACATAGCTCTGAGTACTCACTTCACCCAGGAAGTACCAAGATGTACAAAGACCTCAAACAAAGTTACTGGTGGCCAAACATGAAAGTCACCATAGCTTTGTATGTGGCGACTTGTCTTACCTGCCAGAAAGTAAAAGCTGAGAGGCATCGACCTTATGGTACTCTTCAGCCACTCCCAGTACCAGAATGGAAGTGGGAAAGGATTACAATGGACTTCGTCACCGGACTACTAAGTACACCTAAGGGAATGGACGCGATATGGGTGATCGTTGATCGGCTCACCAAGACTGCTCATTTCATTCCTATCAAGACCAAGTTCTCCATGGCCAAACTAGCACAACTTTACATGGACAATATAGTGCGCTTACATGGAGTGCCAGTGAGCATTGTTTCAGATAGGGACCCAAGGTTCACTTCCAGATTTTGGAAAAGCTTACAGCGTGCCTTGGGATCACAGCTGAATTTGAGTACAGCTTTTCACCCACAAACGGATGGTCAGTCGGAGCGAACCATACAGATATTAGAAGACATGCTCAGGGCATGTACAATGGAGATGAGTGGCAGTTGGGAAGAATATATACCTCTTATGGAGTTTGCATACAATAACAATTATCAAGCTACAATTGGGATGGCTCCGTATGAGGCGTTATATGGCAGAAGGTGCAGAACTCCTTTGTATTGGGATGAGGTAGGTGAACGTCGAATGTTAGGACCTGAGATGATACAGATGACTTGTGACAAAGTCGATGTTATTAGAGAACGGATTAAAGCAGCTCAGTCCCGTCAAAAGAGCTATGCGGACACCCGCAGGAAAGACATTGAATTTCAGCCAGGAGAAAAGGTATTTCTCAAGATCTCTCCTACTAAAGGGTTGCAAAGGTTTCACAGAAAGGGGAAGTTGAGCCCAAGATACATTGGACCATTTGAGATCTTATCCCGGGTTGGCTTAGTAGCCTACATGCTTGCTCTGCCACCTTCACTTGGGGATGTTCACAACGTATTCCATGTATCCATGTTGAAGAGATACGTGCATGATCCATCTCATGTACTACCCGTGGAACCAGAGTACCTAGAAGCTGATATGACCTATACAGAACAACCAGCTGAAATTTTGGACCGGAAGGTGAAGACCCTTCGCAACCGCTCCATTTCCTATGTAAAGGTGCGATGGGTTGATCATTCACTTGAAGAAGCATCTTGGGAGGTAGAGGATGAAATGAAAGCCAAATACCCTCATCTTTTTTATCAACCAGGTACGCAATTTCGAGGATGAAATTTTTCAGAAGGGGGGGTAATGTAATACCCTGCTTCTTAAACCCGGTCTGATTTCGCGGTTGAACCGGTTTAACCATGCAGGAACCGAACCAGAGGGAGTTAGAGCGGGTTCCTTATGGGCTATGATGGCACGGGTGACCTTAAACACCGGCTGGCTCGACAAGTCTGAGCCAGTGCCAGAAGAGACGGGAGTGCCCAAGCCGTGTACATGCACCTACCATAAGGCCATGTACGGATAAAATAGGTATTATATCCATATTTTAAGGTATATATGTATGCTACATCGTATACCAGGGGTGGGGTTCGTGCCGAGGCCCGAACTCTGTCAAAATCCCAAGTTTTGGCCCTCAGGTGGGCGGACAGGTGGGTGCACCCACCCACCTGAGTGACCCATCCATGTGCACTGTTCACATAATGAGGAATTATATATATAGCTTTATGTTTTTTCTTTTCTTTCCATTTATGTCACCCGTACGTTGGTGAGGATAGTAAAGAGGAGAGAGAAAAGAAAGGGAAGAAGAAGGGAAGAGAAGGAAGAGAAAGAAAAGAGGGATTTCAGCGGCGTCGAAGCTTGATCTTCCCATTCCGGCGCCGGGAGAGTGATCTTCAACTCTAGATCTACAGTTAGAGGTAAGCAAAGTTGGATTCTTTGAACATTCACCATACCCAAGCTTAAACCCTTGATTCGAATAGGGTTTCTTGAGATCTTGTAAATCCCCTTTGAAATGATGAATCTAAGGTTTAATAGATGATTTATGTGTTGATCTTGAAGGATTTGAAGAGGTATTGACAAGGTGGAAGAAGCATTGTGGGTTTGAAGTGATTTGGAGGGTTTGAGGTTGTTCTTGAGCAAAGAAGGTAAGATGGTTTCCCATCCCTTGAATCTAACCTAGATCTAGGTTAGAACCATCCTATAAGACCTTGAAGGTGTGAGGAATGGGTTGGGAAAAGCCCCATTTGAATCCCCAAAGAATGGAGGAAGTTGGGAAGAAACAGTGTCTTTTCCGCCAAGACCGGTGGGTGGCACCGGTGGGCCCCTACCCACCTGTGGCACCCACCTGAGAGGGCAGGGGCCTTCTGGCCCAACTGGCGGGTGGAATCGGTAGGCCCTACCGGTGGGCCCCTACCCAGACCGGTGGGTAGGACCGGTGGGCCAGACAGCCCACCTGTCTGACCCACCCGTGTGGCCCCGAGGGTGATCCTTATGTCCAATTGGACCCAAATCGGACGTGTGACCTTCTTTTGACATTCTAAACATGATTTTGTCATCGGATCTCATTAATTTTGATCCTAAAATGGTGAAGTACTAACCCCGCTCAATTATGTTAGGTTCACCAAATCCTACCCGATTCGCATCGGATCTCACCCGTACCGAACGGGAATCTTTGTACGCTACAGGTAAGTGGGGAGAGGACGTTTGGCCTTGTTTCAAGGCATTGTTTGGCATTCATTTAATTATATCTAGTCTAGTCATGCCATCATGAATATGCTATGTAGTCTAGTCATTCCACACATTGATGTGCATATGTGCTATGTTTACTTTCTAAATGCCAATTGAATGAGATGTTTATATGTTGAATGTGGACATCATGGTGCATGATGCATTGATAGACTAGATGCCGTAGTCGGCTTGGAAACGAGTGCATTGGTGGCCCGTGGAATGGGACACAGAGGCACTATACAGTCGTACTATTGTCATATAGGAGCATGCGGTATTAGGATTTTCACCATCCCGTGCTACGACCCTTCCCAATAGGGGTTAAGGTGTTGGGTTATCATTTGGGGGGAAGCAGTGGTCGCGGTCGTCGGGTCACTGTGGCGGTTAGACATAACGCCCGATGGGTCATGTAGGACAGTCGGCAACCCCGGTGGTACATTCAAGAGGGCCAATCGTACTGCTTTTAAATTGCTGGAGTCAGCATCTTTATTTTTAGTCATTTACATTTCTGTTGAGAGCCGGTGGACGGCATTGTCTTTACTTTTCCGAGTACTCACGGTGGGCCTTCTCTGACAGCCCTATGGGCGTATCGCGGGAGGGAGTTCGCGGCTCGTACCTGGAGTATACGCGCACTGTGGTTGTAGTAGCACTAAAACCAAGGACTTAGTAATATTGCTTAGGTGGATGTGATTTAAAATGTATAACATGGCATGTAGTGCATATGATGTGTTGTGATGTGTGGACTGCTGTGTGGTCCATCTTACCACTTACTGAGCTAGTGAGCTCATCCCACGTGTACACCCCTTTTTAGATGATTTTGCAGGTCATACATCTGAGGAGCATGGGGTGGGTCCCACAGTCGAGTTTCCTGAAGAGGACTGGTGGACCCTTGAGGAGTTAGAGCACGGCGCTGACTGCTTGTGCGAGAGTTGTGCTACGGGACAGCAGTTCTGAGGCCGAGCTGAGCTCCACCTTTGAGGCCGTGCTGAGCTCCACTTCTGAGGCCGAGCTGAGCTCTTCTATGTGATGCCGAGCTGAGCTCCAGCCTTGATACTGAGTTGGGCTCTAGCCTTGATACCGAGCCGAGCTGTGTACTCTGGTTGTTTTGGTGGATTTCCTTATGTACTTGATATTTGAATTTTATTCTTTTTGTGTAAATATCATGCCTTCGGGCCCAAATGTATATAATTATTGTATCACAATCCGGGTATCAAGTATTATGAGATTATTCACAGGTAAAACTTAGTCTTTCGCTGATCTGATGAGTTTATATTAGTTGTGTGTATGTTGTGGTGGAATACAGTATCTGATGATCCTGGCAGGTTTGGGTTAACCGGTGTTAACTCGGTCACTGGCCCGGTTCAGTGTGAACGGGGTGTGACAAACGGTATGCATCCCGACAACTAAAGGAATATGAGAAGAACTATCCCACTCATGACTTGGAACTAGCCGCAGTCATTTTTGCCCTAAAGATTTGGCGACATTATTTGTATGGGGAGAAGTGCGAGATATACAGTGATCACAAGAGCCTTAAGTACTTTTTCACCCAAAGAGATTTGAACATGAGGCAGAGGAGATGGCTTGAGCTCATGAAGGATTATGACTGTGACATTTAGTATCATCCCGGTAAGGCTAATGTAGTGGCAGATGCATTGAGTCGGAAGGCATAGACTGTGTCACTCTCACACTTAGCAGTCAGCCCACCACTTGTACATGAGGCGACGCTAATGGATGAAGCTCTCTTATACGAAGGAGCAACCCTAGAGTTTGAACGTTAATCAGAGAACCTTAAATGGTTGACTATATCCCTGGCGGCTCTACGGGTGCATCCGACTATCAGGCAAGAGGTAATAATGAAACAACCTTTGGATCCTGAATTGCAGCGGATCAGAGTTAAGGTTCAAGATCAAACAATGAACGACCCAGATTTTGTTTTAGCCAGTGATGGGGCATTGATGTTTCGAGGCAGATTATGTGTACCCGATGATTTGGATATACAAGACAAGATAGTGCGAGAAGCACATAGCTCCAAGTACTCACTCCACCCAGGAAGTACAAAGATGTATAAAGACCTCAAACAAAATTACTGGTGGCCAAGCATGAAAGTCACAATAGCTCTATATGTGGCGACTTGTCTTACATGCCAGAAAGTAAAAGCTGAGAGGCATCGACCTTATAGTACTCTTCAGCCACTCCCAGTACCAGACTGGAAGTGGGATAGGATTACAATGGACTTCGTCACTAGACTACCATGTACACCTAAGGGGATGGATGCGATATGGGTGATCGTTGATCAGCTTACTAAGACTGCTCATTTCATTCCCATCAAGACCAAGTTCTCTATGGCCAAATTAGCACAACTTTATATGGATAACATAGTGCGCTTACATGGAGTGCCAGTGAGCATTGTATCAGATAGGGACCCAAGATTCACTTCCAGATTTTGGAAAAGCTTCCAGCATGCCTTAGGATCACAATTGAATTTGAGTACTACTTTTCACCCACAGACTGATGGTCAGTCGGAGCGAACCATACAGATATTAGAAGACATGCTCAGGGCATGTGTGATGGAAATGTGTGGTAGTTGGGAAGATTATATACCCCTTATGGAGTTTGCCTATAACAATAGTTACCAAGCTACAATTGGGATGGCTCCGTATGAGGCATTATATGGTAGGAAGTGTAGAACTCCCTTGTATTGGGATGAGATAGGCAAACGCCGAATGTTAGGACAAAAAATGATACAGATGACTTGTGACAAGGTCGATGTTATTCGAGAAAGGATTAAGGCAGCTCAGTCACACCAAAAGAGCTATGCAGACAACCGCAGGAAAGACATTGAGTTTCAAATAGGAGAAAAGGTGTTCCTCAAGATGTCTCCTACAAAAGGGTTGCAAAGATTCCATAGAAAGGGTAAGTTGAGCCCGAGATACATTAGCCCATTTGAGATCTTAGCTCGAGTTGGCTCAGTAGCCTACATGCTTGCTCTGCCACCTTCACTCGGGAATGTCCATAACGTATTTCATTTATCCATGCTAAAGCGATACGTTTATGATCCATCTCATGTATTACCCGTGGAACCAGAATATCTAAAAGCTGATATGACCTATGCAGAGCAGCTAGCTGAAATCTTGGACCGAAAGGTGAAAACCCCTTCGTAACCGCTCCATTTCCTTGGTAAAGGTCCGATGGGCTAATCATTCACTTGAAGAAGCATCTTGGGAGAAAAAGGATGAAATCCAAGCCAAGTACCCTCATCTTTTTGAACAACCAAGTACACCAATTTTGAGGACAAAATTTTCAAAAAGGGGGGTAAATGTGATACCATACTTTTTAAACCCGGTCTAATTACACGGTTGACCCGATTTAACCATGCAGGACCCGAACCAGAGAGGGTTAAGGCGGGTTCCTTATGGACCATGATGGCAAGGGTGACTTTGAACACCGGTTGGCCAGACAAGTCCGAGTCAGTGCCAGAGGAGACGGATGTACCCAAGCCGTGTACATGCACATATCATAAGGCCATGTACGGATAAAGCTGGTATGTAGCCGTATCCTAAAGCGCATACATATAATATATCTTGTGCCGAGAGTGAGATTCATGCCGAGAGTCAAATTCCACCAAAATCCCTCTTGTTGGCCAATTTTCGACCCTCAGGTGGGCGGTCACAGGTGGGCGCATCCGCCCACCTGTGTGACCCACCCATGTGCTACTAATGATTTTGAGGAAGTATAAATAGCATTAATTGTGTTTTTCAATATCTCATTTATTACACGTAGAAAGTTAGTAAGAAGATTTAAGAGGAGAGAGAAGAGAAGGGAGAAAAGAGAACGAAGAAGAAGAAAGGGGAAGGAAGAGTAAGAAGAAATGGATTTAAGAGGTGCCAAGGTTTGATCTTCCCATTCCGATTCCAGAAGAGTGATCTCCAACACGAGATCTACATTTAGAGGTGAGCGAAGGCTATATTCCTTAAACTTTCACCATACCCAAGTAAAACCCTTGATTTGGGTAGAGTTTCTTGAGGTCTTGTAAATCCCCCTTGAGATGATGAATCTAAGGTTTAATAAATGGTCTATGTGTTGATTTTGAAGGATTTGAAGAAGTTTTTACAAGGTTGGAGAAGCATTGGTGATTTGATGTGATTTTGGGGTTTTTGGAAGAGTTCTTGAGCAAAGAAGGTAAGATGGCTTCCATTCCTTAAATCTAACCTAGATCTAGGTTAGAATCATCTTATGAGACCTTGAATGTGTGGAAAATGAGTTTGAAAAATCCCCATTTGATTCCCTAAAGGTTGGGAAAGGTTTCAAGGAAAATGACATTTTTTCGCCGAGACCGGTGGGCCAAACGGCCCGCCTAAGGGCACCCACCTGAGAGGACATGCCCTCGGGGCCAACCGGTGGCCGACCAACGGGCTAATCTACCCGTCGATCCTAGCAGGCCCTCAGCCTCCACCGGTGGGCCCCTAAGGTGGGCCGATCGGTGGGCCGACCTACCCGTCGGTCATGACGAGTGGGTCAAGACAGGTGGGCTATCCGACCCACCCGAGAGGCTCCCAACGTGATTTTTACTTCCGAATGGACCCAAAACGGATGTGCACCCTTATGTTATGATTCTAAACGTGATTTTGTCATCAAATCTTATTAGTTTTGACCCCAAAGTGATGAAATGCTAACCCCATTCACTTATGATAGGTTCACCAAAGTTCGCGTTTCTCGCGCCGGATCTCACCCGTACCGGGCGTGAGTCTTTATACCCAATAGGTAAGTGGGGAGAGGATGTTTGGCCTTATTTTAAGGCTTATTTGGCATTCATTCAAATGTATCTAGACTAGCCATGTCACCATGCAAATTATATGTAGCTTAACCATCCTCATATTTTTATGCCATGTGTGTTGTGTTTATTTCTCAATGTCAAATGATGATGTGCTTATGTGATGAGTGTTGATATCATTGGGCATGATGCATTAATAGACTAGATGCCGTAGTCAGCTTGAAAATGAGTGCATTGCTGGCCCGTGGAATGGGACGTGGTGGCACTATGCAATCGTACTATATCATATAGGAGCATGCGGTTTAGGATTATCATCTTCCCGTGCTACGACCCTTCCCAACAGGGGTTGAGGTGTTGGGTTACCATTTGGGGGGAAGCAATGGTCGCGGTTGTCAGGTCACTGTGGCGGTTAGACATATGCATGACTGGTCATTGGCACAGTCGGCAACCTCGGTGGTATATTCAAGAGGGCCAATCGTACTGCTTTTAAATTATTGGAGTCAGCACCTTTATTTTCTGTCATTTACTTTTATGTTGAGAGCCGGTGGTCGGTATGCTTTACTTTTCCGAGTACTCATGGTGGGCCTTCTCTGACAACCCTATGGGCGTATCGCGGGATGGAGTTCATGGCTCGTACCCAGAGTATACGCGCACTGTGGTTGTAGTAGCACTAAACCAAAGACTTAGTAATGTTGTTTAGGTGGATGTGATGAAAAATGAATTGCATAACATATAGTGCATATGGTTGTGATTGTTGTGTGGACTGTTGTGTGGTCCTCCTTTTCACTTACTGAGCTAGTGAGCTCATCCCACGTGTACACCTCTTTTAGATGATTTTGCAGGTCACCAGCCTGAAGAGCAAGGGTCAGCCCCACAGTTGAATTCCCTGAAGAGGATTGGTGGGTCCCCGAGGAACACGAGCATGGCACGGATTGCTCGTGCGAGGGCTGTGCTGCGGGACTGCAGTATTGACACCAAGCTGAGCTTTACTTTTTGATTCTTTTGATGACCCCTTTGGGTACTTGATATGTGAATTGTTATTCTTTTGTGTAAATATCATGCCTGCGGGCCCACATGTATTTAACTATGTATTACAATTTGGGTATCAAGTATATTGGAGATATTTACAGGTAAATTAAGTCTTCCGCTAAACTGTTGAACAATATATTAGTTGTGTGTATGCTGTGGTTGAGTACTATATCAGATGATCCTGGCAAGTTTGGGTTGACCGGAGTTAACCCGGTCACCGGTCTGGTTCTGTGTGAACAGGGTGTGACAGTTATACCCTGCCCTTGTGAATTATGTCCTTTACCTTTTTACCTAAAATTATCCCTATGGGTAGGGGAAACTTAGAGGCTTTTCAAAAACCTTAAATTAAGTTGGTACATGGGATTTTGGGAGCTATTTTGGGTTCAGCAGTGAACTAGTATTGAGTCATATTAAGTGTAGGTAGGTGTTATAAATGTTTAACATGATAATACACGTTTGACTTGGAACATAAACTTATCGGGCGAGGACACGCAATTGATTGCGGGAGATCCTATTACACTTTGTGATTCGGGTTTTGAGGTGAGTAAGTATTTGTTTTATTTTACGGAGTGTTTCATATATATTTTGATGTTTTCCTGCTCATGTGGAATGTGATGATTACCTTATTATGGATTTATTTTATATAAAACAATATATTTCACTTGTTACATGATTTTACCGACTTAGATGTGATCATAGTTATGTGGATGTGTAGCATGTTAGCTGTGTGGTGATGGTTGTAATATTGATGGTCTGAGGCATAGTATTGCCGAGGTTCTTTTCGATACCATGGGCTCAGAGGTCAGTGTTACAGTTGTGACCACAGATGTGTGATGGATGCTATGATTGATATGGATGCATGTAGATGCATATGGTTAGGATCACATCCCAGTGCTATAACCCCTTGGCAATGGGGGGTAAGGTATTGGCTAACCCCACTTGGTAGTAGGTCACGGAGGATGCCCAGATTCAATGTACTGTATCTTGAGAGGGCACAACATGGTACGACATACTGTATGCATGACTGTCAGACACCATGGGAGACCGATGATGGTGTGGGATTCTGGAACCATGGCTGTCAGGGGTTTATTTAGGGGTTGGCTAGGGGATCAAGATTCTTTCTGGGACTGGTTGACTCTTGCTTGTGTGGACACCCAATTTTGTCACCCTCCCCTGGTTATAATGACTTATGGATCTTGGACTCGACCTCTCACTTCCAATCAACAGAGATGATAGACGACCAAGGAAACCCAACCCAGCAACATTTCATACTCACCTAAGACTCCCAGAATTCCCATGAGAAAGAAAAGAAGGGTCTAATTATGACTTCTTATATATGAAGGAATCCAATCCAAAGTGATCATATGGATGGATAGTGCTTGGAATCACGATTCCAACGATATATTGTACATCAAAATCAGACTGTCCAATCTTCCACAATCATTCCTGAAAAAATCGCACCTCATGCGTGCCCCGCTACCTTACGCATGCCCTGCCTACTGCATGCGCTCCCTGCTACCTTGCATGCACCCCGCTTCCTTATGCTTGCCCTACCTACCTCACACTTATCCTGCCTGACTTGCGTGTGCCTCACTGCCTTACGTGTGCCCCGCTGCCTTGTGCATGCCTTACCTACCTCGCACATGCCCTGCTGCCTTGTGCAAGCTCTGTCTACCTCACGTGTGCCCTAGGTACCTTGCCCATGCCCACACCCCCACTACCTTATGCGCCTCCGCGGCCTCACTGCCTTGGGTACCCCTGCTACCATGTATGCCCCAGCTGCCTTGCCCACGCCACTATTGTCTTGCCTGTGCCCCCACTACCTTGCAAGCCCCCACTGCCTTCCCCATGCCCCCACTGCCTTACAAGCCCCGGCTACCTTCCCCGTGCCCCCGCTGCCTTCTGCGTACCCCTCTACCTTATGCGTGCCCTACCTGCCTCGCACATTCCCTGTCTCGCATGCCCCTCCCTGCCTTGCGCACCCTTACCCAGCCCAGTTGCTTCTGCCGATAGCCAGAATCTTGACTCCGATGACATGAGTTATGAAGAGATTCTCCCTTCACCCATTTGTGTGTTTCTAATTGCCCCACTAGCGTACCCTACACAGTGACCTTCCATTGGTCCAAAAATGCATCTTTTCATCTCATTGGCCCAAAAAAGAATCTCTACACCTCATAGGCCAAAGAAATTCACCCTTCACCCCATTGGTCCAAAAATTCATTTTGCTACCCCATTGGTTTAGAAAAATCACTTTTTGACCCCATTGGCCAAGGAAATCCCTCTAAAATCAGACTGTTGGATTGCCAACAATCTCCCTTAGAAAATTAATTTTTTTTGCTCGCATATCGCGCACATCGACCAACCAAGCCAGCCAGCCCAGCTAGCTACCCTGCTAGCCAACCAGCCCAACCTAGCCTGCCTGCCCGTATGCCCCCGCTGCATGACCTACGCACCCCCGTCGGATGGCCTACGTGCCCCCTTCATATGGCCTGTGCACCCCTGCCGCAAGCTATGTGTGCCCCTGCTGCATGGCCATACGCCCCCATTGCCTGCCTGTGCACCCCCACCGTATGGCCGGCGTGCCCCCGTCGCACGTTGTGTATGCCCCTGTTGCATGGCAGCACGAACCTGCCTACTTGCTATGCGCACCTTGCCTGCACTATGCGCATGTTGCCTAGTACAGTTTAGCCTGCCCCACACACCCTTATGCCTAGCCTGTGCCTAGCTACACACCATTACCCGTACACACTATGCACATTACCCCCACGCCACTGCCAACCTCCCCGCACACCCTTATGCGTAGCCTGTGCCCTAGCTACACACCATTACCCGTACACACTATGCACATTACCCCCACGCCACTGCCAACCTCCCCGCACACCCTTATGCGTAGCCTGTGCCCAGCTACACACCATTACCCGCACACACTGTGCACATTGTCCGCACACCCATATCAATCTCCCCGCACACCGTTGTGCCTAGCCATTACCCGCACACACTATGCACATTACCCACACACCCTGGGCACATTGTCCGCACACCCCATGAATTTCAACCCAACCTTGTGTGTCATCGTCAATGGCTGGGATTGGTGTTCCCCTGACCCAGTGGGTGAAGAAATTCCCTCTTCACTCACTTAAGACCAAAAAACCCTATTTTTTTAAGGATTTTCTCTCCAAGAACCCACTTTTTACCCATTGGACAAAAACCTTCCCCCACCCATTTTGGTCCAAGGACCACTTTTACCCAGTGTATAAAAACCCTATTCCCTCACTTCAGGCAAGAACTGTTTAAGATTTTAAATGTAACTACAAGCGTACGGATCAGTGTAGCCACGAGTCGAACACAGGGAGAGCAACCACTTTATTTTTTTTTTCTTTTAATAATGCGAAAGTGAACTGATTAATGGTTGTGATCTAATTCTAATTACCGTCCTAAACATATGTATCTAAAATAACGTCCTAACCATTCGTCATCTAAGAATTTAAAGATGCAAGCCACGCAATTAAAATTAAATAAATAAATAACTGAAAATAAACAACCCACGCAATTAAAAAAATAATAATAATAAATAATAAAGGAAAAAAATGTTGAAATAAAAATAAAGTAAAAGAAAGGGGATAAAGCTAGAGAGAGACTCACAAGTAGGTTTCTCTACTTAGCCCGAGGGATGCATCATAATATGAGCTTCCCTACTTGACCAGAGAGTCACTCTTACAAGGGTTACTCTACTTGGTTTAGGGAAAGGGAGACAATTAAAATAAAAGTAATAAATTGATGGTTCTATGGCTAGGAGGGCAAAGCCAACACATACACTAGCCATAAATCTTGGGGGAAAGGGATAGCAATAATGTAACGACTGAAATTAAAATCCTAAATTAAGAAAGAAAGGGTAGTCAGAAGAGGGAATGAGAGGGGGGAGAGAAGATTACTGAAGGAGCCTCCTTACTTGAATCAATGCTTGAACTTGAAAGCTTGGGTGATTTGAGATACTACCAGTACTAAAAACCAGATCTGGAATAAACAAAATCTGAAATTTCTAGTACTAAAGAAAACAAATCTTAAAAAAAAAAAATTGAACTTGAAAAAAAAAATTGCTCCACGGCTCGTGATCTTGTCACAAAGATCTAAGCCTAGAACTATAACTTTAAAAATTACAACTCAATTGCATAAATCATAAACATAAAAGATTGAATAAGAATAAAAGAGTGCTTGCATTAATTGACATAAAAAACTATTACAAAAGTGATTAAAGTAAAAATAAAGAAGAACTAAAACTAAGAGAGAGAGAGAGAGAGAGAGAGAGAAGAAAACTAAGCATAAACTAGAAAATTAACTAAGGGAAATAATAATAAATACGAGGGGGGAGGAAGGGGCTTTTATAAGGCTTTTGTCTTGCCTCCTTCCTTCTACAAGTCTTCTTTTAGAAAAGAAGGAAAACAAAATTAAATTAAATCTTGGTAAAAATCCTCATTCACTGAGATATTGTGTGAGGAAAGAGAAAATCTGTTTCCAAAATTAACAAATTCTATTCCTTCCTTGCAATAGTAACCAATATCTTGCAATATTGATTAAATCAGAAAGGAGTCTCTGCATAGCATCTTCAAGATCTTGTGAGGTGGCAAGGAGAGACAATAATCTTCAGGATTTTGTAGGAGAGAGGATGTGGTACCAATCAGTGGGTTCCACCTTTGGACTGGTTCTTGATTCACTTTAAGCACTTTCTCTTGTAGACTTGGAAACTGAAAAAAACAAGAAAAATAAAAGTAGTACTATCCAAAGTGGGGTAAAATGTACACTTATATCCCTAATATTTCACACAAAATGTATTCTTATATCCCTAATATTTCACACATCAAATTCCCCCATACTTGACTTCTGCTCGTCCTGGAGCAAGACAAATAAATAAAGAAACAAAAGAAAAAAAGCTTAACTCACTTTCGTAGGAATCACGGTTGCATTTAGCACGTGCAACAAGCCTTTAAACCCCTAAGTTACCCTAGTGGACGAGTTGTGTCTCGTGGGTGTTTGCAATGAATATACACCCAAAATTCAAATTAACTTGAAAACTTACCATTTAAAGTTTCCAATAACTATAAAACACACACCCTCTTTCAATTAGAGCACATCAACCAAGGGACCCCTACACTTGAACTTTATACTCTATCTAGATTTAGGTACAATCACACATATCAAATAGAGATGACCCTTTTATCTTCTAAAGCACGACCAATCCTAAGGCAAACCACATTGTAAGGTAGGGACCATGAACTAGGGTTTTAAAGCGTTAACCAATCATAAACAACAAGGCATAATGGTATCTTTTTTTTTTTTTTTAGTAGAGAACTTATTCTACTCCACTACATTTGGCCTTAATAACATGGTGGAGTAAACACCAGAAACCCAAGTTACTAAGTAGCTTCGCTTTATGCATATGCCAACAAAGACAGTGATGCTAAGTTCTTTTCAGAAGTGTTCCTTCCTAAGAGGTTCGATCAAAACACCCCGCTTCATGAGGCGCAGTATTCTATCTAGCTCCTAGAAATTCTATACTTACTTTCTACTTTTTGACCAATTTTCACTTTCTTTGCAGATCCATATCATATATTTTTATACCATGCCAAGAATATGGTCTCAACTCCTAACCTAAGAACAAGGACACCAACTAACAAATGGTCCTACACCTTAAGACAAATATCTCTAAATCATTTAAGTGAGGTCCCACTTCAAGACATATATTCAGTACCATTCTCTCCCAATAAGGATTATAGTACCAAGATGGGTCCTGGATCTCAATTTCCTTTTTTTTTTTTTAGGGTGTGTATAAAGCACCGAAAAACTCTTAAAAGTAACCTCAAGTTCTAAACAGTCAAACCCTCCCCCATACTTAAATTGTGCAATGTCCTCAATGCAGAAAAAAAATGATAAGACAATACAACAAGAAGCATAAAGGAGAGGAAATTATCAAATGGGATTAAATATCATCATAAAGAGGCTCATGGAGAATCATGACCTCTGTATCATGCATTGAAGGCAAATCAAAGAATGGCTTCAAACGGTGCCCATTAACTTTAAAAATTTTTCAAGTGGATGGATTCATAACCTCTACGGCACCATGGGGGAATACTGTTTGCACAAGGTAAGGACCTTCCCACCGAGAACGAAGTTTTCCTGGAAAGATATGCAATCTAGAATTGTACAACAAAACTTTATCACCAGGCATAAAAGATTTCTTAATAAGGTTCCTATCATGAAAAGCTTCAGTCTTTTCCTTGAAAATTTTTGCACTATCATAGGCATCATTTCGCAATTCCTCCAGCTCAGATAGTTGGAGATCTCTATGAGCTCCTGCAGTAGATAAATCAAAATTAAATTTCTTAATCGCCCAAAAGGCACGATGTTCTAACTCAACAGGAAGGTGGTAGGCTTTCCTGTATACCAAACGGTATGGGAATTGACCAAGTATGGTCTTATAAGCAGTCCTATACATCCACAAAGCATCCAACAGACAGTTAGACCAATCCTTTTGATTTGGGTTTACTGTCTTCTTTAGAATTTGCTTGATCTGTCTGTTGGACACTTCTACCTACCCACTGGTTTGGGGTGGTATGGGGTAGCCAACTTGTGGGTAATCCCATACTTCTTCACTAAGGCCTTAAAAGGCTTATTACAAAAGTACTTTCCCCTATCACTAATGATAGCTCTAGGGGTACCAAATTGGGAAAAAATGTTTTCCCTTAAGAATTGAATGACCACCTTATAGTCATTGATCTTACAAGCACGAGCCTTAATCCATTTAGACACATAGTCCACAGCCAACAAAATATATTCATATCCATATGACTTAGGGAAAGGGCCCATAAAATCTATTTCCAAAACATCAAAAACCTCAACCATGAGGATTGGGTTGAGAGGCATCATGTTCCTTTTACTGATTTTTCCTAAAGACTGACAAGAAGGACAAGCCTTACAATAAGCAAAGGCGTCTTTGAAGAGACTAGGCCAATAAAATCTACATTGCAATACCTTGGCTGCAATCTTAGTGGGCCAAAAATGGCCGCCATAAGCCTGATCATGGCAAAAGGAAAGCATAGAATGGTGTCATGATCAGGGATACATCTCTGGATAATTTGGTCAGGTCATGATTTAAAAAGGTAAGGATCATCCCAAAAGAAATACTTAACTTGTGAGTGAAAACGGTACTTCTCTTGGGAAGACCAATGATCCGGAGTCTTGTTTGTAACTAAACAATTTATAATATCTGCAAACCAAGGTTCACTAGATGCTGCAAAGAGTTTCTCATCGGGAAAATACTCGTTAAATGGTGTATTCACAGTCAAAGAATTGGTAACCGAGACAAATGGTCTGCAACCAAATTTTCACTACCTTTTTTATCCTTAATTTCTAAGTCAAATTCCTGCAAAAGCAAAACCCATCTGATAAGACGTGCTTTGGCATCCTTTTTCTGAATAATGTATCTGATAGCTGCATGGTCAGTGTAAATAATTACATGAGAACCTATCAGATATGCACGAAACTTTTCTAACGCAAATACAGCCGCTAAAAATTCTTTTTCAGTTGTGGTGTAGTTCAGCTGTGCATCATTGAGAGTTTTACTGGCATAATAGATAACATGAGGAAGTTTATCAACTCTCTGCCCTAAGACTACCCCTATAGTAAAATCAGATGCATCACACATTAATTCAAAGGGCTCAGTCCATAAGGGAGCTTGAATAATGGGGGTTGTAGTCAATAACTTCTTTAATTTCTCAAAGCACATGAGGCATTCACTAGAAAATTCGAAGGGTTTCTCTTTAGCCAAAAGATTGGTGAGAGGTCTAACCATGTGACTAAAGTTCTTGATGAACCAACGATAGAACCCTGCATGACCTAAGAAGGAACAAATGTCCTTAACTGACTTGGGAGGTGGTAAATTAGAAATTAAGTCCACCTTAGCTCTATCGACCTTGATCCCTTCTTTGGAAATGACATGACCCAACACGATGCCCTGTGTGACCATGAAATGACATTTCTCCCAATTGAGGACTAAATTAGTCACTTTGCATCGTTTGAGTACTAAAGAAAGATGATGCAAACAATTAGAAAATGAGGAGCCATGAATAGAAAAATCATCCATAATTACTTCTAAAAAATGCTCCACCATATCAGAGAAAATGCTCATCATGCATCTTTGGAATGTGGCAGGGGCATTACAAAGCCCAAATGGCATATGCCAATAAGCAAAGGTTCCATAGGTGCATGTAAAGGTGGTCTTGTGTGGGTCATCTAAGGCAATGGGAATCTGGTTATAGCCAGAATAACCATCAAGGAAACAATCCGCTCTAACATTTGATCAATGAATGGCAAAGGAAAGTGGTCTTTTTAAGTTACCATATTTAACTTCCTGTAGTCAATGCACACACGCCATCTTGTTTGGACACGGGTAGGGATCAACTCATTTTCAGTATTTTAGACTACTGTGACCCCTGACTTCTTTGGCACCACATGCACTGGACTGACCCACTCGCTATCAGAAATAGGGTAGATGATACCATGATCCAAGCACTTTAGGATCTTTTTCTTGATAGCTTGTTGCATCATAGGATTAGCCCTTCTTTATGATTCCCTAGAAGGTTTTGAATCCTCTATGAGGTGAATATGATGTTGAACGATTGAGGGGCAAATTCCTATAATGTCTGCCATGGTCCAACCTAAGGCTTCCTTATTTTCTTTTAAAACTTTGATCAACTCTTCCTCTTGACTTGAAGTTAAATCTGAGGCGATAATAACTGGTAGAGTTTGATCTTCTCCTAAGAAGGCATACCTTAAGTTAGAGAGAAACTCTTTCAAATCAAGCTTAGGGGGATCAACAATTGAGGGTTTAGGAAGAGAATTTGATAGAGGACGAATGGGCTCCATGGGTGTATGAAGGCTCCAAACATCAGAGAAGAAATTTTCAGTATCATCCTCTAATTCTTCCATACACTCTTAGAATTTTGAATCAAAGTCAATGTCAAAAGTTTGAACAATATCATCAAAAAAATTCTCAAGCATATTGACCTCTTCATCAATATCATCAGAAGAAATTATGGGTTGCTTACCCAACCTATACATGTTGAACTCCATAGTGTGGTTGCCAAAAGATATCCTTAATAGACCATTCCGACAATTGATTAATGCATTGCTGGTAGCCAGAAATGGTCTTCCAAGAATGATAGGGATCTTATCCCTAGTGGTGAAGGGTTTGGTGTCCAAAACAATAAAATCGACTGAAAAAATAAATTCTCCTACCTTAAGTTGGACATCTTCAACCATCTCTTTCGGAATCTTGACAGAACGGTCGGCCAACTGGTGAGTGGTCCCTCTAGCTTTTAAATCTCCTAATCCAAGTTGTTGATAAACATGATAAGGTAGAAGGTTCACACTTGCACCAAGGTCAAGTAAGGCATGATCAATACGAGTGTTGCCAATGACACAAGAGATGGTGGGACACCCGGGATCCTTATACTTGGCTGTTATAGGTTGTGTGATCATTAAACTGATATTAGCTGCAAAGAATACCTTTTTGGGCACACTTGTGGTATGCTTGTGAGTGCATAAGTCTTTGAGGACTTTGGCATAGGTTGGGATTCGAGTTATGACATCCAAAAGAGGAATGTTTACCTCTACCTTCTTGAAGACTTCTAAAATTTTTTCCATTGAAGCTGTCTTCTTCTTATTCATCAAACGATTAGGATAGGGGACAGGAGGAACATAAACACTGTCAGAAGTTCTCTCATTAGTAGAATCATTTTTTATGGCTTCTACCAAATCATCCTTAATCTCTTTAGGTCCATCTGGCGAACCTAGAATGGGAGGCACAATAGTAGCCTCGATAGTTGGAGGGTCAACAGAAAGGTCAGATGGTGAAGAATGAGTGGTATCGCATTACACTGGTTGGAGGGCCCTTGGTGTTGTTGACTCTGTACAACATTGAGCTGAAGAGCAGGTAGCCTTTGTGGAGTCAGCACCTGATGTCTAGGATTTGGCTCTGGCTGACTAGGAAATTTTCCTTTCTCCTTCTCATGCATGATTATGACAATTTGGGTGAGTTACCTCTCCACATTATTGTGGCTTGTCATGAGAAGGGCCATGCTTTTCTCTTTCTCACTAATTCTTGCCGCCTCTCCAGTGGATGTAAACCCCGGGGGTTATTGATAAGGTGCTTGGAGAGGGGGTCTAGCAAAATTTGACTGAAGACCTAGATTAGGCAGAGGGAAAGAATTAGGTAGTGGTGCAAAATTGGGCCTCTGGGGACTAGGTTGCCCTTGGTTGTGAAAGTTGGATGGACCTCCTTGATTCCCTTGGCTCCATGAAAAATTAGGGTGATTTCTCCACCCTGGATTGTAAGTGTTGTCAAATGGGTTGTTCGGGTAAAGAGCATTAACACTTTCATTGCCCCCAGAACTATTAGGGCATTCTCCCATTACATGTCCAGGGGAGTGACACCAATTACACATAGAGACCTGATTTTGGACTTGGTGGACTGGGGCATGTGCTTTAGGGACAAGGGCTTCTATTCTCTTAATGAGGCTATCTAAATGGGCCTCCTTAGCTACTATCCCATTGACATAGTACCCTTTACCTCCTATAGTTCTCTCACTTTGCTGAGTAGACTCCTATTCTCTTGTCTTTTCAGCTAGGTCAACCAAAAAGTTTTAAGCTCCGTTTTCGTCCACATAAGCTGTGAAAACTGTAGGACACATAGACTCTAACATCTGCTTGGTATGGTAGTCTATCTCTTCATAAATTATTTAGCAAAGATGCCATTTGTCAATCCCATGATGGGGACACTCTTGGAGAAGGTCTTGGAACCTTTCCATGAGTCTAGAAAATGACTCTTGAGGTTTTTGTCGGAATTGCATGATCTCGCTCTTAAGTTTTTTTGTTTTATGCAAGGGAAAAATTTTTCTTAAGAACGCTACCGTAAACTGATCCCATGTGGTAATGGAATTATTTGGCAGCCCATATAACCATCTTTTTGCTCCATCCTCAAGCGAAAAGGTAATGCATCTAAGTTTAATAGCATCATCACTGAGCTGTTGTATCTTAATGAGGACATATACCTCCTCAAATTCTCTCAGGAGCAAATAAGCATCTTCGGAGGATAGCCCATGGAAGTGGGGTAACATAGTGATGAATTGAGTTTTAAGCTCATAATTGTTCCCTGTGGCAGCTGGTAATCTAATGCAAGAAGGTTGGGCTGCCCTGGTTGGGTAGAATCTTTCCTTTAAAGTAGGCTTAGGTTGTTCTGCCATTCTTAAAATAGGTACTTGTACTAAACAATTGGTAGAATCATGAGTCCACACACTCATGCAACATAAAACTATCCACAACTAGAGTAAGACAAACATAAAAGAATGGAACAAAAAACTCATTTTTTTTTCTTATTTGATTTTTTTTATTTTTTTTTATTTCTTTTATTTTTTTTGATTTTTTTTTTTGCTTTTTGGGAGCTTACCGACAGGGATCCGAGGTTGCTCAGATCAATTCCTGAGGTACTACTACAGGGTGAAACCTATCTTTATCATACTGTGAGGCATGGGGCTGATACAACTATTATTACAAGTTGTTCTTCTCAGGAATTCAATAAAAGAAAAGAAAAAAAACAAAACAAAGCAAATAAAACACTCTGATTTACCAAAAGAAAGCAAAAAATAACATAGAACTGTCTCCTCGGCAACGATGCCAAAAACTTGTTTGAGATTTTAAATGTAACCGAAAGCGTACAGATCAGTGTAGCTATGGGTCGAACACAGGGAGAGCAACCACTTTATTTTTTTTTCTTTTAATAATGCAAAAGTGAACTGATTAATGGTTGTGATCTAATTCTAATTACCATCCTAAACATATGTATCTAAAATAACATCTTAACCATTCATCATCTAAGAATTTAAAGATGCAAGCCACGTAATTAAAATTAAATAAATAAATAACTAAAAATAAACAACCCACGCAATTAGAAAAATAAAAAATAAAAAATAATAAAGGAAAAAAAATGTTGAAATAAAAATAAAGTAAAAGAAAGGGGATAAAGCTAGAGAGAGACTCACAAGTAGGTTTCTCTACTTAGCCCGAGGGATGCATCATAATTTGAGCTTCCCTACCTGACCAGAGAGTCACTCTTACAAGGGTTACTCTACTTGGCTTTAGGGAAAGGGAGACAATTAAAATAAAAGAAATAAATTGATGGTTCTATGGCTAGGAGGGGAAAGGGATAGCAATAATGTAACGACTAAAATTAAAATCCTAACTTAAGAAAGAAAGGGTAGTCAGAAGAGGGAATGAGAGGGGGGAGAGAAGATTACTGAAGGAGCCTACTTACTTGAATCAATGCTTGAACCTGAAAGCTTGGGTGATTTGAGATACTACCAGTACTAAAACCAGATCTGGAATAAACCAAATCTGAAATTTCTATTACTAGAGAAAACAAATCTTTAAAAAAAAAAAATGAACTTGAAAAAAAAATTGCTCCACGGCTTATGATCTTGTCACCTAGATCTAAGCCTAGAACTATAACTTTAAAAATTACAACTCAATTGCATAAATCATAAACATAAAAGGCTGAATAAGAATAAAAGAGTGCTTACATTAATTGACATAAAAAACTATTACAAAAGTGATCAAAGCAAAAATAAAGAAGAACTAAAACTAAAGAGAGTGGGAGAGGGAGAGAGAGAAGAAAACTAAGCATAAACTAGAAAATAAACTAAGGGGAATAATAATAAATAGGAAAGGGGAGGAAGGGGCTTTTATAGGGCTTTTGTCTTGCCTCCTTCCTTCTACAAGTCTTCTTTAAGAAAAGAAAGAAAATAAATTAAATTAAATCTTGGTAAAAATCCTCATTCTCTGAAATATTGTGTGAGGAAAGAGAAAATCTATTTCCAAAATTAACAAATTCTATTCTTTCCTTGCAATATTAACCAATATCTTGCAATCTTAATTAAATCAGAAAGGAATCTCTGCATAGCATCTTCAAGATCTTGTGAGATGGCAAAGAGAGAGGATAATCTTCAGAATTTTGTAGGAGAGAGGATGTGGTACCAATCAGTGGGTCCCACCTTTGGACTGGTTCTTGATTCACTTTAAGCACTTTCTCTTATAGACTTGGAAACTGAAAAAACCAAGAAAAATAAAAGTAGTACTATCCAAAGTGGGGCAAAATGTACACTTATATCCCTAAGATTTCACACATTATTGTGCTCATCAAGAACCCTTCTTTCGTCCATTGGATAAAGATGTTCCCTCTTTCCCATTGGCTGGAAAAACCTATAAATATCCCCCTCCTTCGGATTTCACACACCAAAACCTCACCTCAATCCCTTGTAGTGAAACTCTCTTCCCCTTCTCCTCTTGATCTTCTTCGGATCTTTAGGGCAATCTTCGTCAAGAACCGAAATCTTGTTCGGATCTTTGAAGTGTTCTTTTGGACTTTGAAGATCTTCAATCCAAGTTCTTAGTCTGATCTATTTTTTGGTAAAAGTAGTATGTTCTTCAACCCCCTCCTTTGAGTGTTCTTGAGTTTTACCCAAAGTAGAAACCCCCCCCCTTTGAGTGTTCTTTAGAGCTTTGGAGCTCTTCAATCCACTTTTTAGTCAATCTGTTTCTTTACAAAATTAGCAAATCCTAGCAGAAGCCCTGTCTGAGTGCCCCTAGAATCTTTCCAAAAATAGCCATTCTTAGCGGAAGCTCTGTTGAAGTGCCACCTTAGTCTAGCCCTCCCCTAGCCTATCCCTAATAGAAGCTCTGCCAGAGTGCCACCTCCACCAAAGTGCAGAAATAGCCTTCCCTAGCCGAAGCTCTGTCCAAATCTAAACCTGAAATTAATCATTTCTAACCGGAACCCTGTCTGAATACCATCACAATCAGCATCTCTCAAGAAAGGAAGTTGGAGGTCAACACCATATTCCCCTGAGCTAGGAGAATTCGAAAGACAATCCAAGCTGATACTAATTAGGGGCCTACCCCTCTTGACCTGAAACAAGGGTTATGTCCAGGTATAATTTCTCAACCAACTTTTCATAATATAAACTTTATATAGACCTTGTTTTTGTGTATATAGCCATGCATGTAGAATAGTAATAATTATGGAAAATGTTCATTCTCAAGCATCTAATAGGAAGACCGGTTGAACAGGGCAGATTGGGTGCCTAACACCTTCCCAATTCTGTAATTTGACACTTACCCTAATTCTTTGGACCAGACCAAATTTTGGGCCCTTTTCTCAGGAATTGGGCGGACCCCTGGGTCCTAGGCCCATAACCCTAGGTGGTGACTCCAAACCCCATTTGTATGATCCCGATCCCTGTATTGGACATCATCAAACCCCTGACTCAAATGACAAATTTTACACTCTTGCAAAATAGGCCTCCACGTATCTCCAAGTGGCAATACTGTGGTGCAGGGCCTATAAGCAAAGCACACACGACATGAACCCCTCCCCTCACATGAAAGAGAAAGAGAGAGGAGAGAGGTCAGGATGTAAGTCCTTTTCCCCCCAAGGGAAGGGAGACATCCCATCATCTCTGGCCGCTACCCTCACAGTGGCGACTCTGTTGGGGACAAATGTCAAGCTTCTAATACTAGATGCTACCTTTAAGTGCAAGAACATTTTCCACCACATTTTTTTGAAAATGTGTTTGGCTAACCCTATGTTTGTAATTGTATTCACTAACTGCATCAGGGATCGTGCTCGAAGTGAAATCATTTGGCGAGGGACTAGTCATGCCCGCACCCTCAGGGAGGTCAACGCATATCATGGAGAGTACTCTGAGAGCAAATGATACCCTCTTCCTGTACAAGAATGGAAGGTATTGTCAAATGGCGATGATGTTGTATTTCTGCCAGCACCCTCGGGGACATCCGCGCACTTTATGATATTTTGAGATCGAATGCATCATCAAATGTGAGGATATCCGTAATTGTGTCAGTACCCTCGGGGAGGTCTGTGCAGTTTACGACATTCTAAGATCAAACGATGGTTACCCTACATTACACTTTTGCACACAATCACTCACAGTTCCACCACCCCATGGCCAATTGCTTAACCTCTTGTGCAGTCATGAGTAATGGACAAGGAAGTCACCCCTTTGATCTCGTACCTACATGTATATCAAAAGGATCACGTACCTTGTGTATATAGATCCTGTCAAGGAAGCCTTATCGGTCCTATTGCATCCACCGTATGCTCGCATTATGTAGGAAATAGATGAAGAAGCTAGGAGCGCCACAAGCTAATTGTAGAACTTATTTGTGATCTTGAAAATGAACATTCCTACATTATATTCCCATCATAAAGAATTGCTTTCCTAAGTGGGTTTCAGATAAAAGGTGTCCCTCCTCCTTAAGGAAAAAGTCCAGACATGTGACTCAGGGGCAATCCCATCGCAGTCACATCATGTCCCAAGTAGTCTACAGAAAAATTAGGAGGAAGGACACCTAGTGAGAAAAGAGCAAGGAAAGCATGACTTTATTACATGGAATGTCTTATGGGAATATTCCCAAAAGCGGACTAACTTATGGAATGTCTTATGGGAATCTCCCACTTATGACATCGGATGGACCAGGGGCATCGAACCATATCCACCCCCTATCATTAAGCGGACTAACTTTGGATGGATCGTTGGTGGTTAATCTAGTGAATGTGTGAACAAGGGGTTGGGAATTCAAGAATCCTAAAATAAGCCACTTTTGGTTCAGTCACAATTCCACACCTCAAGTATTTTCTGCTGTCCCTTTAGATGCTTCAAGGTAATCGGTTGACTCACCTAAGTCCAATGGCACCTCCATCGTCTCCTCGAGACTGTATACCACCAAGTGATTATGGCCCAGTTAGTACGGATCCACATGACTCTGAATCACCCGAACAGGCCTGGGTCCATCCCATCGAGACCTTGCAAATAGAAATGGCTGAAGTCAAGAGAGGGATAGCTCAGATATTGTATACACTTCAGAACCCTCCCAGAGCTGATCCCAGGAATGAACTGGCACCGGCTATAAGAGATGTGGAACAGAATGGAGCTACAAGTCATCGCGGGAACTCTTCTCAAGTTGACTCAGGAGAACCCAAGCATGTCAGACCAACTGGTCAGAGAGGATCTTCACCTACTCGTCCAAATAGTCAAAGAGGGGCCTATTCCAGGGTTCCTCCTCCCAGGGTGGTGATTGGAGATGAAGAAGAGGAATTTGTAACACACGTCTGCATTGAGCCTCCAGAGACGGAGAAAGAAATGAAACTCAAAGAGAAATTAGAGAAGTTGGAGAACATGATTCGAGTGGGAAAAAGCTCAGAAGGCCAAGTAGTGGATTTAGAGGAAATGAGTTTCTTTTCCGGCACAAGAATTCTAGAAAAATTCAAATGGCAGACTAATAGGTTTGATGGGTTAGGAGACCCCAAGGCTCACCTCAAAGTCTTCCTCAGCATCACCAAGTTGTGGCAACTGGTAGATAACAAGATGGGGTAAGCCTTCATGCTGACCCTATCAGGGCCAGCACTAAGGTGGCTGATAAGCACAATAATGTGTAAAATCTTAGGGATATAAGTGTACATTTTGCCCCACTTTGGATAGTACTACTTCTATTTTTTTTTTTTTTTTTTTTTTGTAGTTTCTAAATCTACAAGGGAAAATAGAGCAAGTAGAAATGTTGATTGAAAACTTGTCAAAGCCTTATTATAATGTTCTCTATTACCAACATCTACAGACCTTTGATGCCTTGATAGCCACCGGCACACGTGTGGAAAATAGAATCCTAAGGGAGGCTTAGTATCAAGGATCCTCCCAAGATGTAGGAAAGAATACCAGAGTTGGATAAGGAAAGGGTCCTAAAACCAATGTGGTAGGTGTAGTCCAATAGTCGGTATCACCCATCACCTCTTCACAACCTTTTGTGATACAAGTAGATGCTCCTGTTCAAAAGGCTCCTCACCCAAGGAGATAGTTCACTGATTTAGGAATGGCCGTGGCAGTAGTGTATGAGAAGCTAAAGAAACAAGGAATGCTAGGGATTGTGGCTCCAAGGATAATCAGCAACCCTCCCCCAATATGGTATAGGGCCCATGAATATTGTGCTTACCACACTCAGAAGGGGCACACCACTGACAGATGCATAGGTCTTCTATATACAATCCAGGATTTTGTCGATAATGGGACTATTGAAGTCAAAGTTAAGCAACCTCCCAATGTCAATACCAATCCACTCCCAGATCATGGAACCATCAATATGCTATCAATGACAGATGACTGGCAAGATTGGGATCTTCATTTCTTTAATCCAACTCATCTTATTAGATATTCCAAGAAGTACCATGTTGAGAGGTATAATGAGTGGAAAGAGAAGTTGTTGCTTGTACAAAGGTTATCCCTTCCTCCGGATATAGTAAGGCATATCATCAGCTTCATTAAGGAGGCTTGTTGAGAGGAGTGCAGCTCTTTCTGAAGGGTTATCCACATGTACTATGCAGATAGTCACTTTCGTCATCCCATGTTCTATGATTTATGAATTCCTCACGATAGTCATGTGAGCAACTTAGACGAAGAAGCAATGGAGAATGATCCCACTCAACTCATCATACCCAGAGCTCAGAAGAATCACATGAATGCCCATGCCTACAAGAAATTCATGAGGCAAAGGGCCAAGGCCATGAAGACTCCCAAAAGAGAAGAATCATCAAAAGAAGAATCAGAAGATCAGATATCTGCTATCCCTCCTTCATCATCAACAAGGGGATCTACCATACCATACGTTCAACCTCCACTATACTATTAACCTTTACCACAGTCAACCTCCGCCATACCATCAACCCCCTCCATATCACCAACCTTCACCACACCATTAAGGAGAAGGAACCCCATCATCTTATCACCCCCTATCTTCATCACAATACCCTATCTGTTATATCACATCACTTTCATATCACCCCACCTCACCACCCTCATACCAATCCCATTCCTAAGGTTTGGTGGATAACCCAAAAGAATGGATGGGCGGATATGGCTGGAAAGACATGCTTGTATTACCGGATTCTTCAAAAATAACCTCATCGATAGGTTCGATGAATGTCTTAGGAGAAAATCAAGATGTTGATCCCACTTCTCTAATTCAAACAACAATACCTCAGGAGGACAATCTAGAGACAATTGAAGAAGCCACGGATGACCTCCACAGAGCAGTAATGGCATTGACAATAGGGGAACAAATCAAAGAGCACACCTCCCTAATCCACATAGGGAGTGACATAGAAGATGATGAGTCTAGTCTAATCAGGCTTTGAGCCAATGAGGTCAAGTCTGGCCCTATAGAAATCTCGCTATCCATACACTCTGAATACTATGAAAGTTTGGATGCAGGAGAATTCGATGGTCCTGAGGAATCTGATGAAGAACCAAGTGAGAGGGAAATCAATGAAGAAGAGGATGATGACGACGATGATGAGGACAAGAGTGAGGATGAGTACCAGGAATGGGATGACAATGATTACTAAGGACCTTGGGATAATAATAAAGATGATGAATCTGGGTATTATTCACCCAGAGATCCTGGAGGATATTCTATGTATGCAATCAGTGAAGATGACCTGATGATTGACCCCACAGATGCTATCCATTCAGCCCTCACAATCCATATTGAAGGGGAGGAGCTGACATCAGATTTAGAGGATAGTGAAGGCTATGAGATCACCTTTAAGGGTGAAGTAAACACTATAGCAAAGCACATGAGTAGTGTCTATGAGCGTTTTTTTGAGAAAAAACTCGAGGTTGATGGAATTGACCTAATGTTAGGTGAAGTGGCCATCAGTGAACACTATTACATCAAACAAATGGTCAACCTTAAAAAATCAGGGTGACATGACACACTTGCAGAAATGGTGGACACAACAGTTGTGCGCCTTTCTAATGCGATCAAGAATGTGCAAGCTAGGGCTCTTGATATTTGCGGAGGACCTCGACTTCCCACCCCAAGCAGGGAAGGAGAATCTGAGGAAGAGGATGATCCTATGGTAGGAATAATTACCATAATAGATAGTGACGATGAGGATTGCTATCCCACAAAAATTATTGTGAAGAAACCTGTCAATGTAATGGAGACTCAAAGCATAAGAGACTATAAGGGTAAGGCCCTAGTAGTAGAACAATCAAGGACCAATGAGGCTGGAACAAGTGGCTTGAAGAAGGAACCAGAGAACACAGTCTTGGTTCAGCTCAAGAAGGCCCATGATAATATTTCAATTTGGGGATTATTGATGGCCTCCCCTTCGCACCGAGAAGCAGTCTTGAAGTCCCTCACCATTGTGTAAGTGCCGATTGAGATAGATCCAACACATCTCACACAAATAGTAGGGGAAACATATGCGGTGGAGTTATTGATGTTCTCAGACTCCAAACTCCTCCAAAGAGCCCAGCACAACATGGCTTTGCATATCACAGTGGAGTGCCTTGATAAGGTCATTCCCCAAGTCCTCATTCATAATGGATCTGCTTTGAATGCTCTACCCCTGAGGTCAGCCAAAAGTATTAGTGTTAATATGGAAGAAATGAGACCATCAAATCAGACAATACGGGCATATGACAACACCAAAAGAGAAGTTCTTGGAGTCCTCACCCTCGCCATAATAATTGGCCCGGTGAAGTTTGACATTAATTTCGAAGTCATTGACATACCAATGTCTTTCAACATGCTCCTGGGAAGACCGTGGTTGCATCTTGCAAGGGCTGTAGCTTCCAGCCTTCATCAGAAGATGATGTTCATTCATGAGGGGAAAGTGATTACAATAGATGGAGATTCTGAAATGGTTAATACTTTAGCCAACATTGAAAAGAGGGAAGAACAAGACCATGAAGTCCACCATAGTGGGTTTTAGATAGAAGTTACTTGCACGGCCCTTGCCAAGGAAACACCAGAAGAAAAAATTCTGACTGACTATGAAGCTATCTGGAGCCCGCCAGTGACTCAAATGATGAAGAACATGCAATACTTTCCTAGAATGGGACTAGGGAAGTATCATCAGGGCGTTTCAAGGCTACCTACTTTGGTGGTGAGTAAAGGAAGAAGCAATCTAGGGTACACTCCTCCAATCCCCAGACCAAGAAGCAACAATGTCAGCAAGGGACAGAAGATACTAAGAATGACCAGGAAAATATCCACCTCTTACTGCCCCACTTTCAATGGGTATTTTATGAGGGAAGGAGAAGATTTTCCCTTTTATGGTAATGTTAAGCCATTGTTTGATGAAACCATTGCAAAGATGCAACCAGGATTCGAGGTTTTCTTTCAAGATGTGTTTGACTGGGTGACTCAAGAGGTAGAACAACAGCAAGCCAAGGAAAGTAATAAGGATAGCTACATCACTGGAATAGCAAAAATGGCCGTGATTGAAGATGGGTTCTCCTCTAACAATTCTATAGCATTGATCTAGTCAAAGGAGGCACCTAGTCCCTGAGTCCTCCTAAAGAGAGAGTGGGAAAAGAAGATAAGACTCATCTGGAGTTTGTAACTTCCCACTGATCTGAAGAACCACCTCTATTCATTTCTGTGAGAACCATGAGCTCAGGAGCTACATGAGCTCAAGCCCAGGCCCTTCCGAGGAAGGAGCATATATGCCAAGCAAAGAATACCACAAAGAATGATGGTCTGCATGTACTGTGCCCGAATCAACTACAACAGGAAGGTCCATGATGGTGGTCAGAGATGTGACCGAGGAGCAGGGATGGCCTCAATCAATAGGCTTGAAAAGTTGGACTTCATATAAAGGGGATTGAGCAGTCTCCATCACTTCTCACCCCTCAAAAAGTTTGGCTTCAGAGAACATGAGGTTGATCAACTTATATTTGTGAAGAAGTAAGCATTTGACAAAGAGAACCATGTCAGTACCACTGAAGAGATAGCAGTAACCTTCCTGTAAGAAGAAGAAGGCCATCTGTCACATCTGCTCATCCATTGAGTCGTTGGCCCATTCCTGAACTGGACAAGCATTGGGGAGAACTTCAAGTTTACTCATGCTACCGAGTCAAGTAGCCCGAATACCACTGATAAAAGCATCAAGTCTATCATCGAGTCTATAGTCGAGTCTGTTGTTAAGTCTTTCATTTATGATTACATGTCGGCCTTCCCTCTCAAGGAAAGTCCAAAGTCCATGTATGTCGAGTCTGTTACTCCTTTCATGAGTGAAATTTTTTATTCCGAGTATGACTTGCCTCCTTTTTTCGATGATGATCTTAATAAATATCATAAGTTAATAAAGCAATGCAAACCAAAGAAAGCCCAACCCATCTATGAGGATACTTGGGTTATTAATCTAGGAATCAACCAATGCCTTTGAGAGTAAAAAATTGGTACTACCCTAGATGATGAAGAAGAAGAACAGATGATTAGTCTTCGGAAGGAATTCGCCAAAGTCTTTAGTTGGTCTTATAAGGATATGCCAGGGATAGACCCCAATATCGTGCAACATCGTTTGCCGACCAATCCTGGGGCAAAGCCAGTCAAACAGAAGCTCAGAAGAATGGGTCCAAAATGGAGTGAAAAGATCAGAGAAGAAGTTGTGAAACAGTGGAATGCAGGATTTCTACAAGTGGTGAGATACCCCCAATGGTTGGCTAATATAGTACCAGTGCCAAAGAAAGATGGCAAGGTATGATGTACGTAGATTTTGGAGATCTTAACAAGTTGAGCCTTAAGGATGACTTCCCATTACCTCACATTGATGTATTGGTTGACAACATAGTAGGGCTTGCCTTGTTATCATTAATGGATGGATTCTCGAAATACAATCAAGTGACCATGCACCCAGAGGATCGTGAAAATACCGCCTTCATCGCTCCATAGGGAACTTATTATTATAAGGTAACGCCCTTTGGATTGAAGAATGCTGGGGAAAATTATCAAAGAGCAGCTATGGCCATATTACATGACATGATGAACAAAGATGTAGAAGTCTATGTTGACGACATGATACTGAAGTCAAGGGATCGGCAAGAGCATATTCCAGCACTAAAACGATTCTTTGAAAGGATCAAGAAGGATCAATTGAAGTTGAATCGTCAAAAGTGTATATTCAAGGCAATGGTAGAAAAATTGTTAGGATTCTTGGTGAGTGAAAGGGGCACCGAAGTCGACCCTATCAAGATCAAAGCAATCCAAGAAATGCTCATGCCTCACACTAAGAAGCAGATACGAGGATTTCTGGGTCACATCTAGTATATTAGTAGGTTCATAGCTCAACTGACTACAATTTACGAACCAATCTTCAAGCTATTGAAGAAGAATCAGCCCACAGAATGGAATGAGCAATGCCAACAAGCTTTTGATAAGATCAAAATATATCTTATGAACCCACCAGTATTGACACCACCAGTGGAAGGAGAACCACTTCTATTGTACTTATCAGTGGGAGAATATTCCATGGGCTCGTTGCTAGGATAAAAAGAGACAGAGAAGGGAGTAGAGCATGCCATATACTACCTCAGCAGGAAGTTCTTGGAGGATGAGACATGATACACATCTTTGGAAAGAACTTGTGCTACACTGATTTGGGCAACAAAAAGATTACGGCACTACATGGTAGCTTATCTGGTACATTTTATCTCAAGGATGGATCCAATCAAGTACCTTTTTGAGAAACCAAACCTAATAGGAAGGATGGCTCAATGGCAACTATTGCTATCAGAATTTGACATCACCTATGTTGCTCATAAATCTATTAAGGGGCAACCTATAGTTGATCATTTGGCTTCCTACCCCATAGAGGATGGAAGAGCCCTGGATGATGACTTCCCAAATGTAGAGATCATAGCAATAAAAGAAGAAGACACAGCTAATGAATGGCAGTTATTCTTTGATGGAGCAGCTAATCAAAAGGGGTGTGGTGCGGAAATATTGCTTGTCACTCATGACGGCCTTTACTTGCCTTCGTCATTCTGCCTTGAATTCCCTTGTACCAACAATCTTGCCGAATATAAAGCTTGTGCCTTGGGACTAGAGACAGCCCTGACCATTGGGGTAAGAAGGATCAAGGTGTATGGTGATTTATCCAGTGTTATCTATCAAACACAAAGAAATTGGAAGACCAAAGATGAGAAACTGAAGCCGTATCGAGAACATCTGGAAGAAGTGATCGGATACTTCGAGAAGATCTCGTTCGAATACTTCCAGAGGGATAATAACCGATTTTTTTATGCCCTTGCAACCTTAGCTTCCATGGTAGAATGCAACCCTATGGCTAAGGTCCAACAATTCTTAGTGGAACAAAGAAGTAGGCCCATTTATGAGAATTCGATGAACTCTTTCACCGTAGATGGTCAATCTTGGTTTGCTCATATAGTGGACTTCATCAAGGAAAGGAAGTGCTCAATTGAAGCTTCAAATAGAGAAAATAAATTTCTAAGGAGATATGCCACCCAATTTATTCTTTAAGGGGACTTGTTATGTAAGAGATCCTATGATGGAATACAGCTACTATGTGTGGATGAAGAGCAAGCAGTAACAATCATGGAGAAAATTCATCAAGGCCTTTGTGGACCCCATCTGAATGCCAAGATGCTAGCTAAGAAGATTCTCAAGCTAGGATACTATTGGAACATAATGGAAGCAGACTGTGTGGGCTTTTTGTCAAAAAATGCCACAAATATCAAATATTTGCCAATATCATACACATCCCACCAACAGACTTACATTCACTCAATTCTCCTTAGCTATTCTCTAATTAGGGCATTGATATCATAGGGAAGGTCAACCCTAAATCATCCAATGGTCACGAGTTCATCTTGGTAGCCATTGATTATTTCACCAAGTGGGTAGAAGCTCAGTCATATGCAGTCCTCACATCTGCTAAGGTGGTAAAATTCATCCAAGAAAATATCTTTTTCCGATATGGAGTAGCACAAGAGCTGATATCGGATCAAGGATCCCATTTTTGGGGCAAAACTGACAAGATCTGCACTAAGTTTGGTATCAAAAGGCACCGCTCCACCACATACAGGCCACAGACCAATGGGGCAGTATAAGAAGCTAATAAGAACATCAAATTCATCCTACAAAAAATGACTGAAACATATAAGGATTAGGCGGATAAGTTTCCACTTGCTTTATGGGCATATCGAACCTCTGTACGATCCTCGACAGGGGCAACTCCTTTCTCCTTGGTATATGGGGTTGAGGTGGTCCTACCTGTGAAAATCCTTGTACCATCCTTAAGGGTACTGCTTGATAGTCAGTTACCTGAAGGAGAATGGGTGAAGGCCAGACACGACGAGCTCGACTTTCTCAATAAAAGACGTATGAAGTGTAACACCCCGGCCCCATTAACCTTGCACAATATTGTCCTCTTTGGCCCATGGGCCTCAAGGCTTTAAAACATATTGTGCCATTTTAAGGAGGCTAGAAGTTATTAACTAGTCTAGGAATCTCTCCCTAGGTGATGTGGGACTAAAATTTGCACACCCTTACTGATCTCCCAAACCCCCTGGTACTTACCGTATTCTTGGGTCTCACAAACTTCCCCCGTTTTTGCACAGCATCCCCGCTGTGGCCCCACAAGCTGTCAAGGTCTACTCTGATATCATTTGTAATGTCCCGGCCCTATTAACCTTGCACAATATTGTCCTCTTTGGTCTATGGGCCTCAAGGCTTTAAAACGTGTTGTGCCATGTTAAGGAGGCTAGAGGTTATTAATTAGTCTAGGAATCTCTCACGTAGTGATGTGGGACTAAAGTTTACACACCCTCACCAATCTCCCAAACCCCCTGGTACTTGTCGTATTCTTGGTGGGAACTCCTCACCGATCTCCTAGGCGGGTTTGGTACTTACCGTATTCTTAGGTCTCACATGAAGGCCATGGATAATCTAAAGAAATATCAACTGGGAATGGCAAGGGCCTTCAACAAAAATGTAAAGCCCCATCACATAGAAGAGGGGGAGCTTGTTCTTTGAGAACAAAGAGCCCCAATTCATGACCCAAGAGGAAAGTTCAGACCCAATTGCAATGGCTCATTCACTGTCAAAAAGATTCTACCAGGCAAGGCTGTAAAACTCATAGATCTCAACGGCAAAGAAAAACCCAGACTGGTCAACATAGATCAACTCAAGAGATATTATGTTTGAAAGGATAGATAGCCCGAACTACGCTAGACCTGATTCCTCTCAAGGGATACGTAGGCAACTTAACATGTGCAAGTGCGGTCTCAACAATTTCAAGGCAATAAATTGGTTCCTAGATTAATAATCAAGGTATCTAAAAAGATCATTATAGCTTTTGTCTCCCAAGAATCGCCATTTGGCTTACAAGGTCATTAGGTATCTAACATTCACCTATGGTTCTCCAAATTTTTATCCAGAATTCTATCTCCCAAAATTCGCCACCTGGCACCAGTATATCAAGGTTTGTTCATTCCCCATGCTTGATTAGTCAAAAGAACAAAAAACAAAAACAAAAAAAAAAGAGTAGGATGCAACAATGGTAAAGGTTTGGTTGTATCAATAGCTAATAAGTGATACTTTGACAAATCATCACATCTCCTCTTTTTTTGTGATGAATACAAGGAAGGTCATGGGCTCTTTGGATAAGACATTGAAAAAATAGACCTTAGACATAAACATGATGGCACCAGGACTGCTAGAATCTATGAATATGTCAATGCTCAGTCGGATTGGGTGTGTAGAATTACATCACAATTTACTCTGACAAGTGCCTCAACAATGGGATACCAATCTTCATGTATTTCCATTTGGGTTGGTTGAGATCTGCCCAACTCTCGAAGAGTTCCGAGTTTGTATGCTATCTCTACCCAAGGGCAGGTTAATTCAACCATCTTTGAAGGAAGATTACTCAGAGAAAATTTAGGACTTCTTCGGATGGGAAAAGGAGGAAATGAAGTAGTTCATTAGATATGAGAAGATTGATATTCTGAAGGTGGCCAGGATCTTCATTCAATCTCTATCACTAGGAGGAATCCATCAACAAAGATCTCAGGATTCTTATCTACTTTGCATGATAGCTCGCTATGTTCTTCAAACCCCCAGACGTGGTACACCACTTGTTCTGATAGAAGTGGTAAAGCAATTAAAGGAAGGAGGTGATATCATCCCCATGGTCCTTATAGAGACAAAAGATTTGATGACATAAGCCATAGCCATAGATTTGGATTTGATCATTATCAAGGAAGTCCTGCTATTTTCCAACTTTGGCTACTTGAAAAACTAATGCTAATCAAACCGTTAAATGGAAGCTAACTCGGAGTTCTTTGCTACCAAGACAAGAGGGAAGTCCCAGAATTTAAGCTCATCATTGATTGGGAAAAGTACCTACAAGGAAGAACTACACGGGATATTGCATTTTTCTAATGAAGACCACTAGATACAACTATGTTGGGTTGATGGGATTGACTCATACGTTTTTTTACTTGCCCACCTACATCAGCCAACAGTATGAACTGAAAGTAGAGGACCCAGAGGAGTTGGTGAACTTTTACCCACCCCAAGAACTGTCTCCCCACATTGTTACCTACCTATCCTGTCTATGGTCGGAAAGTCATTTCCATGTGATTCACTTGATAGTAAAGTGAGGTGATGTCATGCCCCGTTCATATAGAACCAGACCGATGACCGTGTACCCTCCGAGTAACCCAAAACCCCTAGGATCATCTGATACAGTAATCACAGCATAGAAAGCCTCAAGTATTCATGGGATATAATAATGTAATTCAGAGAAAGTCATCATGAATAAATACCTGTAATTTTCCATATACTCTTGATACCCAAATTGTTATACATAGTATAATTAGATGTGGGCCCATAGGCATAATATTTACACAAGAAATAGAAAATTAACTATCGAGAGTACAAAAGGGGAAATATACCAAAAGAATCAAAAGGAGTTCAACAAGTAGAATCTATTATTGTTGCCCTGCAACACAAATCTCACACGGGCAATCGTCACCATGATCGAATCTTTCTGGGACCCACCAATCCCTCACTAGGGTTTCATCGGTGGGACTCGGCATGGGTTCCTCTACTGAGTATCCTACACAATCATTTAAAAAGATGTATATACGAGGGGTGAGCTCACTAGCTCAGTAAATGGAAAGAAAGATGCACACAAGCAATCGCAATTCAAATGATACTATATGCATGAAATTTATTTTAAACCTACTTCACCTAAACAATTATTACTAGGTCATAGGTTACATGCTACTCACAACCACAGTGCACGTATGCCCTAGGTACAAGATGTGTTCCACATATCACGATACACCCATAGGGTTGTTGGAGAAAGCCAGTCGTGACCACTCGAAAAGTAAATCGTGGCCAAACCATAGCAGAAATATAAATCTTGGCCGAACCACACCAAAAAATAGTAGTACGATTGACCCTCTGATTTAAATCACCAAGGTTTCCAACTGTCCTAATGATCAGCCAGGCATACTTCTAACCACCATGGCAGTCCGTGACCGATGCTTCCCCCAGTGATAACCCAACACCTAAATCCCTATTGGTAAGGGTCGTAGCACGAGAGAATGTCACATCCTAACTGCATGTTCTTATTTGAGATAGTACGACTGTATAGTACTTCTGTGTCCCATTCCACAGTGTTCCAATTCATTTGTTTCCAAGCTGACTACAGCATCTATTCTAAAAACCCCACACATGTCTAGAAAATCATCACCATATTATAACATATGGTAAATCTATTCTCATGATTCTAAGTAAGTAACAAGCATTTAGAAATTTAAGATACAACATGTTCAATTCTAAATGCATCATTCACACACAAAGCATATGCATTGGAATGGCAATTGGAATGTCAATATAGTATATAAATGCATAAGATGCCAAAAACACTCTGAAAATAAGATCAAAGTCCTCTCCCCACTTACCTATTCTCGTAGGAGAATCTGCACTCACAGTACGGGTAAGATCTGGAGTGAAAACGAGTGTCTCGAAACCTAACACATGTGGAAATTTAGAATACATCCCATTTCAAAATTATAAATGATGTAAGATATGCTCATGACGTGTTTAACAATGTGTAGGAGGTTGCCATCGAGTTTGAGTTCCATTTAAGCTCAATTGGACAATAGGTGGGTCATACAGGTGGGTCCTCCGACCCACCTGTGCAGACCGCCCAAATAGATAGCACACAGACACAGACCGATGGATCATACTGGTGGGTCTAGCACCTACCGATCCTACCCACCGGTAGGTCTAGAGGGAACATGGGTGCTACCGATTGGTCTGGTACCAGCTGGTCGTACCCACTGGTAGGGCCAGAGGCACTGGCGAGACTAGTGGGTCACACCGACTGGTCAGGCACCCATCGGTCTTACTCACTGGTTGGCCCAAAGAAGACCGATGGGTCACATCGATCAGTATGGCACCCATCGGTCCTACCCGCCGGTTGGGCCAAAAGCCCACGCAAGATTGGAGGGTCACACTGGTGGGTCAGACTACCCAATGGTGTTACCCATCAATATTTCACGGGTTTTGCTATTCTCCTTCCTTTCTTCATTCCACCTCTTGGGAACCTAATGGGGTTGTGCCCACTTCATTTCCCACACATTTTAGGCTCCATCTACTTGATCATTTCATGGATCTAATTTATCATCAAGGTTTTGGGGAAAGAAATCTTACCTTGGCTCAAAAAACCCCAAAACCTAGGATTCTCTTTCTAACTCAAATGTCACCTCAATAATTTTCAAATCTTTGTTTCTCTTCCTCAATCCTTCAAGGAAATCACACAAGGGTTTCATTATTACTTTGATTTAACCACACACAAGAGGGTTTCATCACACTCCATCAGGTTAGGGTGTTACTTACCTCAAAACGTAGATCCCAAGACACCGGACACTATTCTGACGGTGAAAAGGTAGGTCGCGGCTTCGAAAACCAAGGGAAGATCTTCTTCCTTCTCCCTTCTCCCTTCTCTTTTTCTTCCTATTTTCTCCCTCTTCTTTACACCCCTCACCAAACCTTGGCTGAGATCATAAATGGGAGAGAGAGAAACATAAATGCTATTTATACCCTTGTGTTATAAATATCTACTAAGGTCTATTTGGTTTTGCCCCTTTATGGACCAAAATGCATTAAATCATGATATTGGGAAAATAGCTGACATTATCAGGCGTACAGGGTCTCATTACGATGAGGAATCTGAAATACACGTGCTCACCCGAGTTGGGCTTATTGGGGCTCACATTACCCCAATAGGTCAATCACAGTGGTGGGTCTCGCACCTACCGGTGACACCCACAGTTGGCCAAAACAAAGCCAACCTTACTATATTTTAAAGGAAAATGGAACCTTAATGGGTATCTCGCTCTCTGCACGTGTTGTGGAACTTAGTTCTCATCATTCAATGATGACAATGTACCTTTCCTATTCGTACATGGCTTTGTGATACATGTAAGGGCACGGCTTAGGCATGCGAATCTCATCGAGTATTGGCTCAATCTTGTCCGATACCCTGCATTTGATGTCACCCTTACTGCCATGTACTATAGGGCACCAACATCGACCCTTTTCGGTTCGAACCCTACAAGACCAACCTAACCAATCAGTCAATTAAACCAGGTTTAAAGATCAGGGCTCTACATCTACCCCCCTCTTTAAAACTTTCATCCTCGAAATTAAAGTCACCTAGTTGTCCGAATGGGTGAGGATATTTAGCCTGGATGTCATTTTCTTTCTCCCATAATGCTTTCTCAAGTGAATAGTTGGCCCATCGCACCTTTACAAAAGTAATAGATTGATTGTGAAGACTCTTTATCTTTCAATCCAGGATTTCAGCAGGTTGTTCCTCATAAGTTATATCACCCTCTAAATACTCTGGTTCAACAATTAGCACATGTGATGGATCATGTACATACCACTTCAATGTTGAAACATGGAATACATTGTGTACGTTGCTGAAATGGTGGAAGGGCCAACATATATGCTACTGAGCCAACCCATTTTAGGATCTCAAACGGGCCAACATATCTTAGACTCAACTTGCCCTTCCTGTGGAACCTGTGTAAGCCCTTGGTAGGAGAGATTTTTAAAAATACTCTCCCCTCTTAGAATTCAATATCTTTCCTGGAGTTGTCCGTATAACTCTTTTGGTGGGATTGGGCCGCCTTGATTTTCTCACGGATGACATCAACCTTATCACATGTGATCTGTACCATTTTCGGCCCAAGCATTCACCGTCTCCCACCTCATCACAATATAACGGAGTTCTGCACCTTCTACCATACAATGCCTCATACAAAGCCATTCCAATCATGGCTTGATAACTTTTATTATAAGCAATCTCCATAAGACGTATGTTTTCTTCCCAACTGCCACTCATTTCCATTACATAGCCTCTGAGCATATCTTCTAGTATTTGTACGGTCCTTTTATATTATCTATCCATCTGTAAATGAAAAGTAGTGCTTAGGTTCACCTATGTCCCTATGGCATGCTGGAGACTCTTTTAGAATTTAGATGTGAACCTTGGATCTCTGTCTGATACAATACTTACTGGTACTCCATGTAAGTGGATTACATTTTCCATGTAAAGTTGTGTTAATTTGTCCATGGAGTAGGTAGTCTTGATTAGAATGAAATGGGCAGTTTTAGTGAGCTTGTCAACTATCACCCAGATTGCATCCATTCCCTTGGGTGTACGGGGTAGCCTGGTGACAAAATCCATAGTAATCATGTCCCATTTCCACTTTGGTATGGGGAGTGGGTGTAGAGTGCCATATGGTTGATACTGCTCTGCTTTGGCCTTCTAACATGTGAGACACTAGGTGACGTATAGGGCTACTGTAATCTTCATCCCTATCCACCAATAACTTTGCTTAAGATCCCTGTACATCTTGGTGCTTCCGGGGTGAAGTGTGTACTCAGAACTATGTGCTTCTTTCACTATCTTGTCCTGTATTCCCATGTCATTGGGTACACACAACCTGCCTTGAAACAATAGTGCTCTGTCACTGGCTATTGTGAAACCATGATCATCCATCCTTTGCTCTTGGATTTTAACTCTGATTTTCTGTAACTCAGGATCCATAGGTTGTTTCATGATTATTTCATACCTGATGGATGATTGCATTTCCAGGGCCGCAAGAGATATGGCTAACTACTTGATATTTTCTAGTTGTTGATCAAGCTCTAAGTTCGATCCCTCATTCAAAATGATTTCATCCATCAACATGGCTTCTTGCTTAAGTTGTGGACTAGTGACCAAATAAGCAAGTGATACAGTTTGAGCTTTCCGATCAATGCATTAGCCACCACATTGGCCTTACCTAGATGGTACTATATGTCACAATCATAATCTTTCATGAGCTCTAGTCATCTCCTTTGTCTCAGGTTCTGATCTCGCTGGGTGAGGAAGTACTTGAGACTTTTGTTATCACTGAATATCTCGCACTTTTTCCCATACAAGTAGTGGCGCTAGATCTTTGAGGCAAAGATAACTACCTCAACTCTAAATCATGAGTGGGATAGTTCTTCTCATACTCCTTCAACTATCTAGATGCATATGCCACTACCTTGCCATGTTGCATAAGAACGCAGCTTAACCTAATTCTGGAAGCATCAGTGTAAACTGTCATGCCACCCATGCCTTCAGGAATGATGGTTAACACTGGGGTTGACACCAATCAACTTTTCAACTGTTGAAAACTATCCTTGCACTCCTTAGACCACTCAAACTTCACACTTTTTCTGGTCAAATTGGTCATTGAAGCGGCGATTCGAGAGAAATTCTTGATGAACCATCGGTAGTAGCCTACTAATCCCAAGAAACTTCTGATCTCCGTAGCATTCTTGGGTGCTTCCCACTCTACTACTGCCTTTACTTTTCCCGGGTCAACTTCAATTCCATTCTCAGACACTATGTGCCCTAGGAATCCAACTTGCTTCAACCAAAATTCACACTTGCTGAATTTTGCATATAACTGTTGTTCTTTTATTCTCTGAAGTACCATTCGCAAGTGTTATGCATGCTCTTCTTCAGTTTTTGAGTATATCAAGATGTCATCGATGAAAATAATGACCCATTTAGCAAGAACATTATAAAATACTCAATTCATCAGATCCATAAAAGCTGCTGGTGCACTGGTCAACCCAAAAGACAACACTAGGAATTCATAATGACCATACCGGATCCTAAAGGCCGTCTTAGGTATGTCGCTGCTCTTTATCTTGAGCTGATAGAAACCAGACTTGAGATGAATCTTTGAGAATAGTTTAGCACCTTACAACTGATTAAAATGGTCATCTATGTGTGGCAACGGATACCGATTCTTGATGGTTAATTTATTCAATTTTTGGTAATCGATGCACATACGTAAACTCTCATCCTTCTTCTTAACAAACAAAACTGAGGCACCCTAAGGAGAAACACTCGGGTGTATAAATCCCTTCTCTAGCAAATCTTGCAACTAAGTTCATAACTCCTTTAATTCTGGCGGTGCCATTCTATATGGAGCTTTAGACACTGAGGCTGCTCTGAGAACTAAATCAATAGCAAACTCTAACTCCTTATCAGGCGGGAGCCGGGTTAGATCATCTGGGAAAAAATCGAGAGACTCCCTAACTACTTTCAATTCTTCTAATGGTGGGACTTTGGCTTCCACATCTTGTACTAAAGCTAGGTAGCTCTGACATCTGTCTTCCAATAACTTTACCTCTTGTAGGGCAGAGATGAGAACCCTTTCTAGGTTGTTTTATTTTATCTGCTTGATGCACAAGCTCTTCACCATCATCACTCACTACCTTGATTTTTTTCTCGATGCACATCATGTTTGCCCAGTGAGCAGATAACCAATCCATACACAGTATTATGACATCAAAATTCCGCATGTTAAATTTGATAAGCTGAGCATCCAGCTTCTTTCCACCTATATTAACAGGACATGGTCCGTTCACTTCATTTGATGGGGCCACCTTACCCGTAGGTGTGCGAACAATCAATTTACTTCCTAGAGCCTTAGATGTCATAATCTTTCTAGAAAATCTTTTAGATATAAAAGAATGTGATGCACCAAAATCAAATAACACATAAGCTGGTATACCCGAGATAGACAGGATACCTACTACAACATCAGGGCATGCTTCAACCTCCTCGATTGACAAGGCATACATCCTCCCTTGAGGTGGGCCACCTTGAGTCAAAGCAGACCTATAAGTAGGAGGCTGACTCTATACCACAGCTGGTTTGTATGGGCAATCCTTTGCAAAGTGCCCAAGTGATTAGTAAACATAGAACCTATTTTAGGAGGCTTGCACTGGTACTAGTGCCCTCTGTATCTGACCTAATGCAATAGGTGGACGAGGTGGCCGCAGAGCTGTAGGCACCGTGCTAGTGTTCGGGTGTTAAGAGGTAGTACCTATCTACTGGCCGGTCGGGGCATATAACTTGATGATCTATAGGGTTGCTGATATGATGGACCATAGTTATATGGCCCACGAAAACTCTTGTTCGGGTTGCTCGAATCTACATAGGGATTTGACCTCTTCCAAAGTCCAGGTGTGGTGGAAGACTCTCCCTTCTGCTTGTCTTCCATAGTCTTGGCCTTTTGGACAATTTGAGCATAATCAGTCAAATCCATAGCCCCCAAAATTATACCAACAAACACTTTTAGCCCTTTCAGAACTTTCTTTGCCTTTTCCACCGCTGTTTTTAAGTGTGGAGGAGCAAAGTAGAATAAGTCCTCAAACATAATGCTCTTGTGGGAAAGGTACCCCATATGGGTGTTGACCCATTTGCATAGGGTGCAACTGTTGGTGCATAGAATTCAGGTCTGCTGTTATTGGAGTAACTATTGCTGGAATGCCTGTTGCAACTATTGAACAAGAGCCGCAACATCATTGGGAGTAACATCATTGCTGGAATGCCTGTTGCGACTGTTTTTAAGTGTGCAGAACCAAAGTAGAATAAGTCCTCAAACATAAAGATCTTGTGGGAAAGGTACCCCATGAGGCTGTTAACCCATTTGCATAGGGTGCAACTGTTGGTGCATAGCATTTATAAAGGTCTGCTGTTATTGGAGTAACTATTGCTAGAATGCCTGTTGCGACTATTGAACAAGAGCCGCAACATCACTGGGAGTAACAGGAGGAGGAGGATCCGGAATTTCAGGTGTAGGTGAGTCCTCAACTATTTCTTCTTGTCTAAGACTCACCCGGGGTCGAGGTCCCCAAGGGTTAGGTGGTCGTCCAATAGGAGGAGAACCACGTGAGGCCTCTCTTGCACTACTGCTAGATCTAGTACGTACCGTGGTGTTGTGTACCTGAATTGCATCAAGATTAGGTAACTAACATTAAGTGCCAAATTTATTTTATGTAAGTATAAAATCAATGCACATCATGCCTCCGATTATGTAGTCATAGTGCATTTCATCATCGTAGCATGCATCCCAAGTATTGTGTTCCATATGGTAACATAATTATCCCATATAAGCATGCATGAAGATTAATTGCACATCAGCTTATAATTTACACAAAAATAGGTTCTCCAAGGCTTGAGAATCAAATCCCCAAAATTTGGGATTTTTTGGCCCAAAAACCCACACCGGCGGGTTGTACCGACAGGTGGGCTGGTTTCAGGACCAGCTGATGGCGACCCGCCAGTCACGTACGTGGCACTGTTATGAAGGGCAGAAGTCCTTATTTTTCAAATCACTCACTTCCTCTCTTTTCCCTCTCTAGTCCAAATCGCCCAAGGCAACAAGAGAAGACCTAGGAGTCCTTCACAAGCCCTATTCATGCCCCCCATTTGGATTCAAAGCTCCTCAACTCTGTTCTCAACATCAAGTAAGTGGGTTTCTCTTCTTTTTCTTTGGGATTTCGGTTATTTTCATTCCATGCTCTCCAAAATCCATTTTTCCTTGGATTTTCCTCTAAGTAGAAAGAATCTAGTATGTGTCTATGTTGTTCATTGCTTGATTTTCATCTTTGGTCATCACATTTGTCATTTCCATGGATTCATAACCCTATTTTCTTCAATTTTTTGTTGTTTTAGGGTTTCTCCATTTCTCTCTTCTTTCTTGCACAGTGTCTGATTCAATAAGTCTATATACTCATATTTGATCGCATAATAGTAGTTGGAGTGCCATATCGCACATATGCATCACTTATCAGACCTTGGCATGAATATTTTTTTTTTCATCATTTCTAGGTTTATGGCTCTTGAGTATTTAAGGGTTTTCCCTTGTTTTGATATTAACCATGCTAATTATGTATACTTGCATGGAATCAAATCTTCTTTCACATATCATTGCCAAAATTTCATCAATGCTATGTATATCCTTGGTTTATGCCCTTCTTCTTATGGAATTTTCCCCCTTTTTCTTCTTTGTAAATCCGTCAATGCCTTGAATTATTGCTAACTTTGGAAATTTCATGAACCCATGTTTTAGGTAGATGCTTTCCTTTCTTATATCACATTTATGTAATGCTTCAAGTATCATGACCCCATCACATTCACTTGTCAATACGTGGTTTTGTCAATGTACCACTCATATATGACTACATTGTGACTATGGCCTTTCACTATAGGGCCCTTCTTTTATTTGTCATTCTATATACATTGCCCATTTATTGTGCTTAGTAAGGGTGTGTCATTTTCACTATTCACCTCTTTGTGAACTTATTTTCTTGTTCCTTACCTTTATCCCTTGTTTTACAATTTCCTCTTGGCATCTTATCGGTTTTCTTATATTTTCTCATGTATTTGCATGATGTCTTCCAGCAAAGGTAAAGGGGCCGCTTCATCATCCAGAAGTGGACATGCCTCCGGTAGGAAGAGGAGTACGGTCACCAACTCTTCTACTCCTCGAACTCGGTCCAGGAGGAATGGTTCCAAGGACTTATAGGATTATCATGATAACACTTTCCGCAGTCTTGAGGCTGCACTCACTTGGGACACCCTCTCCAAGAGATCCGTTCTGATGGAGAAGATTGTTGTGACATAAGACTTCACTCGAGTGCAGATGCTCGAGAGATTTACTACACTAGGATGGGAAACCATGCTCTCCATCGACTGCCTCTGCTACCCTGACCTCATTAGGATGTTTTACTGCAAACTCAAGGTGGTGCATGACAACAGAATGTATACCCTCACCAATCAGGTGAAGGGTCAAGACATCCGGCTCCCGATTGATTTATTGGTGGGGATCTTGGGCATCTCCTTGGAGGGTACTTGGTAGTCCGAGATAGCCTTCCTTCCTAAGGTCTGAGATTTTAGCCGTTTGGTGCAGTTCAACCTACTTCCCTGGGCTGGGCACTAGAATCAGGTGAACTTTATGGTTGCTTACATCGTATACTATATCTACACTGCTCTAGGGAATCCCCCTCGTCTGTGCCTCCCATTCGTGATCATGAAGACTATGGAGTACCACATAGCCCACCCCTCTAACAATAACTACCCTTATGCTTAGTCACTCACTAAGATCTTTGAGTACTTCTAGGTAGGTCTTGAGGGTGAGGAGGGTAGTGCCCCCTCAGACAGATTTTCCTAGGGCATCTTACATAAGATGAAGCTATTTGGTTTGATGGAGCCCGTAATGAGAGAGGCAGCTCAGGAGGAGGGTGATGAGGAGGAAGATGACAATGAAAACTACATGCCCGAGGTTGAGGAGGAGGATGATGATGTGGTGATGGAGGATGAGGTCCCAATCAATGTGGCTCCACCATCTCCAAGTTGGACTTTTAACTTCTAGGGCATGTTGGACAGGTTGAAGGCTCTGCAGGAAGGTCAGGAGAAACTTCTGATGGGATAGAAGACCATTCAAGAGATCTAGGCAAGCATGGTTATAGATATAGATGATTTGGACAATACAATGTACTCCGCCTCCAAGGACATGGCAACGAGCCTAAAACACCTTCAAGAGGAGGTGGATTTGGTGAACTGCAAGTTTGACTACTACGATGAGCGCCTCCACATTAACTCAAGATCTCGGGTGGAAGAGGTCATTGATATAGATGATGATTGATTGAGTAGGGCCTAGCTAGACTGGAATGATTCTCTTTTCTTTCTTTTGGAATGTGGTTCTGGAAATTCTATCTTCTTTTCCTTTTGCTCTTCTATTCTCTTCTCTAATGTTATCTGTGAATTCTCTCTCTAGTGTATGAAAATTTTCTGTGATTATGCAGTTCTCTTTTCTGTGTGAAACTTTTTGGATTCCCTCCCTTTATAAATGTATTATGCCAAAATTTTCAAGTTTTACATATTTTCATATTTTATATGGTGTCTTTTATGCTTTACCCTAATACCCTTGTCCTATTTTTTTGGTCTCTAAGAATTAAATCTTGCATGATGTGTGTGATTAGAGCATTGCGCTCTAATACCACCGTTGTTATGCCCCATTCACATAGAACTGGACCAGTGACCGGGTTCCTCCGGGTAACCCAAAACCACCAAGATCATCTGATACAGTAACTACAGCACAACAAGCCTCAAGTAATCATGGGATATAATAATATAATTCAGCGGAAGTCTTGTCATGCATAAATACCTATAATTCCCTATATACTCTTGATACCAAATTGTTATATATTGTATAATAACATGTGGGCCCGTTGGCATGATATTTACACAAGAAATAGTAATTTAACTATCAAGAGAACAAAAGGGGAAACATACTAAAAGAATCAAAAAGAGTACAACAAGTAGAATATATAACTATTGCCCTATAACACAACTCTCGTATGGGCAACCGTCATCGTGATCAAATCCTTCTGGGACTCCCCAATCCCCCACTGGGGTTTCATCGGTGGGACTCGACATGGGTTCCTCTACCGAGTAGCCTAAACAATCATCTAAAAAGATGTATATACGAGGGGTGAGCTCACTAGCTCAGTAAATGGAAAGAAAGACACACACAAGAAATCGCAATTCAAATGATATTATATGCATGATATTCATTTTAAACCTACTTCACCTAAACAATCATAGGTTATATGCTACTCACAACTAGAGTGTGCGTATGCCTCAAGTATGAGACGAGTTTGCCATCCCACGATATGTCCATAGGTTGTCGGAGAAGGCTAGCTGTGAGCACTCAGAAAAGTAAATCGTGGCCAAACCACAGTAAAAATGTAAATTGAGGCCGAACCACAGTAAAAATGTAAATCGTGGCCGAACCATAACAGAAAATAAAAGCAGTATGATTGACCCTCTAAATATATCACCAAGGTTTCCAAATATCCTAATGATCAGCCAGGCGTACTTCTAACTACCACGGCGGTCTGCGACCAACGCTTCGCCCCAGTGATAACCCAACACCTAAACCCTTGTTGGGAAGGGTCATAGCACGAGAGAATGTCACATCCTAACCACATGCTCCTATATGAGATAATACGACTGCATTGTACTTCTGTGTCTCATTCCATGGTGTACCAATGCATTCATTTTCAAGCCGACGCATCTATTCTAGAAATCTCACACATGTCTAGAAAATCATCACCATATTACAACATATGATAAATCCATTCTCATGATTTCAAGTAAGTAACAAGCATTTAGAAATTTAAGATACAACATGTACAATTCTAAATGCATCATTCATACATCAAGCATATGCATGGGAATAGTAACCAAAATGTCAATATAGTATATGAATGCGTAAGATGCCAAAAACACTCTAAAATCCCACTTACCTATTCTCGTAGGAGAATCTACACTCACAGTATGGGTAAGATCCAGAGTGAAAAAGAGTATCTTGAAACCTAACAAAGATGGGGAGTTAGAATATGTCCCATTTCAGAATTATAAATGACGTAAGATATGGTCATGATATGTTTAACAATGCGTAGAAGGCTGCCATCGAGTTTGAGTTCCATTTGAGCTCAATTGGGTAATAGGTGGGTCATATAGGTGGGTAGGAGGACCCCACTTTGCAGACTGCCCAGATAGACAACACACAGACACAGACCTGTGGGTCATACTGGCGGGTTTGGCACCCACCGGTCCTACCTACTAGTAGGTCCAGAGGGAACCGGTGGGTGCTACTGGCGAGTCTGGTACCTGTTGCTAGGGCTAAAAGCACTGGCAAGACTAATGGGTCACACCAGCAGGTCAGACACCCAGTGGTCTTACTCGTCGGTTCGCCCAAAGAAGACCGGTGGGTCACACCGATAGGTGTGGCATCCGTCGGTCCTACTTTCTGGTTGAGCCAGATGTTACACCCTAAATCTCACCTCTTTACATTGGCTATGAATAAACAAGAGTAACAAATTGGAGAGGCCAACACTAGCTTGGTTGGAAGCAATGGAATGCCAGGAAGGGAAGAATGACCCAACATATACTTGTGCCTACTGTCAACAGTGTTGGAAGGATCAGTAAGAAAAGTGGGCCAAGAGGTAAATTAATAACCTTAATAAGGTTGGATAACAGAATGACCCTAGGTGATGCCAACAATTACTAAATAATAAGACCCGAACAAGTTTGGATACATGTTGTTTACAACATGTCATTACAATTGTTGTGATTTCAGCAAGGTTCATGTTCATGAGCATTTTAGTCATTTTATATGATAATATCTGAAGATTATTTCCTTTACACAATGATAGATCATTGAGTTGTGAATCCAACTCAACTTGAATCATCTCAATCCGAGTTCGAACGAGAAAGATATGATAATTTTTGTATAGACTATCTGAACAGGCCAAGAAATAGAGGTCAACCGGCAACTACCGGTTCAGTTCTGTTTGTAGAATTTGACAGGTCTTTTGATGGGAGAGTGCAACATATAACTTTTGGATTTATCCAAAAATTTAACCGGCTAGCCGGATCAATTCCGGATGAACAAGAATGTATCAGACTTAGTGGACAGAAAGCAAGCTACAACTGGCGGTTCGGTAAAAAGGGAAAAAATAGATGTAAAATGTATATTTTAATATTATAAAAGGAGGGGCTATATAAAGGCCATCACCTCCTATCTAACCTTTATTTCTCACATTCTATTCATCCTTTAGTAAGAGGAAGAAAGGAGAATGAAGAAGAAGAAGAAGAGAGGAGAAGAAGAGAGGAGAAGAAGAGAAAGGAAAAGAGAGAAATTGCTATAGAGATCGACTTGCTTGGGAGATTGCTAGAGGATTCAGCAAAAAGGTAAGAAATCTCACCTAGATTTACTTCTAATAAGAGGGATTTTTAGAAATAAAAGGGGGTTTAAACTGATTTGGACTGGAATTTGTGAAAAGAGAGGAAATCTAGAAATTTCAATGACAACTCAACTACATAGGGTTTAATTTCTCTGAAATTGGTAGATTAAATTGGAAAGGAATGTAATAATTTGGTCAATTGATGTGTACACCATGATCAATTCCTACAAAGAGTGAGGAATCTCACTGACTCTCCTTAATTAGAAAAAAAATTCCATGTGGATGAGAAAATCCATTCAATTTTACTGTTATAAAGTCTGAAATTTACATACAAGTTAATTGAAGCTTAATTCTCAACATGCAATGTGAAAATTCATTTTTATTTCACTGTTTTGAGGTCCAAGATTCACCTGCAAGGTGGGAATTGATGGTAGGTTGCATGCATCGTAAGATTAATGATGGATTTCAAACCTGCAACCTCAAATTGAGGGTTTATCATGAAAATTAGTTTTATTTTACTATTGTAGATGGAATTATACATATGTGAAATGAAATCTGAGATGGGATCTTCATTATTGAAGGCCGATTTGGAACTGGGAGACTGGGTTCCTTACTTGAAGCTCTGGAACAGAGAATTAATTTGAAATTAGAAAGAAATCCCATCTCAATTTCACTAATTTGAGGGTATAGAGACAAATGCAAGAGATATTGAGTATGAATTCCATGCAGGCTTATGGAATTGAGAATTTATAATCAATTCTAAAGTTAAAATACTGATATCCACTCTAGGTTCATAATTTCATATAAGAAATTGGGTAAAATTGGGGGAAATCTGAAATTTCTACTGAATCCCATGTAAGACCCTAAGGATTTAAAATGAAATTTGTTAAATTGGACTTGAAGAAGAATTGTGGAGCATATAAGGGAGGTTATAGACGATCTTATTAGGGAGATATTAGGTAGCACTGTTAGGGGTAGATAAAAATTTACCTGATTTTAATACATGTGTATAATTATTGATTTTTAGGAATCCCAGATAGCCATTAGAGAGATTCCTCTGCACCAGGAGAGATTGTGGACCTTGATATTCACTGTAAGTCGGTGCCCTTCTCAACCCCCATTCTTTTGGTGTGTTTCTTAATGTTGAGCATGCATTACTTGTTGTATTTGTGCATTTGCATTGCATTACTTCTTGTATTTGTGCATTTGCATTCATTTTCATCATTTGCATCTACTTGCATATTTGTGGTATGATGGATATGATGGTGGTGGAAATGTGGAAGGAAAGGTAAGTGAGATGGGTCACGTGCAGGTGCCCATGTGTGCATATATGGTTTGGATCATTTGTTGTGCACCATATAGAATGTAGGGCTAGGTATTATGACCCCAAGTGCTAAACCCCTTGTCCGTAGGGGGTTAGGTATGGATTAATCCCAATAAAAGTGACTGTCTCACCAGCAACGCACTGTGAGTGGTACGACGTACTGTACCAATGGTGGATGTGTATGGGCGTGAGTGTGTATAACAGGATATGACGTACTGTATGCCTGTAGATATATTTATGATATGGGGTTACCTTTACGGGTTAGTCGGTGTAGACCGGGACCCATACTGGCATTGGTTGGCTCCTGCCTACAACATAGCTTGTATTCCTGAGGCCCAATGTATAGGGTAGGGAATGCCACCTGTGTTGGTAGCACTTATACCCATAGGAGATGAGACTTACTAATGGACTAGGAAATCTAAATAGTTAAATAAATGGATTCATGAGTATCATTCTGTTGTGTGGAGCATGCATTGCATATGGATGCGTGTGTTTGTTTCTATCCCACCCCCTCACTGAGCATCACCATATGGTCACCCCCATTTCTTTATTCCATAGATGAGGAGAGCAGTCAGTTGTAGGTTGATAATTCAAAGCACGATGACGTGGTTATGGATCAGTTGGCTTGTATTCTGGATTTTGATGATTTCAGCCATGGGCATGACTGCGAATGTGATGATTGTGCATATAGTGGGCAACAATATTGAGGACTGATGTATTTGATTATCTTTTTATGTATATATGTGGATAGTGGTGGAAATCAGTTTTTGTTGATACAGGTTGGAGGGTATAACTACTGTTGGAAGATATTTTATGTAAATATTTGTTTTAGAATGGGATGAATGTATATATTTGTATTACTGTATATGTTGTTGTGAATCATTTTATATATGGTATCAAGTATCACATAGAAGCACTGAGTGGATATTATCTTTATTTGATTTATATGATCCGTTGTGTACTCTAAGTATGATTTTAGCATATATGGTTGTGGTGTTGTGGACTCTCTTAAAGTAGGATCCTGGTTTGGCGAGCTGACCGTACAGGTATCCAGTGTTGGTGCACCTATGCCATATAAAGGGCAATGTAGGGTGTGGCATTTGGTGGTATCAGAACAAATTCTAGGACTAAGTCTGACAACCCACAAGATCTTAGGATCATCTAGTGCCATAGGAAGTAAAGAAATAAAAGCTTCAAGATAAAAGCTTAATTGTTATGAATGCTTCTGTGTGTGATAGAAAAAAGATTAGGATGTGAATGTTTTCTTTTAACTAAATAATTTTATATATGACCAATGCTGCATTACTCATCCTTGTTGGAAATATTTGTGTTGAGCATTGGGAATTGATAAGTTATGATTTTCAGAAAAATTCCCAATATGCCACCAAAACAGGCTCAACCTCAACAAGGATCGGGACACCAGAAAAAGGGCCGGCCTACTAATAGAGCTCACCCTTTTGTGTCTGTGAGTGAAGAAAGGGAATGTAAGTCAGTATCAGGAACACAAGAATCAGTTCCTGCACCTGCTCCTGCAGCAGCATCTGTGTCACGTCCTGTACCTCCAATACTTACAGCTCAGGATGTGACCACTCTGGTAACTAATATGGTCCAAAGTATACAACAAAGACTACAACAATCACTGTAGCAGAATAGATAGCAGCAACAATAGCTATAGTAGCAACAGAATAGGGTTATCGAAGAAATGGCCACAACAATGCGTGCTGGGGGAATACCCATCCCACCCACACTAGTGGCCTACCTCATACAAATCCTACAACTTTAGTACCTCAAGTTAACCCAGGAATCCTAGTTGCACCACAAACCATAGGTGGGCAAGTAGCTCAGATAGTTACAGTTACGGGGGTTACAGATTGGGCAATAAGTTTTTAGGAACCCACCAACAGTACAATTATGGCCAGACACAAGCAAGTTGATGGAGAAATTCCACAAGTATAGACCTCCATACTTTAGTGGTGTGAGTTCTGACCCATTGGCACCTTTAAAATGGGTAGAGGGAGTTGAGAGGGCATTGGCAATGTTGAATTGTAGTGATGAACAGAAGATCATGTGTGTGACCTATCAACTGCAGAATGAAGCCTATGCCTAGTGGAAGGCTACCAGACCCATACTATTAGCCACGCATCCACAGCCCACCTGGGATCAGTTTGTGGAAGTGTTCTACAAAAACTATTTCCTTATCAGTGTGAGGGATAGGAAGGAATCAGAATTCATGGCTTTGATCCAAGGACCCAAGTCTGTGTTATAGTGCCAACAACAATTTGAGGCTTTGTACTATTTTACCCCAGAACATATGAAGAATGACAGTGCAAAGGCAAAAAAGTTTGAGAAGGGTCTGAGGTCTGGCATTGGAGCTATGCTAGTAGCACATCAGCTGTAGAATTATACTGATGTGGTTCAATTTGCCAAGTCTATTGAGGACAAGTAGAGGGAAGGCTACCAGATTCAGGCAACAAGAAGGGCTAGGACAAGAAACATAGGGAGACAATTTGGAAGGTTTGGAAGAGGAGCTTCTTCTTCTACCCCAGTATCCAGACAGAGAGAGACTAGTGGAGCTTTTACCCAGACACAGTCAGCACAGTCTCAGCCAGCAGTTTCTACACTCCAGCCTATCACTGTGAGATGTTATGTATGCCAGCAGCCGAGGCATTATGTAAAATTCTATCCTCAGAGGAAACCAAGTGGGCAGAGTGTGGCTTCTTCTTCTTCTGTATCTACTAAGAAGTCACAAGCATCTGGGAAAGTCTTTGCACTGACAGTCGAGGAAGCCGAGGCTGCACCCGGAGTAGTGATAGGTATAGTGCTTGCCTATAATATAACAACACATGTATTGTTTGATTCTGGTGCATCTCATTCATTTTTGTCTTCTAACTTTGCTCCAAAGTTGGGTGTGAAATCTAAAATGTTAGCTTATCAATTGATGATTAGTACACCTACAGGATTTATTGTCCACTTAAAAGATGTTTATGAACCCTGTATCATTCAGATATGTGAGCGAAATATGATAGCCCAATTGATTTGCATAGATATAAAGGACTTTGATGTCATAATAGGATTGGATTGGTTGTCAGCATATTGAGCTTGTGTGCTCTGTGTTGAGAAGAAGATATTATTCAAACCAAGGAATGGAGATGAGTTTATATATCAGGGACACAGAAAGGAAAATAGGAAGATATTGATTTCCTCTATTCAGCTACAAAAATTACTAAATGAAGGATGTGTCCAAAATACTACCAAGAAGACTACTACATTGGAAGAAATAGAAGTAGTCAAAGAATTTTCAAATGTATTTCCAAAGGATCTGAGTAGCAGACCCCCAGATAGGGAAATTGAATTTTGTATTGAGTTAATACCTGGGGCAGCACCAATGTCAAGGGCACCTTACAGAATGGTTCCTGCTGAATTGAAGGAGTTAAAGGAACAGTTGCAAGATTTGTTGAAGAAGGGTTTTATTAGACCCAGTGTGTTACCTTGGGGAGCTCCAGTCTTGTTTGTGAAGAAGAAAGACAGGAGTTTACAGATGTGTATTGACTACCGGGAGTTGAACAAGTTGAAAATTAAGAACTGGTATCCGCTTCTCCGTATAGATGATTTGTTTGATCAATTGCAAGGAGCTAGTACATTCTCCAAAATTGATTTGAGGTCAGGGTATCACCAGTTGAAGATCAAGGAGAGTGATATCCAGAAGACAGCCTTCAGGACAAGGTATGGTCACTATGAATTTGTGGTGATGCCATTTGGACTGACCAATACACTAGTCGCTTTTATGGGACTAATGAATAGAGTATTTCATGATATGCTAGATCTATATGTGATTATATTTATTGATGATATTTTAATCTATTCCAAGAGTAGAGAGGATCATGCAATTCATTTGAGGTCAGTCTTATAGAGGTCAAGAGAGAAATAGTTGTATGCTAAGTTTAGCAAATGTGAATTCTGGTTATCACAAGAGAATTTCTTCGGACGTGTTGTATCAGTTAGAGGTATTGAAGTTGATCCTGTAAAGGTGAAAGCAGTATTAGATTGGGAGTCCCCATAGAATGTTAGTGAGATTCGGAGTTTTCTGGGTTTGGCAAGTTATTATAGAAGATTTATTGAGAATTTTGCTCGGATTTCTGCTCCTATGACCCCATTGACTAGAAAAGGAGTTAAGTTTGAATGGACTAAAAAGTGTGAAGATAGTTTTCAGGAATTGAAGAACCAACTAGTAACAGCTCCAGTCCTTGTTATTTTAAATGGTACATCAGGTTTGGTAGTATACAATGATGCATCCAAACAAGGTTTGGGATGCGTAGTGATGCAAAATGGTAGGGTAATTGCTTATGCTTCAAGACAATTGAGAGATTATGAGAAGAATTATCCTACTCATGACCTGGAGTTGGCAGCAGTCATCTTTGCTTTTAAAATTTGGCGTCACTATTTGTATGGAGAGAAATGTGAAATATCTAGTGACCATAAAAGACTAAAGTATGTCTTTACTCAGAAAAAACTGAATATGAGGCAAAGAAGATGGCTAGAATTACTTAAAGACTATAACTGCACCATTCATTACCATCAAGGGAAAGCTAATGTGGTAGCAGACGCTCTCAGTAGGAAACATAAGGTTACTACATTAGCAGTAGTTACTGCTAACCCTATGTTGATTGAAGAGGCAAGAGAGTTGGGTTTAGAGATAATTGTGGAAATGAAGACACCTAAAGATATAACACTTGCCACTCTTACTATTAAACCATCTTTGTTTGAGCAGATCAAGGAAGCCCAGCCTAAAGATGATGTGTTGAGAAAAACCATGAATGCTATTAATGATGAAAGACAGAAGGATTTGAGGTTCACAGTGAAAGATGGAACTTTGTGATTCAATGATAGATTGTGTGTTCCAAGGGAAGAGAAGCTAATACAGTTGGTTCTGAATGAAGCCCATAGCAAACCTTACTCTGTACATCCTAGAAGTACTAAAATGTATAGAGATTTGAAGAAAACCTACTGGTGATATGGTATGAAGACTGATGTAGCTAAGCATATGGCAAAGTGCATGAATTGTCAGCTGATGAAGGCATTGAGATAGAGGCCACATGGGTTACTGCAACCTCTTTCAATACCTGAGTGGCAATGGGGGCATTTCACTATGGACTTTGTGACAGGATTACCCAGAACTAGGAAAAGAAATGACACGGCTTGGGTAGTTGTTGATACACTCACTAAAGTATCCCATTTCATACTAATAAAGATATCTTACTCCATGGAGAAGTTAGCACAATTGTACATTGATAATATTGTAAGATATCATGGTGTGCCTATCAGTATTGTTTCTGACCGTGATTCCCGTTTCACTTCTAAATTTTGGGACAGCATACAAAAGGCAATGGGAACCAAGTTAAAATTTAGCACAACCTTTCATCCCCAGACAGATGGACAGACAAAAAGAACAATTCAGACCTTGGAAGATATGTTAAGGGCCTGTGCTATTGATATGAGCTATAGTTGGGATGAGCATGTACCATTAGTTGAATTCGCATATAACAACAGCTATCAATCAACTATTGGTGTGGCACCATTTGAAGCTCCATATGAAAAGAAATGTAGAACTCCCTTGTATTGGGATGAAGTGGGAGAAATGAGAATTTTGGGACCTGAGTTGATACAAGCTACCTGTTATAAGGTAGATATGATCAGGGAAAGAATCAAGATAGCTCAATCTAGGCAGAAGAGTTATACAGACAACGGGAGGAAACCTATAAAGTTTGTGGTGGGTGAAAAAGTAATTCTGAAGATTTCACCCATCAAAGGCATCAAAAGATTTGGAAAAAGAGGTAAACCAAGTCCAAGGTATATAGGACCCTTTGAGATCTTGAGTCAGATTGGCAAGATGGCCTATAGACTGGCATTACCTCCAGAACTGGACAGATTTCATAATGTCTTCCATGTCTCTATGTTAAAGAAGTATATTCTAGATCCTTCACATGTATTACCTGTTGTGAAGCCTTTGGAGTTGGATGATGATTTAAGCTATGAAGAATAGCTCAAGGGAATCTATGATAGGAAGGAATACCAACTCTGGAGTTGAACCATTCCATATGTGAAGATCAAGTGGAAGAACCATTCCGAGCAAGAAGCTTCTTGGGAGAGGAAAGATGAAGTGAAGGAGAAGTACCCATAACTGTTGGGTTTATCAGGTAACTCTTACAAATTTCGAGGATGAAATTTTTTGTAAGGAGGGGGGAAACTGTAACACCCCAAATCTCACCTCTTTACATTGGCTATGAACAGACAAGAGTAACAAATTAAAGAAGCCAACACTAGCTTGGTTGGCAGTAGTGGAATGCCAAGAAGGGAAGAATGACCCAACATGTACTTGTGCCTACTGTCAACGGTGTTGGAGGGATCAATAAGAAAAGTGGGCCAAGAGGTAAATTAATAACCTTGATAAGGTTGGATAATAGAATGACCCTAGGTGATGCCAAAAATGACTAAATAATAAGACCCGAACAAGTTTGGATACATGTTGTTTACAACATGTCATTACAATTGCTGGATTTCAGCAAAGTTCATGTTCATTGGCATTTTAGTTATTTTATATGACAATATCTGAAGATTATTTCTTCTACAAAATGATAGATCATTGAGTTATGAATCCAACGCAACTTGAATCATCTCAATCCAATTCGGACGAGAAAGATATGATCATTTTCGTATAGACTATTTGAACAGGCCAAGAAACAGAGGTCAACCGACAACTATCGGTTTGAACCGACAACTACCGATTTAGTTCTGTTTGCAGAATTGTACAGGTCTTTTGATGGCAGAGTGCAACCGACAACTGCCAGATTTATCCAAAAATTCAACTGGCTAGCTGGATCAATTCCAGATGAACAAGAATGTATCAAACTTAGCCGATAGAAAGCAAGTAGCAACTGCTGGTTCGGCAAAAAGGGAAAAAAATAGATGTAAAATGTATATTTTAATATTATAAAAGGAGGGGCTATCTAACCTTAATTTCTCACATTCTCATCACCCTTTAGTAAGAGGAAGAAAGGAGAATGAAGAAGAAGAAGAAGAGAGGAGAAGAAGAGAAGGGAAAAGAGAGAAATTGCTCTAGAGATCGACTTGCTTGGGAGATTGCTAGAGGATTCAGAAAAAAGGTAAGAAATCTCACCTAGATTAACTTCTAATAAGAGGGATTTTTAGAAATAAAAGGGGGTTTAAACTGATTTGGACTGGAATTTGTGAAAAGAGAGGAAATCTAGAAATTTCAATGACCTCAACTACATAGAGTTCAATTTCTCTGAAATTGGTGGATTAAATTTGAAAGGAATGTAATAATTTAGTCAATTGATATGTACACCATGACCGATTCCTACAGAGAGTGAGAATTCTCACAAACTCTCCTTAATTAGAAAAAAAATTCCATGTGGATGAGGAGAAAATCCATTCAATTTTGCTGTTCTATGATCTGAAATTTACATGCAAGTTAATTAAAGCTTAATTCTCCACATGCAAGGTGAAAATTCATTTTTATTTCAATTTTTTGAAGTCCAAGATTCACCTAAAGGTGGGAATTGCTGGTAGATCACATGCATGGTAAGATTAATGATGGATTTCAAACATGCAACCTCAAATTGAGGATTTATCATGAAAATTAGTTGTATTTTACTATTGTAGATGAAATTATATATATGTGAAATGAAATCTGAGATGGGATCTTCATTATTGAAGGCCGATTTGGAACTAGGAGACTGGCTCCCTTACTTGAACCTCTGGAACAAAGAATTAATTTGAAATTGGAAAGAAATCCCATCTCAATTTCACTAATTTGAGGGTATAGAGACAAATGCAAGAGATATTAAGTATGAATTCCATGCATGCTTATGGAATTGAGAATTTATCATCAATTTTGAAGTTCAAATACTGATATCCACTCTAGGTTCATAATTTCATATAAGAAATTGGATCAAATTGGGGGAAATCTGAAATTTCTACTGAATCCCACGTAAGACTAAGGATTTAAAATGAAATTTGTTAAATTGGACTTGAAGAGTAATTGTGGAGCATATAAGGGAGGTTATAGATGATCTTAATAGGGAGATATTAAGTAGCACTGTTAGGGGTAGATAAAAATTTACCTGATTTTAATACATGTATATAATTGTTGATTTTTAGGAATCCCAGATAGTCGTGAGAGAGATTCCTCGGCGCCAGGAGAGATTGTGAGCCTTGATATTCACTGTAAGTGGGTGCCCTTCTCAACCCCCATTCTTTTGGTGTGTTTATTAATGCTGAGCATGCATTACTTGTTGTATTTTTGCATTTGCATTGCATTACTTTTTGTATTTGTGCATTTGCATTCATTTTCATCATTTGCATCTACTTGCATATTTGTGGTGTGATAGATATGATGGTGGTGGAAATGTGGAAGGAAAGGTAAGTGAGATGGGTCATGTGTAGGTGCCCATGTGTGCATATATGGTTCGGATGATTTGTTGTGCACCATGTAGAATGTTGGGTTAGGTATCATTACCCCAAGTGTTACACCCCTTGTCCATCGGGGGTTAGGTACGGACTAATCCTAATAAAAGTGACTACTTGATTAGTAGTGCACTATGAGTGGTATGACATACTGTACCAGTGGTGGATGTGTATGGGTGTGAGTGTGTATGATAGGATATGACGTACTGTATGCCTGTATATATATTTATGATATGGGGTTACCTTTAGGGGTTAGCCGATGTGGACCGGGACCTGTACCGGCACTGGCTGGCTCTTGCCTGCAGTGTAGCTTGTATTCCTAAGGCCCAACATTCAGGGTAGGGAATGCCACCTGCGTTGGTAGCACTTATACCCATAGGAGATGAGACTTAGTAATTGACTAGGAAATCTAAATAGTTAAATAAATGGATTCATGAGCATCATTCTATTGTGTGGAGCATGCATTGCATATGGATGCGTGTGTTTGTTTCTATCCCACCCCCTCACTGAGCATCACCATGTGGTTATCCCCCATTTTTTTGTTCCACAAATGAGGAGAGTAGTCAGCTGCAGGTTGATAATTCAGAGCATGATGACGTGGTTATGGATTAGTTGGCTTGTATTCTGGATTTTTATGATTTCAGCCTTGGGCATAACTATGAATGTGATGATTATGCATACGGTGGACAGCAATATTGAGGGCTGATGTATTTGATTATCCTTTTGCGTATATATGTGGATAGTGGTGAAAATCAGCTTTTGTTGATACAGGTTAGAGGGTATAACTACTATTGGAAGATATTTTGTGTAAATATTTATTTTAGAATGGGATGAATGTATATATATATGGATTACTGTATATGTTGTTGTGAATCATTGTATACATGGTATCAAGTATCACATAGAAGCACTGGGTGGATATTATCTATATTTGATTTTATATGATCCGTTGTGAACTTTGATTATGATTTTAGCATATATGGTTGTGGTGTTGTAAACTCTCCTAAAGTAGGATCCTGGTTTGGCAGGCTGACTGGGTGCGGTGAGGTATCCAGTGTTGATGGACCTATGCCATATAAAGGGCAAGGTAGGGTGTGACACCAGAGCCCAGGCAAGACTAGGGGGTCACATTGGCGAGTCAGACTACCCATCGGTGTTACCTGCCGATATTCCGTGGGTTTTACTGTTCTCCTTCCTTTCTTCATTCCACCTCTTGGGAACCTAATGGGGTTGTGCCCACTTCATTTCCCACACATGTTAGGCTCCATCTACTTGATCATTTCATAGATCTAAGTTATCATCAAGGTTTTGGGGAAAGAAATCTTACCTTGTCTCAAGAACCCCCAAAACCTAGGATCCTCTTTCTAACTTAAATGTCACCTCAATAACTTTCAAATCTTTGTTTCTCTTCCGCAATCCTTCAAGGAAATCACACAAGGGTTCCATTATTACTTTTATTTGATCATACTCAAGAGGGTTTCATCACACTCCATGGGGTTAGGGTGTTACTTACCTCAAAACGTAGATCCCACGACACTGGACACTATTCCGATGATGAAAAGGTAGGTTGCGGCTTTGGAAACCAAGGGAAGATCTTCTTCCCTCTCCCTTCTCTTCTTCTTCCTCTTTTCTCCCTCTTCTTTACTCCCCTTACCAAACCTTGGCTGAGATCTTAAATGGGAGAGAGAAAAACATAAATGCTATGTATACCCTTGTGTTATAAATATCTACTAGGGTCTATTTGGTTTTTCCCCTTTATATACCAAAATCATGATACCGGCCAAAATAGCTGACATTATCAGGTGTACGGGGTCTCATTATGATGAGGAATCCGAAATACATGTGCTCACCTGAGTTGGGCTTGCTGGGGCCCACATTACCCTAATAGGTGGTCACACTGGTGGGTCTTGCACCTACCATTGACACCCACCAGTTGGCCAAAACAAAGTCAACCTTGCTGTATTTTGAAGGAAAATGGAACCTTAACTCGTATCTTGCTCTCGGCACATGTTATGGAACTTAGTTCACATCATTCAATCATGATGACGTACCTTTCCTATTCGTACATGGCTTTGTGATATGTGTAAGGGCACGGCTTAGGCATGCGAATCACATCAGGTACTGGCTCAATCTTGTCCGGCCACCCCACATTTGACGTCACCCTTACTGTCATGTACAAAAAGGCACCAGCATCGACCCTTTTCGGTTCAGACCCTACAAGACCAATTGAACCAATCGGTCAATTAAATCGGGTTAAAAGAACAGGGCTCTAAAGGTGATATTTGGATTTTCGTGTTGTTTTGATTATTCTAATGAAGACTTGAGTTGTGGAATTAATCAAACTCATAAATAAAAGAGATTTTATTTATGCTAAAGATAGATTTTATTCATGAAATGCCAAGCTTGGCAATACAAAAAGATTAAAAAAAAAAAAAAAGGAATAATCACGGGGAGGGAAGGAAAAAAGATATACATATGCTTGTGTTTGCAAGAACTACAAGAACAGATCCCTAAGAGTCAAAATCCTCATCTGAGCCATACTTGGCATCATCTTCATAGAACATCGAAGAGCTAGTAGGTGCTAATCCCTAGCTTTCCAACTTCTAAGTGAGATCCTGAATCTGCATGTGCTGCCGGGCAATCTCTTGTTGGTAAAAGCTGACTTGGCCCTTTAAGGCAGTGTTCTCTCCTTCCTGGGAAATATAAGGAATGATCAAGAAAAAAGAGTAATAAAGAAGAAGGACAAGGTTAATAAAAATAAAAGAGAGAGAGATGATACCTTATCAAGTACCACCTCACACAAACTCTGGTGCATCCTCCTAATCTCGGCGTAGGCCTCCGGAGACACCTGACGAAGACCATGTCAATTAAAGGAAGTTAAAAGCCAATCAAATGAAAGGTGGTTGGATACTGACATAGTCATATGGAATGGGCAGCCCAAGAGAAGCATCTCTATCTAGTCTACGCTCCATGAGCTGAGGGATACTAGGATGGGTTACGTTGGGATAAGACCAGCCTGGGAAGCCATGAAAGGGGAAGGTGGCCATTCTGAGAGATCCACCCACAATAGTAGAAGGCCCAGTTTGGGATGGACCAGTAGCACTTACTTGTGACTGAACAGAAGAAGGGTCCGCATGCCGCAGCCTCTATTGAAAGAACATCAATCAAAGCCAAACAAAAAGGGAATTGAAGTATAAAAAGGATATTCAAGAAGGGAAAACATACCACTGGACCTCTGGGACCAAAAGAAGTACAAATTGTCTTTTCCTTGAGGAAGGTCTCGTAATCCCTATTCTGGTCTAAGAAGGAATCATCCCACGTTCCTTTGGCCAATCTCTCAATCTGATCCATAGGAATGTGCTCTGGGTGATGCATAGTGGATGGGGGAAGATAAGGAGGGAAGCGCATGTTGGAATCAGACCACTGGGGTGTGACCCACTCTCCTAAATACCAGCGTGGCCCTAGATACCCCTAAATAGAACTCGATTCTCTGTTAAGTGTCTGGCCCGAGCAACTTCACCAAGGTCAAGATACCTAAGGTGTCACACCCCGTTCACACAGAATCAGGCCAGTGATCGGGTTAACACCGGTTAACCCAAACCTACCAGGATCATCTGATACAGTATCCAACCACAGCATACACACAACTAAGAAAGTGTTCATCAGTTCAGTGGAATACTTAATTTACCTGTAAATATTCCCATTATACTTGATACCCAAATTGTAATACATAGTTAAGTACATGTGGGCCCACAGGCATGATATTTATACAAAAAGAATACAATTTACATATCAAGTACACAAAAGGGATCATCAAAAAAATCAAACAGTACAGCTCAGCTCGGTATCAAAGGGATCATCAAAAATCAAGGAGTACAGCTCAGCTCGGTATCAAGGGATCATCAAAATCAAAGAGTCAAGCTTAGCTCGGTATCACAACTGCGGTCCTGCAGCACAGCCCTCGCACGGGCAATCCATGTCGTGCTCTAATTCCTCGGGGACCCACCAATCCTCTTCAGGGAATTCAACTGTGGGGCCCGACCCTTGCTCTTCAGGTTGATGCCCTGCAAAATCATCTAAAAGAGGTGCACACGTGGGATGAGCTCACTAGCTCAGTAAGTGAAAAGAAGGACCACACAGCAGTCCACACAACAAATCACAACCATATGCACTATATGCTATGCAATTCATTTTTAATTACTTCCACCTAAACAACATTACTAAGTCCTTGGTTTACTGCTACTACAACCACAGTGCGCATATACTCTGGGTACGAGCCACGAACTCCATCCTGTGATACGCCCATATGGCTGTCGGAGAAGGCCCACCGTGAGTACTCGAAAAAGTAAAACATGCCGACCACCGGCTCTCAACATAAAAGTAAATGACAGAAAATAAAGGTGCTGACTCCAACAATTTAAAAGCAGTACGGTTGGCCCTCTTGAATATACCACTGGGGTTGCCGACAGTCCTAATGATCAGTTGGGCGTATGTCTAACCGCCACAGTGACCCGACAACTGCGACCACTGCTTCCCCCCAAATGGTAACCCAACACCTCAACCCCTGTTGGGAAGGTTCGTAGCACGGGAAGATAATAATCCTACACCGCATGCTCCTATATGACATAGTACGATTGCATAGTGCCTCCGCATCCCATTCCACGGGCCACCATTGCACTTGTTTCCAAGCCGACTACGGCATCTAGTCTATTAATGTATTATACACAATGATTTCAACATTCATCACATAAGCACATCACCATTTGACATTGAGAAAATAAACACAACACGCATGGCATAAAAATATGAGGATGACTAAGCTACATAGAATTTGCATGATGACATGGCTAGTCTAGATACAATTAAATGAATTCCAAACAAGCCTTGAAACAAGGTCAAGTGTCCTCTCCCCACTTACCTGTAGTGTACAAAGACTCACACCTGGTACGGGTGAGATCTGGTGCAAGAAGCGTAAGATTTGGTGAACCTATCATGAGTGAATGGGGTTAGTATTTCACCACTTTAGGGCCAAAACTAACAAGATTTGGTGACAAAATCATGTTTAGAATCATAAAAGAAGGTCGCACATCCGTTTTGGGTCCATTCGGATGAAAAAATCACGTTGGGAGCCACTCGGGTGGGTCAGACAACCCACCTGTCTTGATCCACCAGTCATAACCGGTGGGTAGGTCGACCCACCAGTTCTAACCCATCGGTCATGACCAATGGATAGGTTGGACCACCGATCGGCCCGGCGGTTGACCCCGAGGGCCCTGCTAGGACCAGCGGGCAGGTTGGCCCGCCGATCGGCCTGCCAGTAGGGCCCACTGGTTGGCCCAGCTAATACCGGAGGGAAGGTTGGCCAGTCGGTCAGCCCATCGGTTGGGCCCGTCGGTTGGTCCCGAGGGCCTGCCCTCTCAGGTGGGTGCCCTCAAGCGGGCCATTTGGCCCACCGGTCTTGGCGGAAAAATGCCATTTTTCCCCAAAACCTTCCCTAACCTTTGGGGAATCAAATGGGGCTTTTTCAAACCCATTCTCCACACATTCAAAGTCTCATAAGATGGTTCTAACCTAGATCTAGGTTATATTTAAGGAAGGGAAGCCATCTTACCTTCTTTGCTCAAGAACTCGTTCAAAGACCCCAAAATCACTTCAAATCACCAATGCTCCTCCAACCGTGAAAACACTTCTTCAAATCCTTCAAAATCAACACATAAACCATTAATTAAACCTTAGATTCATCATCTCAAGGGGGATTTATGAGTCCTCAAGAAACACTACCCAAATAAAGGGTTTCACTTGGGTATGGTGAAAGTTTAGGGAATATAGCCTTTGCTCACCTCTAAACGTAGATCTTGTGTTGGAGATCACTTTTCCGACGTAGGAATGGAAAGATCAAGCCTTGGCGCCGCTTAAATCCATTCCTTCTTCCTCTTCCTTCCCTTTTCTTCTTCGTTCTCTTTCCTCTCTTCTTTTCTCTCTCCTCTAAAATCTTCTCACCAACTATTCAGTGTAATGAATGAGATATTGAAAAAACACAATCCTGCTATTTATACTTTCTTAAAATCATTAGTGACACATGGGTGGGTCACTCAGGTGGGCAGATGCGCCCACCTGTGACCGCCCACTTGAGGGCTAAAAATTGGCCAACAAGTGGGATTTTGATGGAATTCGACTCTCGGCATGAATCTCACTCTCGGCATAAGATATAATATACGTATGCGCTTTAAGATATGGCTACGTACCTGCTTTATCTGTACATGGCCTTATGATATGTGCATGTACACAACTTGGGTACACCCGTCTCCTTTGGCACTGACTCGGACTTGTCTGGCCAGCCAGTGTTCAAAGTCACCCTTGCCATCATGGTCCATAAGGAACCCGCCTTAACCCTCTTCGGTTCGGGTCCTGCATGGTTAAACTGGGTCAACCATGTAATCAAACCGGGTTTAAGAAGTAGGGTATTACATTTACCCCCCCCCTTACTGAAAATTTCGTCCTCGAAATTGGCGTACCTGGTTGTTCGAAAAGATAAGGGTACTTGGCTTGGATTTCATCCTCTTTCTCCCAAGATGCTTCTTCAAGTGAATGATTAGCCCATCGCACCTTTACGAAGGAAATGGAGCGGTTGCGAAGGGTTTTCACATTTCGGTCCAAGATTTAAGCTGGCTACTCTGTATAGGTCATATCCGCTTCTAGATATTCTGGTTCCACGGGTAATACATGAGATGGATCATGGACGTATCGCTTCAACATGGATACATGAAATACGTTATGAATATCCCTGAGTGAAGGTGGCAGAGCAAGCATGTAGGCTACTGAGCCAACCCGAGCTAAGATCTCAAATGGGCCAATGTATCTCAGGCTCAACTTCCCCTTTCTATGAAATCTTTGCAACCCTTTTGTAGGAGAGATCTTGAGAAACACCTTTTCTCCTGGCTGAAATTCAATGTCTTTTCTGCGGTTGTCCGCATAGCTCTTTTGACGTGACTGAGCTGCTTTAATCCTTTCCCGAATAACATCGACCTTGTCACAAGTCATCTGTATCATTTCAGGTCCCAACATTCAGCGTTCGCCAACCTCATCCCAATACAGAGGAGTCCTGCACTTCCTACCATATAATGCCTCATACGGAGCCATCCCAATAGTAGCTTGGTAACTGTTGTTATAGGCAAACTCCATAAGGGGTATATAATCTTCCCAACTACCACACATTTCCATTGTACATGCCCTGAGCATGTCTTCCAATATTTGTATGGTTCGCTCCGACTGACCATCCATCTGTGGGTGGAAAGCAGTACTCAAATTCAATTGTGATCCCAAGGCATGCTGGAAGCTTTTCCAAATCTGGAAGTGAACCTTGGGTCCCTATCTGACACAATGCTCACTAGCACTCCACGCAAACGCACTATGTTATCCATATAAAGTTGTGCTAACTTAGTCATAGAGAACTTGGTCTTGATGGGAATGAAATGGGCAGTCTTAGTAAGTCGATCAACAATCACCCATATCGCGCCCATCCCCTTAGGTGTACATGGTAGTCCAGTGACGAAGTCCATTGTAATCCTGTCCCACTTCCAGTCTGGTACTGGGAGTGGCTGAAGAGTACCATAAGGTCGATGCCTCTCAGCTTTTACTTTCTGGCATGTAAGACAAGTCGCTACATATAGAGCTATTGTGACTTTCATGCTTGGCCACCAGTAATTTTGTTTAAGGTCTTTATACATCTTTGTACTTCCTGGATGGAGTGAGTACTCGGAGCTATGTGCTTCTTGCACTATCTTATCTTGTATATCCAAATCATCAGGTACACACAATCTGCCTTGAAACATCAATGCCCCATGGGCTAAAACAAAATCTGGGTCGTTCATTGTTTGATCTTGAACCTTAACTCTGATCCGCTACAATTCAGGATCCAAAGGTTGTTTCATTATTACCTCTTGCCTAATAGTCGGATGCACCTGTAGAGCCGCCAAGGATATAGTCAACCATTTAAGGTTTTCTGGTTGACGTTCAAACTTTAAGGTTGCTCCTTCATATAAGAGAGCTTCATCCATTAGCGTCGCCTCTTGTACAAGTGGTGGGCTGACTGCTAAGTATGAGAGTGACACAGTCTGTGCCTTCTGACTCAACGCATCTGCCACTACATTAGCCTTACCGGGATGATACTGAATGTCGCAGTCATAATCCTTCATGATCTCAAGCCATCTCCTCTGCCTCATGTTCAAATCCTTCTGGGTGAAAAAGTACTTTAAGGCTTTTGTGATCACTGTATATCTCGCACTTCTCCCCATACAAGTAATGTCGCCAAATCTTAAGGGCAAAAATGACTGCGGCTAGTTCCAAGTCATGAGTGGGGTAGTTCTTCTCATACTCCTTTAGTTGTCGGGAAGCATACGCTATCACTTTTCCGTGTTGCATGAGAACACAACCCAACCCCAACTTTGGAAGCATCAGTGTAGACTGTCATTCCACCTGTGCCTTCAGGGATGGTCAACACAAGGGCCGGCACCAACCTCTTCTTCAACTCCTGAAAACTCGTCTCGCATTCCTCTACCCAGTCAAACTTCACACCCTTTTTTGTCAACTTAGTCATTGGTGCTGAGATCCGAGCAAAATTCTCAATGAAGCGCCAGTAATATCCAGCCAAACCCAAGAAGCTTCTAATTCCAGTGACATTTTTAGGGCTTTCCCACTCTACTACTGCTTTCACCTTATCAGGATCCACTTCGATTCCGGCCTTAGACACTACGTGCCCCAGGAATCCAACTTGCTCAAGCCAAAATTCACATTTGTTGTATTTGGCAAACAATTGTTGTTCTCTCAACCTCTGTAACACCATTCTCAAATGTTGAGTGTGCTCCTCTTAACTTTTCTCACTCTCTCTCTCTCTCTCTCAGGCGATTTTTGAGAGCTCCTTGATGCTTCCACTCGCGATCTCACTCAACAATCCGACGGTTTTGGGAAGATTCAACTCCTCTACCTACAAGTAAGTTTCTTCCTCATTTTCTTATCAGAACTTGTACTTTGGGGGTAGAACTCATGTGTAGTCTTCAATCTCGATTCTTTTCCATGTTTCTTTCCATAGAACAGTGATTTCATGTAACTGTGATGTTTTCTTCATGATTTTTTTCCTGTTTTAGGATTTACTTCTCAATTTTTTGAGAGAAACCCCAATCGTGCCCTAGTTTTCTTAAATTTGGGGATTTCTTCAATCTCTGCCCTTTTCTTCCCAACTAACAACTCAAATGCAATGCCTTATGTTTGATTTGTACTTGACATGTTGTAGAGATCATGGAAGGTCAGGTAGGCTCGAAATTCCTTCCCTTCCCATGAAAATCCATCCCTTTGTATTGGGTTTCTTTGATTCTCTTTCACCTCAATATCATAATAGTAGATGTTTTTGCATATTCTAAATTGTAGAATGATGGAATTTCATCCATGAACATGTAAGCTTCATGCTTCACTCTATTGTGAGTCTTTTCATTTTTTCCTTAGATTGAACTTGCACAATGAGAATTGGGGTTTTTCTATCATTCTTTACTTGCCATGCTTTATATGCCCTTTCTGTCACATTGCTGTTTTGCCATAATCTCTATCTTGTCACTGGCCAGGCATTTCATTCATAGAATTTTTATCATTCCTCACTTGTCACATTTTGTCACATTCTATTTTTCCATGATTTTTGTTTTGTCACTTACCATGCATTTCATCCATAGACTCTCTATCATTCCTCGCTTGTCAAATTTTCTGTTTTGCGAGAATTGGGTTTTGGGGCTTCCTCTTATTGCTCACCCATCTATTTATTCTCTTTGTTATTCATTTTCCCTTACTCACCATTTTTTCCCTCTTTTCTTGCCAGGATGTCTTCTCGCAAGGGCAAGGAACCCGCATCGTCTTCTACTCGACGTAAGACCACCACTTCCAAACGAAAGAGTGCGGGGACTAGTTCTCCAGCCCCTCGCACAGGGCGACCCGGACCTGCCCCTATTGATCCTTTCGACTATGACGAGGAACTCTTCCACTGTTCAGAGGCAGCAACCAACTGGCAGGCCTTCCTGAAGAGGTCTATAATGATGGAGAAGACTGTGGTAGTTGACGACTTCCACAAGGTTCAACTTCAGAAGAGGTTCATCGCACTAGGTTGGCAGTCTATCCTCCACATAGACCGTCCATGCTACTAGCAGTTGGTTCATAGATTCTACCGTAACCTGGAGGTTTCCTACCAGTACGGAGAGTATGCAATAACCAGTATGGTGAACGAGGTGGACATTTAGCTGACCGTGGACACCCTGGCTAGTATTTTTGGTATTTCTTCAGCTGTGCACCGTTTCTACAGTCCTCCCAGGAGTAAGCCCATGGGCCCGTTCTTGAGTTCGGAGACACCGGACCACATCTATGAGACCATCTGTGGCAGCTGGGAGTGTCTGAATTCCGAGACATCATTTTTCCCAGACGTTCGTGTGTTTGCCCATTTGGTCCAGTTCAACTTGCTCCCCAGAGGAGGTCACCGGAACCAGGTGGGCTTCATGGCAGCCTCTTAGCCTTCTGTATTTATACGGCCTTAGAGGGAGGTGCCGAGCACTTGTGCTTGCCTTACGTCATCCTCAAGATGATGGAGCACCATACTTCTCACCCCGAGGATGGAGGATTTCCATATGGCAGGATCCTCACCAGGATCTTTGAGTTCTTTGGGGTGGACCTGAGTGGTGAGGAGGGGAAGATGCCAGCAGATAAGTTTGACAGGGGAATCTATTGAGGATGGGTCTCCACACTCTTATGGATGTACCTCAGAGAGCAGGAGCTCAGAGAGGTAGGGATAGGAGAGCTGCCCCTAGGGAGGATGTTCCCATGGAGGAGGAGTCTAGTGAGGAGGATGAGGACTATGTTCCTCAGGGTGAGGAGGATGATTTTGTGGACGAGGACATCCTTGAGGAGGTGCCTCATGAGTCGAGAGGTGCTGATCCTGGCTTCACTAGAGCTGCAGGCCCACAGCATAGAGCCCCACCACCTGAGAGTGGTGCATATGATTTTGAGGGCATGATGTCTACTATGAGGGCTTTGAAGGATGGGCAAGATCAACTGTTAAGAAGACTGGATGAGAGTGCCTCTAGGGGGAAAACATCCTAGAGAGGCAGGCTACCCTAGAGAGTTCCTTCCTCAGATTGGGCCAGGACTTGGATACAACGGCCAATGCCATTTCAACAGATTTTGCCCAACTTCAGAGGGATGTACAGCTGGTGAACTCGAGGTTTGACTACTACAACCGTCGACTCAACGTTAACTCTAGACCTTAGGTGAATGGAGTAGTAGTATTGGACGATGACGATGATCAGTGAGGACTTAGCTCGTCCACACCAGCTTCTCACCTGTTTCATGTTGTTGATCTTATTGTATTTTTCTTTCTTTTCTCATTCTTTGTACTTTCTCTGTTACTGGACTTATTTGTGGGGTGATGTGTTTTGATGGTGGTTTGTGGTGAATTTGTATGTTTGATAACTTGTGTAGTTTAGTTGTGGTGTCTTTTGTTAATTATGATCATTGATATTTATATATATATATATATATATATTGTTTATCAGGTGTTTGTGTGGAAAATTTTTGGAAATCTCGTTTTGCGCCGTTATGTTGCCGAAATTTCGTTAAAATCGTACTCGATGGGTTATGACATCAATTAATTAATCTTTCATTTTCTCTCATGCATGCCATGAATGCAATAACTAACTACAACCATTATTATTCCTTTCTTTCTTTTGCTTTTAACTCCTTAAAGTTTTTTTTTTTTTTACATTAACCCAATCCCATTTCCTATTATAGATTCTATGGGGTTTACATGGTATGCTGTGAGTGAATAGAGCATCGCGCTCTAATACCACCGTTGTCACACCCCGATCACACAGAATCTAGCCAGTGACCGGGTTAACACCGGTTAACCCAAACCTACCAGAATCATCTGATACAGTATCCAACCACAGCATACACACAACTAAGAAAGTGTTCATCAGTTCAACGAAAGACTTAATTTACCTGTAAATATTTCCATTATACTTGATACCCAAATTGTAATACATAGTTAAGTACATGTGGGCCCGCAGGCATGATATTTACACAAAAAGAATACAATTTACATATCAAGTACACAAAAGGGATTATCAAAAAAATCAAAGAGTACAGCTCAGCTCGGTATCAAAGGGATCATCAAAAATCAAGGAGTACAGCTCAGCTCAGTATCAAGGGATCATCAAAATCAAAGAGTCAAGCTCAGCTCGGTATTAAAACTGCGGTTCTGCAGCATAGCCCTCGCACGGGCAACTCGTGCCGTGCTTTAATTCCTCGGGGACCCACCAATCCTCTTCAGGGAATTCAACTGTGGGGCCCGACCCTTGCTCTTCAGGTTGATGCCTTACAAAATCATCTAAAAGAGGTGCACATGTGGGATGAGCTCACTAGCTCAGTAAGTGAAAAGAAGGACCACACAGCAGTCCACACAACAAATCACAACCATATGCAATATACGCTATGCAATTCATTTTTAATCACTTCCACCTAAACAACATTACTAAGTCCTTGGTTTAGTACTACTACAACCACAGTGCGTGTATACTTCGGGTATAAGCCGCGAACTCCATCCCGCGATAAGCCCATAGGGCTGTCGGAGAAGGCCCACCGTGAGTATTCGGAAAAGTAAAACATACCGACCACCAGCTCTCAACATAAAAGTAAATGATAGAAAATAAAGGTGCTGACTCCAGCAATTTAAAAGCAGTATGATTGGCCCTCTTAAATATACCACCAGGGTTGCCGACTGTCCTAATGACCAGCCGGGCATATGTCTAACTGCCACAATGACCCGACAACCGTGACCACTGCTTCCCCCCAAATAGTAACCCAACACCTCAACCCCTGTTGGGAAGGGTCGTAGCACAGGAAGATGATAATCCTACACCGCATGCTCTTATATGACATAGTACGATTGCATAGTGCCTCTGCATCCCATTCCACGGGCCACCATTGCACTTGTTTCCAAGCCGACTACGGCATCTAGGCTATTAATACATTATGCATAATGATGTCAACATTCATCACATAAGCACATCACCATTTGATATTGAGAAAATAAACACAACACGCATGGCATAAAAATATGAGGATGACTAAGCTACATAGCATTTGCATGATGACATGGCTAGTCTAGATACAATTAAATGAATGCCAAACAAGCCTTGAAACAAGGTCAAACGCCCTCTCCCCACTTACCTGTAGTGTACAAAGACTCACGCCTGGTACAGGTGAGATCCGGTGCGAGAAGCATAAGATTTGGTGAACCTATCATGAGTGAATGGGGTTAGCATTTCATCACTTTAGGGTCAAAACTAATAAGATTTGGTGACAAAATCATGTTTAGAATCCTAAAAGAAGGTCGCACGTCCGTTTTGGGTCCATTTGGATGAAAAAATCACGTTGGGAGCCTCTCGGGTGGGTCAGACAGCCCACCTGTCTTAACCCACTAGTCATGACCGGCGGGTAGGTCAACCCACCGGTTCTGAACCACCGGTCATGATCGGTGGGTAAGTTGGCCTACCGATCGGCCCACTGATAGGGCCCGTCGATTGACCCCGAGGGCCCTGCTAGGACCAACGGGCAGGTTGGCCCGTCGGTACGGCCCATCAGTTGGCCCTGCTAAGACTGACGAGCAGGTTGGCCCACCGGTTGGCCCACAGGTTGGGCCCATCGGTTGGCCCCGAGGGCCTGCCCTCTCAAGTGGGTGCCCTCAGGCGGGCCATTTGGCCCATCGGTCTTGGCGGGAAAATGTCATTTTTCCCCAAAACCTTCCCCAACCTTTGGGGAATCAAATGGGGCTTTTCCAAATCCATTCTCCACACATTCAAAGTCTCATAAGATGGTTCTAACCTAGATCTAGGTTAGATTTAAGGAATGGAAGCCATCTTACCTTCTTTGCTCAAGAACTCGTTCAAAGACCCTAAAATCACTTCAAATCACCAATGCTCCTCCAACCGTGGAAACACTTCTTCAAATCCTTCAAAATCAACATATAAACCATCTATTAAACCTTAGATTCATCATCTCAAGGGGGATTTATGAGTCCTCAAGAAACACTACCCAAATCAAGGATTTTACTTGGGTATGGTGAAAGTTTAGGGAATATAGCCTTTGCTCACCTCTAAACATAGATCTCGTGTTGGAGATCACTTTTTCGGCGTAGGAATGGGAAGATCAAGCCTTGGCGCCGCTTAAATCCATTCCTTCTTCCTCTTCCTTCCCCTTTCTTCTTCGTTCTCTTACCTCTCTTCTTTTCTCTCTCCTCTTAAATCTTCTCACCAACTATTCAGTGTAATAAATGAGATATTGAAAAAACACAATCCTGTTATTTATACTTTCTTAAAATCATTAGTGACACATGGGTGGGTCACTCAGGTGGTCGGATGTGCCCACCTGTGACCGCCCACTTGAGGGCCGAAAATTGGCCAACAAGTGGGATTTTGATGGAATTCGACTCTCGGCACGAAGCTCACTCTGGGCATAAGATATAATATACGTATACGCTTTAAGATATGGCTACGTGCCTGCTTTATCCGTACATGGCCTTATGATATGTGCATGTACACGGCTTGGGTACACCCATCTCCTATGGCACTGACTCAGACTTGTCTGGCCAGCCAGTGTTCAAAGTCACCCTTGCCATCATGGTCCATAAGGAACCCGCCTTAACCCTCTCCGATTCGGATCTTGCATGGTTAAACAGGGTCAACCGTGTAATCAGATCGGGTTTAAGAAGTAGGGTATTACATAAGGTGCCGAAACGGCCTCCAAGTAACCTGCAAATTCAAGAAGAAGTAAGTACAGCACACGACAGAGGGAAATTTAATGCCAAGCATGACTTACCTCTATAAGTCCACTCAGGAGAGAATAAGCAGTGGTCCCTGGAGGATGGCGCTAGCCCCTGAGTACCCGACTATTTCCCCATCTCGTGGCTATAGGGAAGGGCTATAGAGCCCTGCTCTTTAAACCCAGTTTATTGGCCGGTTGGTTCAATTTGGTCTTGCAGGGTCTAAACCGAAATGGGTTGATGTTGATGCCTTGTGGTATATGATGGCAAGGGTGACGTCAAATACAGGATGGCCGAATAAGATTGATTCGGTACCCGAGATGATCCACACGCCTAAGCCGTGCCCTTGCACATATCACAAGGCCATATATGAGTAGGAAAGGTGCGTTATCATATTTGAATGGTAGGAACTTGGTCCACAACACATGGCGAGAGTAAGGTACATGTTAAGAATCCATTTTCCTCCAAAATACAGCATGGTTGGCTTGTTTGGCCAACTAGTGGGTGTCACAGGTAGGTGCGAGACCCAGCAATGTGACCTACCTGTTAGGGTATTGTGGACCCCAACATGCCCACCTTAGATGAGCACATGTGTTTCATCCTCCTCATTGTAATGAGGTCTTGTATGTCCGATGATGTCTGCTACATTCCCCGAAAACGCGATTTAATGTGTTTCGATCTATAAATGGGCAAAACCAAATGGACCTTAGAAGATATTTATAACACTAGGGTATAAATATGTACATCAAAAGAAATGATGGGAATAATAGAAGTGAAGCCCATCTCTACATCCATCTCTATATCCTCCTCCTTAGGGATATAGTCCTCGTCATCCTCTTCATCATCACCTTCCTCCTGGGCTGCCTCCCCCACTATAGGTTCCATCAGATGGAATGGCTCCATCTTATACAAGATGCCCTGGGAAAATCTATTCGAGGGGGCACTACCCACCTCACCCTCAAGGTCCACGTGAAAATACTCAAAGATCTTGGTAAGTGACTGAGATTAGGGGTAGTTATCATCTGCAGGATGAGCTGCATGGTGCTCCATCATCTTCTTAATAACATACGGAAGGCACAAGTGTGGAGGACCATCCAGAGCGGTGTAGAGGCAATAGGCCACATATGCAGCCATAAAGTTCACCTAGTTCTAATGCCCAGCCTGAGGAAGTAGGTTGAACTACACCAAGCGACTGAAGACTTGAACCTCGGCATGGAAGGATGTCTCGGACTCAAGTCGAACCTCACTACCACAGATGGTCTAGTAGACGTGCTTTTGGAAGTTCTCACTCATGTGGGGACCCAAGGCCCTACCCCTGGGAGGGCAATAGTACCATGTACCCTCCAATGAGATACCAAAGATCTCTGCCAGTAAGTCAATGGGGAGCTTGATATTTTGACCTTTTACCCGACTGGTGAGGGTATACATCCGGTTGTCGTAGACCACCTCAAGGTTGTAAAAATAGCCACACAAGATTGGGATAGTGCACGGTAGAATGATAACATGGACTCCCAACTGAGGGCTGTGAATCGCTCGAGTAGCCAAACTCGAACAAAATCCTCCGTCACAACTGATTTCTCCATCAATACGGGTCTCTTGGTGAATTTGACCCAAGAGCATGCAGCCTTAAGACTGTAAAATACATTGTCATCATAATCCTAGAATTCCTCTAAGAGGTCTCTTGCGGGTTGAGTCCGGGAAGCAGAAGAGTTGGAAGCAGAACCATAAGATCAGAAGTGCTCTTCAGATCATCAAAGTGTTCTTCGGGCCTTCAAAGTTCTTCAGTCATCTGCTTTTCTTAGTGAGCATTTTGTGTAGGAGAAACTTTTCCTTAGTTCTCCCCCTTGAGGTTCTTCAAGTCTTCGAAAGCGATCTTCATAATATCTGAAGTGTTCTTCAGATCTTCGAACCGTTCTTTGGGCCCTTGAAGTTCCTCAATCATTTAAGTTTCGTCTTGCCCTCCCATAGCCTATTCCTAGCGGAAGCTCTGTCGGAGTGCCACCTTAGCCTAGCCCTCCCATAGCCTATTCAAAGTAGAAGCTCTGCCGGAGTGCCACCTCAGCCTAGCTCTTCTATAGCCTATCCCCAGTAGAAGCTTTGCCAAAGTGCCACCTCAGCCTAGCCCTCCCACAACCTATCCCCAGTGGAAGCTCTGTTGGAGTGCCACCTTAGCCAAAATCCAGAAGTAGCCCATCCCTAGCGGAAGCTTTTCTGAATTGACACCTCAGTCTAAACCCGAAAGTAACCATTCCTAGCCAAAATTCTGTCCGATTATTACCATAGTCAGCATCTCTCGAAAAAAGAAGTTGGAGATCAAGACCATCTTCCCCTGAGCCGGGAGAATCCACAAGAAAGTTTGTGCCAGCATTAATCAGGGGGTCCACCCCTCTTGACTCAAAATAAGGGTCAAACTCAGGTATAATTTCTCAACCTAATTAGCATAATGTAGACTTTACATTGACATCGTTTTAGTGTACATAATTATTTAAATTCAGTAAATGTATATATGTGATAATTTAGCCATGCATATGGAATAGGAATAATTGTGGAAAATGTTCATTCATAAGTATCTAGTAGGAAGACCTGTTGAACCAGGTAGATTGGGTGCCTAACACCTTCCCAACTCTATAACCTAACACATACCCTAAATCTCTGGACCATACCAACTTTTGAGCCCTTTTCTCAAGAATTGGGTGCAACCCTGGGTCCTAGGCCCATAATCCTAGGTGGTGACTCCAAACCCTTTTGCATGATCTCAATCCCCCCTTATTAAACTATCATCAAATCTCTGTCTCAATGACGACCTTCACTCCTGCGAAATAGGCCTCCACGTATCTCTAAGTGGCGGTATAGCGGTGCGGGGCCTGCATGTAAGCACACACGACACACCCCTCCCTAAGAAAGAGAAAGAGAGGAGAGAGGGCCGAATGCAAATCTTTTTTCCCCCAAGGGATAACTTATGCCCATACATACTGGAAAGGGGATGCCACCTATGCTGCTTATAGTGCTTATACCCATAGGTATTGAAACTTAGCAATTAGAATGAATAAATATATATAAAATGGATCATGTGGTTGTGCATCTGTGATATTATTGAGAGTGTGTGTGGGTTCTATGATGTTGTGTGTGATTGCATGCACATCCCTCACTAGGCTTTTGAAGCACACCCCTTGTTGATTACTATTTTTAGATGATGGAACCGATGCTAAGGCAGGATTGGACTTTGGCGGCAATTGTGAGGCTCGGGTCAATGAGACACTGGGTTGCTGATGGATTTCATTACTGTTATTCAGTAATTTCTTTTGATATACATTGATGTTATATGTAAGAGGCAAATATTACACCTGTGGGTTGTAACAAATGAATTTTTGTATATTTGTAATTTTTCACTTTAGTAAATCACCAGTGATGTTCGTATGATTTATTAGCATACTCTGATTTTAGATTGTGATCTTGGCTATATTTGTGAAATTAAGGTATTGTATCTATGATCCTAGAGGGTTAGACTGACTGGATGTCGGTGTCCAGTGCCGCACACCTTAGCCAAATTGAGGCAGGGTGTGACAATAATATTTGAGAATATTAAATTGTCAATTATCTTTTTATTTAGGGTAATGAATCAAATATAATTTGATTATATTGTCCTACTTTAGAAGCAAAATGGTTGTTTAATTTGGAAATTGTTCTCTAACACCAAGATTTGGCCTTGTCTGTTTAAGAAACAAAGATTAGACCAAAAAAGTGAACCCTAAACCCCTAAAAGGGATTTTATTATAAAAGGGATAAGGGAGGGAGAGCAAAAAAAAGTTTCGGTAGCTCCTCTCTCTCTCTCACTCTCTCTGTCACACCCTGTTCACAATGAACCAGACCGGTGATCGAGTTAACACCTGTTAACCCACAACCTGTCAAGATCATCTGATACAATAACCACTACACAGCATACCCACAATTAAAGAAAGCAATTTTTGTATTTCAGCGGAAGTCTTACATGTAGATACCAATAAATACCCCAATACTCTTGATACCCAACTTGTATTATATAGTACATATACATATGGGCCCGTAGGCGTGATATAGATACAAGAATTACAATTTAAACATCCAGAGCACAAAAGGGGCAACATCATAAAATAATCAAAAAGAAACCCGTGTTGGTATCAGTGTTGTTGTCCCGCAACACAACTCTCACACGGGTATTCAGCCCTGTGCCCAAGATCTTCAGGGACCCACCAGTCCTCAGCTAGAAACTCCACAGTGGGTGCTGGCTCAAGCTCTTCAGCCGGATAACCTGCTAGATCATCTAAAAAGTGGTGTACACATGGGATGTTATCACTAGCCCAGTAAGTGAAAAGAAAGACCAAGCAATCATTTGCAACACAAATGCACCTATATGTATGCAAGTCCCTTTTTATTATCTTAAATCACTTAAACATCACAGCTAAGTCATAGGTCATGTGCTACTTGCAACCACAGTGCTCGTATACCCTAGGTATAAGCCGTAACCCCATCCCGCGATACGCCCATAGGGTTACTAGAGAAGGCCAGCCATGGGTACCAAAAAAGTAAAATGGGCCTTGTCCGACATTAATTTAAAAGCAGTACGATTGGCCCTCTTATTATATCACCAAAATTACCCTCCGTCGAAGTGATCAGTCGGATGTACTTCTAACTGCCACTGTTGGTATACAACCTCGGACTTTCCCCCAGTGAAATACCCAACACCTAAACCCCTACTGGGAAGGGTCGTAGCATAAGGATATGTCATTCCTAACTGCATGCTTTTAAGTGAGATAATACAACTACATAGTACCACGACGTCCCATTCCATGGGCCACCAATGTACTCATTCCAAGCCGACTACGGCATCTAATCTAGCAATGCATCATATTCAATAATTAAAAGTCATCCATCTCATAATTCAAAGCATGAATAAGCATTTAACAATTAAAGATATCAGCAAATCAAGTCATAAATGAGTTTCATAATGCACACATCAATGCATGCAAATGGCATTCGTGAATGACTAGGCTACACAGAATAATGAAATGACGACATGGCTAGTCTACAACAATAATGGAATGATGCAAAAACACTCCAAAAATAAAATCAATGTCCTTTTCCCACTTACCTAATTAAGCACAGAGATCACCTTTGATACGAGGAAGATCCAGCGTGCAATGACGTGAGTTTCTAGTGAAACCTATCATAAAAGAGGTCAAGTTTAGTATATCTCCACTTTAGGTTCACAACCAACAAAATACGATGGCCCCAATGCATTTAGAATTACCATAGGAGGTTGTCCGATAAATTTGGGCCCAATCAGAACCCAAAGAGTCGGATTGGTAGGTCAACCAACGGGCGAGGTACCTGTCAGTCCTTGTCCGCCGCTAGACTCTGGGGCCTTGTAAGGACCAATGGGCCAAGTGCCCATCGATCTTGCTCGTTGGTCAAGCCAGCAGTCCATCTAGGACAGGCAAGATCTAGATTGGTGGGACTGACCATTTCCAGGCAGCCACCACTCAGAACCGAGATTTTGCTATTCACTCCCATTCTTCATCCCATCTTGGGAAAACCACCATGGGTCGATTCGACCACATTTTTCATAAATCTAAGGTCCTATACATGATTCCAACATAGATCTAGGATCAATTGAAAGTTTCAAGCTTGGGTTTTACCTCTTCGCTCAAGAACACCTCAAAAACCCCAAATCTCTTCTCTAGCTAAGAGATCAACAAATGCTTCACAATTTCTCCCTCTAAAACCTTCAAAAACAACATGTAGATCCTTTATTAAACCTTAGATTCATCATCTCAAATGGGATTAACAATATCTAAAAGATTCCTACCCAAATCAAAAGGGTTTCACGTAGGGTTTATTCGGGGTTTAAGAAATATAGACTTTACTCACCTCAAATCATAGATCTCGAGATGAGGATCACTAGTCTGGCATCAAAATTGAAAAATTCAACCCTGGCGCCACACAACATGCATCTTCTTCCCCTTTTTCTTCGTCCTTCTTCCCTTCACTTTCTTCTCTTTCTCTCACTTCTTTATTTTTTTTCACCCACCGTGCAAAATAATAAATGAGGGAAAGAGAGGTAATAAATGCTACTTATACCTAGGTCAAAATATTTATGACCAGAGTGGTAGGTCACACTGGTGGGTCCGACTCACCTATGACCACCCACCAATTGGCCAAAACTTCGCCGAGTCATTGGGATTTCAATGGGGCTTGGCCCCGACACGTATTTCACCCTCAGTAATTTGATTAACATGCATGATTGACATAATATATGGCTATGTACCTTTATTATTATGTGTACATAGCCCGGTGATATGTGCAAGTGCACGGCTTAGGCACGCGGACATCACTAGGCACCAACTCCAACTCGTCTGGCCAACCCGAGTTCAAAGTCACCGAAGCCATCATGTTTCATAAGGTACTCACCTTAGCTAGCTCGGGTTCAGGTCCTGCAAGACCAAACTGAACCAATGAAGAATTTAGACCGGGTTTAGAAAGTAGGGTATGACACACTCTCTTTCTCCCCCCGCCCCCCGCCCTTTATCCTTCGTGAGTGTGAAGGTGAAAACTAGGGTTTATGAAACCCGAGACTTTCATGGTGGATTGCTCTTCTTCAATCAAACGTAGATCACAGTTTCAAAGTGTTGAAAGGACTCGATCGCTGTGGTTTCTCAAGTGTGGAAGAACTATTATCTAGAGGAGCAATTTCGATTGCGGTTTTAAGGTAACTAATTCATTCCCAAATAATTATTTTTTGTACAGTGATTTTGAATGCAAGAGATTCCAACCCGATCTTTTCTACCGCACAATTGAGTTCCCACCAGCACAAAAACTTAAAATTAGGACCTCTAAAATATGCTAAACATTTCATTTTAATATATTTTCTTTTTTTTCCATAAAAATAAAATAAATACAAATCAATTAAAAAAAACACACAGATGAAAATAATATAGAAGGATAAGGTCAAGAGGAAAACAAAGTCCACAGAGAACTGAAAAAAATTTATCACTACTTGTTGATGCAATTTCTTGCTCTTCCCCTGAAGGCCTTGATTGTGTTCTTCCAATAGGCTAGATTCTGCACATACAAGTTAGAGACCCAGCCCAGAGTTTCCTCTAGGTGGAATACTCTGAAGCCCAAGTCAATCCTTCGGATCAGAATAAGGGTAATCTCCTATTAGAAAGTGCATACCTGTTTCAAGAGTTCTGTCCCCTTTATATAGTGGTGTTGAGTTGTCTTCTAATTAGTTGATTGATCCACTTCGTGCTGAGTTGTCCTAGTTGGCTAGTGGACCCCTTGGTTGGTTAGTTGGTCCACTTGTGTAACGGTTAACTCAACTATGGTAAGTGCCTGGTTAATTAACCGTTTCTGGTCTAGTCAGTGGGGTCTGGAGTCTCCTTTCGTCGCTATATTGAGGTTTCTAGTTTGTGGTCATCTCGCTTGGTCGTATGCTATATGGAGGTCATCTATATTATAGTATATCTTATGTCCCCCCTACTCCCTAGTGTTTCGAGAAAGGAGAAACCTAGGGAGTACAAAAATAAGTGTTCTTTTGTTGGTGAGGTTTTGGAATTAATCTGCCTTTTGCAAATCATTAAATGCCTTCCGCAATTTCAGGGGATGGTTGATATTTCACACGTGTGTGTCATGTTGTTTTTAAGAAGTTGGGCAGGCTACGTGTCCTTTTTCTACTGAGACTTTTGTGATCGACCAGGATCCTAAGTCTTTTTGAGGATTTGAAATATCAAAAGAATTCGAATCCGACGGGTGTCTTGCTCCGGGGTAATTTTGTGCTTTCACTGGGGTTTCTATTGTCTTGCCTTACTCGTGTCTTATGGCAAAGACAATTCATATTTTCTAAAGACTTCAAAGGGTTACTGTTTGTTCCTCTCTTGGTGTTGTGAATGTTTTTGAATTTTATGAGGGTGTTTTTGCTTATTGTGGCAAGTTATCACCTCTCTTTGCTATCCTCTTTCTCTGTTATTTGTTTTGTAATGGGGTCTAAGACAACCTCTGAGTCTGATGGTGATTCTGGGCATGTGGAGAGAATTTCCCGTGCCATCAGTGGTAAAGGAATCACTCGGGGAAAGATAGTGGCAAAGGCTGTCACTTCGAAAAAGGGTTGGCGGGTTACTTTCTCTAACCCTAGCAAAAGTGATCCTATCGTTGGGTTATCCATCGGTCAGGTGAGGTCAGTGGTGACCTCTGCAGATATAGAGAGATTTTTAGTCCGATATTTTATTCCTGACTTCGTGGAGCTTCAAGCCCCTGGTGCTAATGATAGGGCCAACGTTGCTCGCGAAGGGGAAGTTTGCCTGTATGAATATGCCCTGATAAATGGACTTCGCCTTTCCCCAGCTCCTTTTGTCTGTCAAGGGCTAAGCCACTATAGGATTATTCCTGCCAAGCTGGTCCCCAATTCTTGGTCCATTCCACTGGGTTTTTATGTTCGACTGGGGGATTTGTAGGTGGAGCCTACTGCCCGATTTTTCATCGCGGTGTATTCACTCTCGACTCACAACGCATTCCCTGGATGGTTTTATTTTAGGCGACATGATGCAAGTCATCTGGTGGTTGACTTTCTGCTGACCTCCAATCCTCTTTGGAAAGAAGGTTTTTTCTTTGCTCGTCCCTCATGTCCTTACAAGATCCCAACCAGGTGGTCGTTGGTGAATACAACCAAGGTTAAGAGGCAACCTACCCTCAGAGATGAGGAGAATATGGTACTATTGCTCCTAGAAAAATTGGTGTGGATGGTTATTGCCTCGCAATTGTGTCAGGACCAATATCTGGCCCGATATGGTTTAAGTCCGAGTAAGGGATTTCTGTTTGGTCGATTACTATTTGTATGTATATTCCTTATATGTATACTTATACATGTTTTTATGCATTTTTTCTCGCAGCTCGCATAGACCTGAATTATATGATCAATATTCTGGACCTCATTGAGGAAGAAGGAAATGTTAGTGGAGAAATCATTGATCTCCAGATAGGTCGAGATGTCGTTGATAGGGTCCTTGAGGAGGGCGTGGAGGGTGGAACTCCTACTATTGTTGTTGATTCATCGGAGGATGGTGTTCCTCTTGCCTCTAGGGTTGGTCAGAAACGAAGGAGGATAGGGTGTGATGATGTTGAAGAGATTGTTGGCCCAAATGAGGGTGTTGAAGTTGATGGAGATGAGGCTCTTAGTTCTTTAGGTGGATCGGGTGCTCTTTTAGTTGATGTTGAGGATTTTGTAGATAAGGCTATTGCTGAGTATATCGCGAAGCATTCTAAGAAGTTTCATGAGTAGAAGGGAAAGGCCATAGATACTTCTTCCCAGGAGGTGTATATTCCTCAATATGGGGCAACCCATGGTTACTCTATTACTGACGATCCAGCCTTGGCCGAAAGGGTAGTGATCGAAGGTGTCCTCCCCAAGGATAAGGCCATTTATAAGGGGAAGAAATTTCAGTCTTTGCTAAACAAGGGATATACCCACCTTGCTGTCGTGAGTTTCCTTCTCTTCTCCCTTTTTTTTTTTTTGGTTATTTCCTATTTTACTGCCTGACTCCCTCTTTGGTTTTCGAAGGGTTAAGCCCTTATAGGAGAGCTGTTGAGGTGTGTCGATGACTATAATCGATCAGCGAAGAGCTTGAGGAAGAAGGTTACTGAGGCCTAGTCGACAGCTCACGAATGGAGGATTAAATTTGAAGAATCAAATAAGGTGAAGAGCTTGGTCGAGATGAAGGCTGCTTTGGGGGAAAAAGAAATGGCGAGCTTAAAGAATCGTTATGTTGATTTGGAGGTGGGTAAGATGGAGGTTATGGCCAAGTTGATGCGTGCTGAAAATGATTTGGAACAAAAGAAGGCGGAGAGTGAGGAGCAAGCAAAAGAGATTGCTTGGTTGAAAGATGCCCTTGATATAGAAATGTGCCGAGCTTCCGCATATGAGGCTAAGAGTGCATATAACAAGGGATGGGAAGAGTCGATAGAGAGGTATGAGTAGACAGAGCAGTTTGAGCATGAGGTTAATGTTCATGGGGCTCGGTTGTATCTTAAGGGCATGTAGCTCATTCGTGAAGAGGTATGGGCTCGTCAACCTGACTTCGACCTCAGCCGATTTAATCAAGAATGGGACAAGATAGAGCGCTTCCATATTTCATTGGATGAGTGGTCTTCTTTAGGTTCCACTGCCGTGGCTCCATCTACTTCAATTGTTCCTACTAGTGTAAGTTCTAACGATGCTTCCCTGAAGAATTCTTCATTGCCAAATCCTCCTACTATTACGTCTGCCTCCTTGGAGACCCCTACTTCTACTGTCCCTGATGCTTCTCTGCCTGCTGAAGTTGCCTCTAAGACTCCGAATGCATAGTAGTGGTTTAATTGTTGCTACTTCTCGCCCCCCCCCCCTTTTGTTTCTTTGGAAAGGAAAGAACAATTTTTTGTAATGTGAACATTGTCTAGTTCTTTGAAATATTAATGATACTTTTTGCTTTTGATGGATTTTTTCCTCCTCTTCTTTTCATATCGCCTATAGTTTTTGTGGTTTGGATATAGGAGTTTCTAGGTGTAGAAGCTCATAAGGTCCTCATGTTTTAGGGAGGCAGGAGCTTCTGGGTGGAAGCTCTCAAGGTCATCTTGATTTAGGAAGGGAGGAGCTTCTGAGTGTGGAAGCTCGCAAGGTCCTCTTGATTTAGCGAGGGTGGAGCTTTTGAGTGTGGAAGCTCACAAGGTCCTCTTGATTTAGGGAGGGAGGAGCCTCTAAGTGTGGAAGCTCGCAAGGTCCTCTTGATTTAGGGAGGGAAGAAAGAGAGAAAAAGAAATTCCTTGAAAAGTACTTTTATTGATAGAATTTTCTGAGATTTGTAGAGTTCCACAACCTTTCAAATCTTTTTCCTTCCAAAGTCTCACGGTGGTAAGTGTCTAGCCTAATGATCCTTATAATCTTGTAGAGTCCCTCCCTGTTAGGTGATAGTTTTGCCTGATTCCATCAATCTCTGATTTTTGTTCACCTGAGGACAAGGTTGCAGAGCTGAAATGATCTTTCAGTAACCTTGGAATCAAAATGTCGAGGGCCCTTCTGTTGGTATATCGCCATTCTTCACTATGCTTGGTCCCTTATTTCTTGTAGTAAGTCCAGGTTTTTCTCCAATTCTTCTGAGTTTCTTTGTTCGTTGAAGGTGCTTACCCGAAGCGATATTGCCTTAATTTCCACTGAGCTAATAGCTTCAGTTCTATATGTGAGGGAATATGGGGTTTCACCTGTTGTTGTTCTTTCTGTGGTCCTGTGTGCCCATAGTATATTCAATAGTTCCTCTGCCCATTTGCCCTTGGCCTCATCTCGCCTTCTTCTGATTCCTTGGAGTAGAGTTCAATTGGCATTTTCTATTAATCCATTGGTTTGGGTATATCCAACAAAGGTCTTCCTATGATCGATCATCAGATCCTTGCATATCTTGGAGAAACTCCTGTTATCAAATTGTTTGCCATTATCTATTATGTGGATTCCAGGGATGCCAAATTGATAGATGGCGGCTGTTCTGAAGAAGCTTGATGTGTTGTGTTCTATTATAGTTGCCAATGCCTCTGCTTCCACCCATCTTGTGAAGTAGTCGATGGCCACAACTACAAACTTTCTCTGTTTGGTAGCCAACAGAAAAGTTCCCAGTATGTCCATGCCCCACATTGCAAATGAAAGGGGGCTATTCAATGTAGTGAGCTGAGTGGCTGGTCGCTTGGAAATGTTAGCGTGGAACTGGCATTTTAAACATTTCTTAGCGTACTCAATTAAGTCTTTGGTCATTGTGGGCCTATAAAATCCTTCCCTTAGGATTTTTTGTGCTAGTGCTCGTCCTCCCAAGTGTTGACCTCAAATCCCTTCATGTACTTCTCTAATGGTATATTCCACATCTCGGTGGTCTAAGCATTTGAGCAATATGCCAAAAAATGACCTTCTGTAAAGTGTTTCATTGTTTAGGATTATAAATCTTGTTGCTTACTATTTTATCTTTCGTGCTTCTTTGGTATCGAAGGGCAGAGATCCTTGGATTAAGTACTTGCGGATGGGTCCATCCAAGAGTTACCTTGACTTTGGCCGATTTGCAATGCCACAATGTTTTATTGTTTCGTCAAGCTCGACTCGGGGAGTATTTCCATGAATACTGGCAGAGAGATGCTAGAGTATGAGGTCATTGCCAACCTTGACAGGGTGTCTACAATAGCATTTTCATCTCGAGATATTCTTTGTATATTTATTATTTCAAAGCGTGTCAAGAGTTCCCTCACTTTCTTCAAATATTTTGCCATTCTGCGCTCCTTAGCTTCATACTGCCCTGTTACCTAACACACCACCAGCTGCGAATCATTGTAAATGTTTATGTTTTGACCTGAAAGGATTTCGCCAGTCTGACCCCTGTTAGTAAGGCTTCATATTCAGCCTCGTTGTTGGAAGCTTGGAATAGGAACTTTAGGGTGCATTGTGTTTGGAAGCCTTCGGGACTTATGAGCATTACTCCTGCTCCACTTTTGGTTGTAATGGAAGATCCATCTACAAACAATTGCCATTCGAGTGGTCGATTTACTGACTATGTTGTTATTGGTTCCTTTCCATGTCTTTGTTGATCATTTATTAATTCTTCTTATTGATGTTTAGGTATTGTACATTCGACCAAGAAGTCTGCCAGTGCCTGAGCTTTGATGGTTGAACGTGGTCGAAATTGAACATCGAATTCACCCAATTCTATTGCCTAACCAGTCATCTGGCCTAATGCAGCCGGTTCTTGAAAAATTCTTTTCAGAGGCTGGTCAGTGAAGACTATGCTTGTGTGAGCCTGGAAGTATGGTCTAAGCTTTCTAGCTACTGTTATCAAGGCCAAGGCTGACTTCTCTACTCTGCTATATCTTATTTCTGCATCAATCAGGATTTTGCTGACATAGTAGATGGGTTTTTGTCGTCGTTCTTCTTCCTTGATTAGTACGGCACTTACTGTTGCTGGTGAAATACCCAGATATACAAACAGTTCTTCTCCTTTTATGGGCTTTGAAAGAAGGGGCGGTGAAGTTATGTGCTCCTTTAGCTCTATGAATGCAATTTGTCAGTCATTGTTCCATTCGAACCTTTTAGCCCCCTCAAGGTATTAAAGAATGGTAGGTATCTTCCTCCGACATTTGAGATGAAGCGACCAAGAGCAATGAACCTTCCTGTTAACCTCTGGACCTCTTTCATATGTTGGGGTCGTCATCTCTAGGATTGCTTTTATTTTGTCAGGATTTGCCTCTGTCCCCCTATTAGAGACCAAGAAACTGAGGAACTTCCCTGATGTCACTCCAAATGCGCATTTGGTTGGGTTGAGCTTCATTTTATACTATCGTAGAACCTTAAAGGCTTCCCTTAGGTCCTCTGTGTGGTCACATGATTTCTTGCTTTTAACTAACATATCATTCGCATAATCTTCCATGTTTTTTCCGATTAAGTTCTTGAACATAGAATTGACCAGTCTTTGATATGTTGCTCATGCATTTTTCAAACCAAATGGCATTACTCATAGTAGTATAGACCTTTGTCGGTGATGAAGGTTATCTTTGGCTGGTCGGATTTGCTCCTTTTTATGTGATTGTATCCAGAGTAAGCATCCATAAAGCTCATGCGTTCGTGACCAGCAGTCGAATATATAAGCAAGTCAATCTTGGGGAGAGGGTAGTCATCTTTAGGGCATGCCCAATTCAGATCTTTGAAGTCCATGGATCTTTGAAGTCCACGCACATTCTCCATTTTCTATTTGGGTTCTTGACCATAACGACGTTGGTGACCCATTCTAGATACCAAATTTCTTTGATGAATCCTGCTTTGAGAAGTTTTTCTACCTCTTCTTGGATGGCCTCTTGTCTATCAGGAGCGAACGACCTCTTCTTTTGCTTAATTGGTCCGAAGGTCAGATCCGTGTTGAGCTTGTGCTCGATGACTACTTGGTCTATGCCCGGCATGTCTATGGCTGACTATGCAAACAAGTCAAGAATTTATTTTAGCAAGGTGGTGAGTTGTTCCAGTTCTGCCCCATATAACAACGTGCCGATCATAAGTTGTTTGGATTTATTTGCTTCCACCAGATTTATGATTGCTAGTTCTTCTACTAGCTCGCCTCTGAAGCTTTCCTTCTCAATTCTATGGTCCTTTACTTCCACGACCTGTATATCATTCAATGGGCAGACGTCCTTCATTGTGTTAATGTAACATTTTTTGAACTCCTGTTGTTCGCCTTTGCATTCTCCAATTCCTTTCTCGGTAGGAAATTTCATTTTCAAGTGATATGTGGACACCACTGCCTTAAGGTTGTTTAGGCCTAGTTGCCCTAGGATTGCGTTGTAAGCTGAGGGAGTGTCCACAATTAGGAAGTTGACTATGATGGCCTTTCGGAGCTCACCCATCCCAGCACGGATTTGGAGTTCGATCATACCATTTGGTCTGACCAGAGGGCCCGAGAAGCCATACAATGGAGTGTGAATTGGTCTTAACCTTTCTTCTTCGATCTCCATTCTCTTGAATGCCCCCCAAAATATGATGTCCTCCAAACTTCCATTGTCTACCAAAATTCTTTCCATTAAAAAAGCTCCCACTCTTAGAGTTATTACCATGGCATCTTCATGGGGAAAATTGACTCCCTGAAGGTCTTCATCTCCAAAGGTGATGATCTGTTCTGTTCTTGCTTTTTTGGTCAGTGTTCAATGTAGAACACACCTCGTGTGTATGATTTTCTTGCTGATTTGGAGTCCCCCTAGATGGATGGTCCTCTTGCTATTGTTGATATCACACGAGGAGTGGGGCTTTCTCGTGGTATAACATCATGGGCCTCTTTTCTGGTTGGTGAATGAGATCGTTGGTGTCTCCCTACTCTTGGGGTTTCTCGACCTCTGTAACATGGTTTGAAGTTGTTTTGGGGAGGTCGCCATTGGTCAATCCCTTTTCCTGGCTACTCTTCACTATTGGTCGGAGCATCACGTTACTTCTCCAAAAATCTCCTTAAGTAACCCTATTGTATCAATTTCTCGATTGCGTTCCTGAGCTCTCAGCAATCTTCTGTAGTATGACCATGATCTCTGTGAAACTCACAGAATTTGGATCTGTTTCTATTCTCCGGTGAGCTCCTGATTTTCTTGGGTTTCCTACGTGATGTGCGTGAGTATGTGAGATCTTGGTCTGTTCAAGGCCGTATACTCATTTCGGTCCTTTCTTCTTTCGTTTCACTCCCTAGGTCTACCTCTTCTGTCATCCTGTTGATACAACCTTCTTTGATCTCCTGACATGTTTGAGGACTTCCGACTAGCCATGGCTTCTTCTGCATTTATATATTTTCTGATTTTTTCTCACAACTGACCCAATGTTCTGGGTTCTGATTTAGAGAGTGAGAAGACAAGCTTCTCGTCTTGGATCCCACTTTGGAGGGCCATGAGTTCCACTTGAGGATCGAGATCCTTTACCTCTAATTTTTCCAGGTTAAACCTGTGTACAAATTGCTAGATGGATTCTCTCGGCCTTCGCTTTAAGTTCATAAGATTCTATGATGTCCTTCTGTATACTTTGCTCCCGACAAAGTAATCCAAAAATTTTCTGCTCAGCTGTTTGAAATTTCATACTGAACCTGGCTCCAGCGAAGAAAACCATGAGGCTGCCAGCCCCTGAAGGGATGCTAGGAAGATTCGACATAGCAGAGCCTCAGTAGCACCCTATACTATCATGACTGATCGGTAGGCTTGCAAACGCTCCCAGGGATCTTTGGTTCCGTCGTATGGTCGGAAGGTTGGAATCTTGAAGCTTTCAGGGACACGTATCCGCATGATCTCTTCAGATAAGGGTGTTTTTGCCATTGCTCGCTCAACTTTAGCCTGCAACTCTTGAAACTTTCGATCTTGTGACATCTTCAATCGGCCAGAGTGGCCTAGCCGCATCTTTTGGTCTGGGTTGGCACATCCCATTTTTCATCCCTTCTTGGACCTTCTTTTCCTATCTTCTCTATTGGATGGTGGGGATCTTTTGGGTTTGTCCTGGGCTTCTTTTTCTCTTGGGAATTTTGTTTTTCGGCGATGGCCCCTTAGTTGGCAAGATATCGAGGGATTAGTTGGCAAGATGTCGAGGGATTTGGACTTCTTTGGTCACAAGGCGCATAGCTATGCTCTCCTTCGCTTTTCATGGTTGAGCTAGATTGACCCTGGTGAGTCATAGAAGTCTCTTTACAGTAGCTCCCCTCTTCAAGGGCGACCTTGCTAGAGTTCTGGGAGGTTTCTCGAATTATTTCTGCCAGATTCTTCACCTGCTCATGGAGCTCTCTAAATTGCTCGGCGGTAACCATCTCTGGTGATTCTTGGTTCTTGGCCTCCCTTGGTGCTTCCTGATGATTCTTCCCATCTTCTACGGCCAGATCTTGCTCTACTTCTTCCAACATCTCTTGCTGAGGGTTGAAGGGAAGTAGACCAGAAGGCTATTCTCCCTTTCTTGAACTTGCTCTCGTTACTTTTGGCATGTTCTTTCTTCTCTTCTTCTCAGGGGAAATGGGTTTCTCGTCGTTCCCACAGACGACACCACTGTTGATGCAATTTCTCGCTTTTCCCCTGAAGGCCTTGAACGTGTTCTTCCAATAGGCTAGATCTTGCACATACAAGTCAGAGAACCAGCCCAGAGTTTCCTCTGGGTGGAACACTCCGAAGCCCAAGTCAGTCCTTCGAATCAGAGTAAAGGTAATCTCCTATTAGAAAGTGCATACATGTTTCAGGAGTTCTGTCCCCTTTATATAGTGGTGTTGAGTTGTCTTGTTATTGGTTGATTGATCCACTTGGTGCTGAGCTGTCCTAGCTGGCTAGTGGACCACTTGGTTGGTTACTTGGTCCACTTGTGTAACGGTTAACTCAACCATGGTAAGTCCCTGATTAATTAACCGTTTCGAGATTGGTCAGTGGGGTGTGGAGTCTCCTTTTGCCGCTATATCGAGGTCGCTAGTTTGTGGTTATCTCCCTTGGCCATATGCTATATGGAGGTCGTGTATATTATGGTATATCACTACTCACTACTTAGTACTCCTCAATCGAGAGTCGAGATCGAACTTCTCCACAAAAAGCTACAAAATTTAACCATAATAAATTAAATTCTTAATTTATGGTAAGTAAATCTCAGTCAGGCCCCTTTGTTTCTATGACAACTTGGAGATGTTTGTAAGAATTAAGAACACAGAACCCACAATACTCATAAAATATTTCTTATGTTTCTTATTACCACTGCAATAGTTTAATTTAGAGGAAGATGCTCTCATGTTAGAGGGAGAGTTCTTGGGATCTCTTACCTTGTCGCAATGACCAGATCAAGAGAGAGAGAGAGAAGAGTTGAGTGGACGAGACATATTCTATTGTAACCTAATTTTCTTTTCCAAGATAAAAAAAAAAATTACTATTTTGGCTATCAAAAAGCTATTGGAGACTGCAAAATATGAGAATAATCTACATTTAAAAAAAATAATACAGTTCGATTTTGGATCATTTATGATCAGTCACAGTTTTCAATTTTCAGTCAGGTGCCTATCGGTCTATGACCAAATCGAGGCTGACTAATTGCTTAATGGGCTGGAGTAGGGGTATCAATCCCAAGCCCGCATCGATTAGCCCAACTAGGTCGGACCATTTAAAGAACGGCCCTTACCTGCACCGATTAATAAACATGTCGAGCCTACCTATAAACAGGTAGTACACGATGCAAGGGGCAAGCTCGATGGGTGCCCAATGGGCCCCGGCCCATTTACAAGCTTGACTCTACTTGACACATTTAGCCCAACCATATATATGTATATTTTGATATATATATATATATATATTTATAGAATAGTGTATGTATTGGTATTTTTATCAATTATTTAATGTTATTAAGTTGAATACCTTTTCTAAAATGTTGTTGATTTAATAAAATATATTAAAGTATTTTAAATCTAATATAATACAATTAAGGATTGTCTAAGGTCTGTTTAAGGTTTTATTGATACATTACCTCATTTAAGGCCCAATTAAGGTCCGATTAGGAGAAAACCGGTTAAAGCCGCAAACCCGACCGGGCCCGACCAAGCCCAACATGGGACAGACTGAGACTGACTCATTTCTTAAATAAGTAGGTCACAGTACAAAGGTATAGGCCCGATCGAGAATACTGGCCTGACTGATTGATGCCCCTAGGCTGGACTCTGGAGTCTGGCCAGAGACTGGACCGTTTCTTAAGTGATCATTCCGATTTCAGGGCGAACAGGTTGGGTGTGGCCCAGGTTTAAGACTCCTATGGCCCTATCAGGATCTGGCAATTGACGAGGTCAAAACTGGTAACATGTAATCACGAAAGGGTAAAACACAAGAAAGGCGCCGAGGCTAGGGTTTATGATGCAAACACCTCTCCATATAAATATTTGTTAGATTACGCCTAGGGTTTGGAAACTTGGGAGCTCGATTGTCAAGCTTGTACACGAATCTGAGAAAAATGGTACTTGGATCTCTTCTCAAGCTCGTCGATTACCATTACTTTCATTGATTTTATTTTATTTTGTGTTACTTTTCCAAAGTAGTTCATACTCTTGCTGTTGTTGATTGGTTTGTTACCCTTCTGCTTCATCGTCTCTCTTTAATCAAACTAAAACAAAATGTTCGGAACGAGAGAGAGAGAGAGAGAGAGAGAGAGAGAGAGAGAGAGAGAGATTACGGGTACAGTATGCGAAGGAGTTACTGGTAAAGAGAAGAGGGACATATAGGACAAAGGTTTTGAGAGGGCAGGGAGACTGGAGAGAGCAAACGGAGTGGCCCACATATAAAGCAGAGGGAGATACCGTACCATTGGTCTTATCTGAGCTGAGTGGGAATGAATAACCGTGCTTCTCTCTTTATCTCTCTTTCAACTTCAAAGTTCAGTAGGTCATGAATTGGCCCAAGCAAAGCTATCGCAAAAGCATGTTCGTTTTCCGTTGCTATTTGATTTTCTATCTTCCCTCACTCTTCGACTCATCGCACAGTCGTAAAATTCAATTAAAAAAAAAAAAATCTTCTGATGTATTTGTTTGCTGACGCAAGTTGTATTTGTCAAATCTGCGGGAGACTGGAAGTTTCGGATTATGCTGCTTTAGCTGTTCAGTTGATATTAGTGTTCTTATCGTGTTTTGGGTTTTATTGCTCATCATTTCTTGTTACTTTTGGGTTTTCTTTGTATGTTTTGTTATTTTTATGTGAATGGTGTAGTTTTCTTCTCAAACTGAAGTTTCTATGTTAAGTTAACAATGTAATCCGGGGTTGTAGGGAGTTGCCTCACTTATAATTGTTAATCGTATCTTCTTTTTTAGTCTGTTCTGGTGATGTCATGAGCCGCTGGTCAGCAATCTAGTTTCCGCTCTTTTAACCTATAAATTATCCAATTATTGACTTGACGGGGGGGATTGACAGGGGGGGACAATGCTACGGTATGGGTTGTAATCTAGGTCATACATCTTTATGCCTAATGGAATTGGATTAAGTGGAGGCTAGGGTTAGAGCTTTGTGATAACATGGCATGTTTTTGTTACTGATTCGTGGATTTTTTCTTGTGTCCAGAGGTGTTTTAATACTTGTCTATCATTACATACCGAGTTTCAATTTTGAATTGTGAGACTCTTCAAAGTTTTTTAATTCTCTTGATCTTGCAGTTTTTAATGTGGTGATTGTTGTATGGTCTTTTGGTTCTTGTGTTTGGATTGTCAAGAATACTTCAGTTTAGCATTGAAAGTGGCCATTGGTTAACTTTGTTCCCATTTATGACAATAAATATTCATGTTATACTTTTCAGGTTATTTTTTAGCATTACTATCTAACTACAAGATTTCATTAGTAGGAATTGGGTCTCATGGTCGGTCTTGTAACCTGCAATGTATTAGATTTTATAAATCAAACCTTTTGTTTTTCTTGTTTAGCTTTAAAGAATTTTTACCTTGTTATCAAAACTGTAATTTTTTTTGCATGTTTCTTATTTGTTCTGATGTTAAGCTGTATATACATATGGTGAGTGGGTAGTACTCTTATCTGTGAATGCCTGATTGACGGGCTTTATGCCTGATTTAGCTGATTGTACTGAGTGTTCTAGTTATGTTCTTACTACAGCCGAAGCAGACACATGAGATCAAGGATTTCCTTCTCACTGCGAGAAGGAAAGATGCACGGTCTGTCAAAATTAAGAGGACCAAAGATGTGGTGAAGTTCAAGGTTCGTTGCTCCAAGTACCTATACACATTATGTGTTTTTGACTTAGAGAAGGCTGATAAGCTGAAGCAGACTCTTCCTCCAGGTATCGTAGTTATTTGTTCACCATGATTAGTTGCTTAACTGTATCTGTATCAATTTATGAGTTAAAACTCTTTATTTCTCCATGGACCCAACAACTTAATGATCCTCTGAGGGGAAAAATTTGTGCTTGCCAAGGAGAGATGGTGATGGTCTTTCCACTTTGGAAACTACTCTGTTGACGGAAATTACATTTTCCACAACTATGGTGCAGCTTTGTTGCTATACCTCAGATACATGCCATGAACCATCACACTCTATGCATTTTATTTTTATGCTCTATTCTTTGAGGCATTCTAGCAGGCTTTGTGATGCTATTCGGTTGTGCTTTTTAGTTGTTATTTATTAGTGTATTTACGGTTGTGGTTTTAGTCAGTCATATGGAAATTGTCAGCTGTTTTTTTGTGCTACATTGTTGTAGTTATCTCTTTGGACAGGGCATGGGATGTATATTAGATTCTTTCATTTTAACTTTTTCCAGGCTTAATACAATTATTAATTTATGGGGAAAGGAACTTTCCCCGTTAGACCCCCTTCACCCATACATATGGGCGTCAAAATACTTGGCACGAGCAGGGTGTGATGTAGATACATCACTTAAAAGGGTTTATTTTATTGGAAATAAGCCTTGGATTGAGTTTTGTAGGGTTGGGCGTTTGATACCATGGATGTTTGTGATAGGCCATTTTAATGGGCCTAAAGTATGGGTAGAAAGTAGGAAAATGAGATTTAATTCATTAGTTTAGTTAGAATCCTGTTTTGGGTCTATTTTCTTCGTAATTTCAATTTTCGAGTCAGTTTAGGTTTTCCAATTAGTTAAGGATTGGGTTAGGCTTTTCATTTTTAGTACTTGAGTCTGTTTTGAGTCTTCTCTATAAGTTTGTGAAGGGCTACAACATTGAAATCAAATTTATTAATGAAATTGCAGCTTTGTGCTCCTAAAATTCTAAGAAAGAATTCTTAAACCATTGAGATAGCTGTGGGCAATTAATGTAATACTAAATTTGAAAGAAATAGTAGTTAGTTGACAAGGATTTATACTCAAAAGATGGTCCAAATGCAAATAATGAAGACTAGTACTGAAATAAGACAAAAACTATGAAAGAAAAACAAAACAATAATTGTGAGGGGCAAAATAGTAATTTTGTAACCCATATTTAGGGTTCAAAAATTAGGGTAATAAAGTGCAAACAATCTCTGATTGCAATAGTTAACTTGAATCAACAAATGGAAGCAAAACAGTATCTATTTGAATACAAAACAATAACCTTTTCTAGATCTTGTGAATGGAAGGCAGAATCGGTATTTTGCAAATATCTCAAGATTAAGCTATCGAAAAGAGCCCAGATTTGAATCGCTCTCTAAGTTAGGGTTCTTGAATGCCTGGTCAAAATTTGAGTTTGATCGGATGGCTGAATTGCTTAATCCGAAAAAACGTATGACATCCAACCTTCTAGAAAACCTGAAGAAATTCAAGGAAAACTTGAAGAACAATACTTATTGTTGGATGAAGAAGATGATGAAAGAATTAAAAGAAAATAAGGACTGAGATGGGATAGAATAAAATAAACCCTTTTTAAGTGACTCATCTGCATTGGGGTGGTTGGGTCTTTTCACACCCAGCTGTGTTTGGACACAAGGAACGTTGGACGGGCAGGGTTTGCTTTTCCTAATTTATTTAAAAATGGGCAGGTGTTTTTTGTTTGAGAGCGGCCCTTGTGCATAGACACAGGCGTGTGCCCTTGGAGGGGCACTATGGTCATTGCACGCCGTGTGTTTGGTGGAGGGCCCGCTCTTGGACAGAAAACTGTGGCACTATGGTCATTGCACGCCACGTGTTTGATGTAGGGCCCGCCCTTGGACAGAAAACTGTCTCCTACAAAACTACATTTAATCTGTCTCGTGGGTCTATATTGCATATGGGTATTGTCACTTAGATTCAGTATTAAAGAGATGATGTTGATTCTCTTAAGTAAATGTTTGTAATATTACTAATATTGCTATTCATCTATTGTTTACTTGTTGACATGCTAAATCTTAATTTGTGACACATTTTTGAGCGTAAAATCTGGCATAATGGAAGATGAATTTGTATATTGATTTTATTCCACTGAACTTTGTAACCCGTTAATCGACCTCTATATAATATTTTAGAGGTAGATTATTCTCTGAGCAAGCAGCATATGGTAGTGCACTGAGGTCATTTCATGTGAGAATGTTTGGGTAGAGAGTACCGTGCTTGCTCCGAAACCCCTCCCCCTTTAAAATAGCACGACTTGAGTGGCATATCGTGCTGGTATTGCTTTTCTATTTGTCATCATAGATACCAGTCTGGATTATCATTTCAGCCTTTTGAATTTGTTCCCCTCTTCTAATATTTTTGTTGATGTTGGCCTCTTTTTTTCTTCTCTAGGTTTGAGTGTGCAAGACCTGTAAAAATGGGTAGAGGTGGAATATGTACGAGACATTATGGGCAGGAACTTGTTTTTATTTCTATTCTAGTTGTTGATGTGAATTTTGAATTTTACTTCTTCCAATGTTAGAACAATGTTCTTTCTTTCTATTACCCGATTGTAGTGCTCTGATATTTGGCAAGAGTCAGGATGTACTGTCTTATATTTTTCTTATGTCAATTTGATCAATCTTGTCATATCCTATGTTCCATCACATATCTGGAGCTGATAGTTGGGATGCAACTGTTGTTTGGGCCTTGTTTATGGGCGAATTTGATTCGCCAATGATGAATTTGATGCATGAATATTTATACTGATGCGGAATGTCCGATCCAATATCTATTCCTAAATGCATAATTAAAGCCATGGTGGAGAAATGCTGAAATCTTTTTGTCGAAGAAGGGAGAAGCCAAGAAGGTGTTTGACAAAGAGGAGAGTCTAAATAGGGAATGTAGCCTATGTGTTTGGTCGCTGCACCCCATGGGCAGTAAAACAAAGGTGAAGATGTCAAGCTTTGCAGTCCAGCTCAAGTCCCCTATCTGAGATTATATTGATCAACTAAAATCATATTCCAGAGTGAGAACTGATCTAAGACATTTGAAATCATGCAAGAGAGATAAACGTCTTTTATGACATGGTTCATGTATATGTAATCGGGTTAGAGACTGATCCTTTCGATTGTGAGCGGAGGAGAAGGATAAACGTCTTTTTGTTTGTTGTCTTTAATATTTTTTCCCATTTCGCCTCTGAAGTGACCGTTGCCTCAGTCACTCTTTACTTGGAGAAGGAGAAGGAGACGTGGAGAGATGAAACTTTACACAACCTCTGAAAAACAAACGTTGGTATTTTCAGTTTTTCGAGGGGTTAATGGCTTCATCAGTTCCATCGTCTTTTGCACTTAGAGAGTCTAGTGAAGTCAAAAGCATTTCTCCACATAAAGTGTACATAGTCACTTAGGGTGGATCCAATGTGCTATGCAGCCTCTGCTTCTAGAGCAGGCATCAGGAGTGTGGAAGGCTTAAGGATCGACTTCTATCACATGTCCCCCCCCCCTCCCCCTCATTTTTCTATCATTCCCCCTCTTCTCTAGTGTGCTAAGGTGCAGGTTATCTTTTTTTTTTTTTTTTATTAGGAAAGAAAATTATCATTATAAAAGGTGCATCAGAGTCATAATCTAGGATACAAATACTAAGGTGATGTCTCCTATTCATTGCTTTAGGGGCTGTATTGCTGGACAATCATTGATAAGGGTGCTAAATGGTTTGGTTTCAGTTTGGTTCAAGGTGTAGTAGGTAAACATCAAAGCCAAACTATTTATTTTATGAAACCAAAATCATTTATTAAACAATTTTGGATTCCTCGTAAATGGTTTTGACCTCAATCTTGTTATGGATTTGAGGTAATAGGCTCATAAAAAGTTCTAAAATGATTTGTTAATGGTTCTTAAATGGTTTCTATCTTGATTTTGTCAATTTAGAACTTGAAGAGATGAGACGAAGACAAAAGGAAAAAGTAAGAGGCTCATAAAAGGTTTGGTTCATATTTGGAAACAGTTCGGTTCATATTTGTAACAGTTTTACATGGTTTGAGATCATCAATAGCGGTTTAAAACTGAACCATTTATTAAACGGTTTACCTATTTCGGTTTAAATGGTACGATACATTTGATTTGGTTTTGATAATCCTTTCGATTTGGTTTCGACGCTATTTAAAGATTAACGTCCATTAGGAAGATTGGTGGGATTGCTGTCACACCCTGCCTCAAATTGCCCATGGTATGTGGCACTGGATTCCCAACCTAGTTAGCCTACTATACCTAGGATCATAGATGCAGTATCTTAATTTCACAAATGTCATAAAATTACAACTAAAATCAGAGTACGTTAATAAATCATATAAGGACAACTGGTGATGTACTAAATGATAAATTTATATTATACAACTTCCTTTTTGAATACAACCACATGTTACAATTTTTACTTACTACATATCTGATAAATATGTACATCAAAAGAAATGACTGGAATAATAGAAGCGAAGTCCATCTCTATATCCATCTCTATATCCTCCTCCTCCTCCTTAGGGATATAGTCTTCATCATCCTCCTCATCATCACTTTTGTCCTGGGCTGCCTCTCCCACTACAAGCTCCATTAGATGGAATAGCTCCATCTTATACAAGATCCCCTAGGAAAATCTGTCCAAGGGGGCACTACCCACCTCATCCTCAAGGTCCACGTGAAAATACTCAAAGATCTTGGTAAGTGACCGAGAGTAGGGGCAGTTACCATCTGCGGGATGAGCTACATGGTACTCCATCGTCTTCATAATCACGTATGGAAGGCACAAGCGTGGAGGACCATCCAGAGTGGTGTAGAGGCAATAGGCCACATATGCAGCCATGAAGTTCACCTGGTTCCGGTGCCCAGCCCGAGGAAGGAGGTTGAACTGCGCCAAACGACTTAAGACTTGAACCTCGGCATGGAAGGATGTCTCGGACTCGAGTCGGACCTCGCTACCACAGATGGTCTAGTAGACGTGCTTCTGGAAGTTCTCGCTCATGTGGGGACCCAAGGCCCTACCCCTGGGAGGGCAAGAGTACCATGTACCCTCCAATGAGATGCCAAAGATCTCTGCCAGTAAGTCAATGGGGAGCTTGATGTTCTGACCCTTTACCCGGCTGGTGAGGGTATACATCCGGTTGTCATAGACCACCTCAAGGTTGTAAAAAATAGCCACACGAGGTTGGGATAGCCGCACGGTTGACTGATAACATGGACTCCCAACCAAGGGCTGTGAATCGCTCGAGTAGCCGAACTCAAACAAAATCCTCTGTCACAATCGATTTCTCCATCAATATGGGTCTCTTGGTGAATTTGACCCAAGAGCGTGCAGCCTTAAGACTGCGAAATATATTGTCATCATAATCCTAGAACTCCTCGGAGAGGTCTCTTGTGGGTCGAGCCTGGGAAGCAAAAGAGCTGGAAGCAGAACCATAAGATCTGAAGTGTTCTTCGGATCTTCAAAGTATTCTTCGGGCCTTCGAAGTTCTTCAGTTATCTGCTTTTTTGAGTGAGCATTTTGTGTAGGAGGAACTTTGCCTTAGTTCTCCCCTCCCCCTTTGAGGTTCTTCAAGTATTCGAAGCGATCTTCATAATATCCGGAGTGTTCTTCAGATCTTCGAAGTGTTCTTCAGGCCTTCGAAGTTCCTTAATCATTTAAGTTTCGTCAACCCTTCCATAGCCTATTCCTAGCGGAAGTTCTGTCGGAGTGCCACCTTAACCTAGCCCTGCCATAGCCTATTCAAAGTAGAAGCTTTGCCTGAGTGCCACCTCAGCCTAGCTCTCCCATAGCCTATCCCCAGTAGAAGCTCTGCCAGAGTGCCACCTCAACCTAGCCCTCCCATAGCCTATCCCCAGCGAAAGCTTTGTTTGAGTGCCACCTTAGCCAAAATCCAGAAGTAGCCCATCCCTAGCAGAAGCTTTACTGAATTGACACCTCAGTCTAAGCCCGAAAGTAACCGTTCCTAGTCGAAACTCTGTCTGACTATTACCACAGTCAACATCTCTCGAAAAAGGAAGTTGGAGGTCAAGACCATCTTCCCTTGAGACACGAGAATCTACAAGAAAGTTTGTGCCAGTATTAATCAAGGGGTCCACCCCTCTTGACCCAAAACAAGTGTCAAGCTCAGGTATAATTTCTCAACCTAATTAGCATAATATAGACTTTACATTGACATCGTTTTAGTGTACATAATTATTTAAATTTAGTCAATTTATATATATGATAATTTAGCCATGCATACGGAATAGAAATAACTGAAGAAAATGTTCGTTCCTAAGCATCTAGTAGGAAGACCGGTTGAACCGGGTAGATTGGGTGCCTAACACCTTCCCAACTCTATAACCTAACACGTACCCTAAATCTCTGGACCAGACCAACTTTTGGGCCATTTTCTCAAGAATTGGGCCCACCCCCGGATCCTAGGCCCATAATCCTAGGTGGTGACTCCAAACCCTTTTGCATGATCTCAATCCCCCTTATTAAACTATCAGCAAATCTCCGTCTCAATGACGACCTTCACTCCTGCGAAATAGGCCTCCACGTATCTCCAAGTGGCGGGGCCCGTAAGTAAGCACACATGACACACCCCTCCCTAAGAAAGAGAAAGAGAGGAGAGAGGGCCGAATGCAAATCTTTTTTCCCCCAAGGGAAGACTTATGCCCATACGTACTGGAAAGGGGATGCCACCTATGTTGCTTATAGCGCTTTTACCCATATGTATTGAAACTTAGTAATTAGAATGAATATCCTTTCGATATACCCAGAGGTACAAGATCAAGGGGTAACTTCCTTTCCATTACTCGTGACTACAAATGAGGTTAAGCAACTAGCCACGGGGTGGTGGAACCGTGAGTGATTGTGTACAAAAGTGTAATGCGGAAATATCATTATTCGATCTCAGAATGTCATAAAGTGCACGAACCTCCCTGAGGTGCTGGCACAATTATGAACATCCTCATCGTTTAACAATACCCCACACCCTTGTACAAGAAGCGGCTACCATTTGCTCTCAAAGTACTCTCCATGACATGCACTGACCTCCCCAAGGGTGCGAGCATGACAAGGAGTCCCTTGCTAAATGATTTCACTTCGAGCACAATGAATGATGCAGTTAGCTAATATAATTACAAACATGGGGTTAGCTAAACATGTTTTCAAACAGATGTGGTGGAAAATGTTCTTGGATTTAATGATAGCATCTAGTATCGGAAGCTTGATAGGTCCCTAGTGGAGTCGCCACTGTGAGGGTAGCGGCCAGAAAAAGAACCTCTCCCCTCTCTTGCTCTTTCTTAGGGAGGGGTGTGTCTTGTGTGTTTACCCACGGGCCCTACACCACCATACCTCTGCTTGAAGATTAGTGGGGGCCTATTTCACAAGAATGTAAAGGTCGTCATTGAGACGAGGATTTGATGATGGTCCAATACGGGGGATTGGGGTACGTGTCAAGTTGTAGAATTGGGAAGGTGTTAGGCACCCAATCTATCAGGTTCAACCAGTCTTCCTACTAGATGCTTAAGAACGAACATTTTCCGCAATTATTCCTATTCAACATGCATGGCTAAGTTATCACATATATATACATTGACTGAATTTAAATAACTATATACACTAAAACAAGGTCAATATAAAGTCTATATTATGCTAATTCGGTTGAGAAATTATACCTGAGCTTGACCCCTGTTTCAGGTCAAGAGGGGTGGACCCTCTGATTAATGCTGGCACAAAATTTCTTGTGGATTATCCCAGTTTAGGGGAAGATGGTCTTGACCTCTAAATTCTTTTTTTGAAAGATGCTAACTGTGGTAATATTCGGACTGAGTTCCGGTTAGGAATAGTTACTTTCGGGCTTAGACTGAGGTGTCAATTCGGTAGAGCTTTTGCAAGGAGTGGGCTACTTCTAGATTTTTACTGAGATGGCACTCCGACAGAACTTCTACTAGGGATAGGCTATAGGAGGGCTAGGCTGAGGTGGTACTTCGGCGGAGTTTTCACTAGGAATAGGCTATGGGAGGGCTAGGGTGGCACTCCAACAGAGCTTCCACTGGGGATAGACTATGGGAGGGCTAGGCAGAGGTGGCACTCTAGCAGAGCTTCCACTGGGGATAGGCTATGGGAGGGCATGATGTAACTCAAATGATTAAGGAACTTCGAAGGTCCAAAGAACACTTCAAAGATTCAAAGAACACTTCGAATCTATAAAGATCACTTCAAAGACTTGAAGAACCTCAAAGGGGGATAGGGACTAAGGTAATGTTTTTCCTACTGTGAGGGTAGCGGCCGAAAATTGGAGACTTATGCCTCCGCCCTCTTGAGAAAAAAGGTTGGCATTGATTCCATCCTTTCTCCTCTCTTTCTCTTTTTAATAAGGAAGGGGTGTGTCATGTGTGTTTACCCTGCGGGCTCCGCACCTTCGTATCACCGCTCAGAGATATGTGGAGGCCTATTTCACAAGAGTGTAAAATTCATCATTCGAGATGGAGATTTGATGATGGTCCAATACGGGGATTGAGATTATATAGTTTGGAGTTTCCATCTAGGATTATGGGCCTAGGACCCTGGGGGCCCAATTCCAAAGAAAAAGGGCTCGAAAGTTTGTCTGGTCTAGAGATTTAGGGTAAGTGTTAGGTTGTAGAATTGGGAAGGTGTTAGGCACCCAATTTACCCGATTCAACTGGTCTTCCTACCAGATACTTAAGAACGAACATTTTCCATGATTATTCCTATTCTGCATGTATGGCTAAGTTGACTAAATTTAAATAATTATATACACTAAAAACATAGTCAATATAAGATCTACATTATGACGATTCAGTTGAGAAAATATACCAAATCTTAACCCCTGTTTCAAGTTAAGAGGGTGGGCCCTTGATTAGTACCGACTCAGACTATCTTTCAGATTCTCCTGGCTTAGGAGAAGATGGTCTTGACCTCCAACTTCCTTTCTTGAGAGATGTTGATTATGATGGTATGCGGATAGGGTTCCAGCTAGGAACGGTTACTTTCATATTTGGATTCGAACAAAGCTTCAGCTAGGGAAGGCTATTTCTGGGCTTAGGATGAGGTGGCACTCCAGCAGAGCTTCCGCTGGGGATAGGCTAGGGGAGGGCTAGGCTGAGGTGGCACTCCGATAGAGCTTCCGCTGGGAATAGCTATTTTTAAAAAGATTCCAAGGGTACTAGGACAGAGCTTTGGCTAGGGAAGGCTATTTTTGGGCTTAGGATGAGGTGGCACTCCGGTAGAGCTTCCACTGGGGATAGGCTAGGGGAGGGCTAGGCTAATGTGGCACTTCAACAGAGCTCCCGCTGGGAATGGCTATTTCTGGAAAGATTCCAGGGGCACTCGGATAGGGCTTTTGCTAGGAACGGCTATTTTTGGAAAGAAACGGATTGACCTAAAAATGGACTGAAGATCTCTAAAGCCCCGAAGAACACTTTGAAGATCCGAACAGAACTTCAGATCTTAACAAAGATCTCTCCGTAGACTTGAAGAACCTCAAAGGGGGGTTTCTACTTTTGATAAAGATCAAGAACACTCCAAGGAGGGAGTTGAAGAACACACTACTTTTGGTAAAAACTGGATTGGACTAAGAACTTCGATTGAAGATCTTCAAAGTCCTGAAGAACACTTCGAAGATCTGAATAAGATTTTGGATCTTGACGAAGATCGCTCCAAAGATCCGAAGAAAATCAAGAGGGGGAGGGGAGGAGAGAGGGTAGATCTTCACTACTATGGAGTGAGGTGGGGTTGTTTGTTGTGTAAAATCCAAAGGAGGGGGGTATTTATAAGTTTTTCCGGCCAATGGGAAAGAGGGAACATCTTTATTCAACGGACAAAAGAGGGTTTTTTAACTAAAGTGGGTAAAGAGGGCTTTTATCCAGTGGGTAAAAATGGGTTCTTGGACTAAAATGGGTGAAAAGGGCTTTTATCCAATGGGTAAAAGGGGGTTTTTACGAGAGAGAATCCTCAGCTAAAAAAAGAGGGTTTTTGGTCTTAAGTGGGTGAAGAGGGAATAAGTGGGTGAAGAGATTCCCTCTTCACCCATAGGGCCAGGGGAATATCAATCCCGGCCATTGACGGTGGTGCTTAAGATTGGGCCAAAGTGCATGGGGCATAGCCAGTACAGGACGGTAAGTAACATGTACAAAGTATATGGGAAATGGCAAGAGTGCGTGGGCAATGGCCAGAGTGTGCGAGTAATGGGGCATAGGTGGGCACAAGCTGGGCACATAGGTGGGCAAAGACTGGGCAGAAAGTGGAGGCGAGCAGTGTGGCATCGGTGGGCAAAGGCTGGGCACAAAGGGGGTGCAGGCAATGTGGCATAGGTGGGCAAGGGCTGGGCACAAAGGGGGTGTGGGTAGGATGGCATAGGTGGGCAAGGGTTGGGCATAGGCTAGGCACATACTGGGCGGGCAATATGGCATAGGTGGGTGCGCGTGGTGTGCAGCAGTCATGCTCAGAGCCTGCAGCAATGGTGCACGGGGGCATGCATGAAGGTGCGCGGGGGCATGCGTGACCTGCGGCGGGGGTGCATGTGACCTACGATGGGGGCACACGGGTGTGCAAGGCAGGTGGGCTAGTGTGCGCTGGGGCATGTACGATGTGCGATGGGGGCACATGAGCATACGGCGGGGGCACACACAAAGGTGCATGGGGGCGCACGGGCATATGAGGTTTGGCTAGCTAGGCTAGTGTGCGCGACATGCGAGCGAAAAACATAATTTTCTAGGGAAGATTGTAGGAGATTTGACGGTCTGATTTGGACATGCCATATATTTTAAGAATTATTTTTTCGAGTATTATCCATCCATATGGTCATCTTGACCAGATTCCTTCGCATATAAAAAGTCAAAATTTGACCCTCTTTTCTCCCACGTGGGGTTTTTGGGGTTTCAGTTAGGGGAATGTTTCTGGGTTATCTAGGTAGGTAGGGGATGAATTTCAGGGTATTTGGGTAGGTAGGGGATTTCCAACAGGCTCACCAGTGTGCGCTGTAAAAATATAATTTTTTGGGATGACTACAGGAGACCCAACGGTCTGATTTTGACGTGCCATATATTGTCAGAATCGTATTTTTGAGCACTATCCATCTATACGATCATCTTAACCAAATTCCTTCATATATAGAATGTCAAAATTGGACCCTCTTCTCTCCCGCATAGGAGTTTCTAGGGTTTCAGGTCGGGAAATGTTTTCATCATCATCTATATTGATCAGAAGCCAGAAGTCACGTCCAAGATCCACATTTCATCATAGCCGGAGGAGGGTGATAAAATTGGGTGTCTACATAATGCCCCTCTTTGGCCGAGGCTTGTGCCAATGACCGAAGGGCAAAGAAAACAAAGACCACATTTTGTCACCTAGAGCATGTACTACCGTCATATTGCTCATTTATGACGGAGTTGAAAAATGCAACAGAGAATATCTCTCAACTTTTTAGAGTTCTAGGACTTGCCTGGGCCGCTGATTGTGGGAAAGGAATTCACTGCTCTTCCAATCCTATGAAAAATGTTAGTACTTTGATCTTTGACTTTTCCTTAGATGGGCTTCACATGTGCCAGTTCAAGGAATGTGGTCTCCATACTTGGTCTTTCGAACGAATCTGGACTATCTGGGACTGATGGTTACAGGAAAGAAATTCGTTGCTCTTCTAATCTTGCAATAAGTAAAAATGTTTGATTCTTCGATTTTCCTTAGCTAGGCTTTACATATGCCAGTTCGGGGAATTGATAATGAGATCGGGCCACTGAGAACCGATACAAAGAGATTAGGCCACCTAAGGCCGGGTTAATGACATTGGGCCACCTTAGGCCGGATAAATGTGATTGGGCCACTTGGGGCCTGTTCAATGAAATTAGGTCACCTGGGACTGGGTAAATACAATTGGGCCACCTGGGGCTGAGTCAATGAAATTGGGCCACCTGGGGTTGGGTAAATGCAATTGGGCCACCTGGGGCCAAGTCAATGAAATTGAGCCACCTGGGGCGGGTAAATGCAATTGGGCCACCTGGGGCCGAGTCAATGAAATTGGGCCACCTGGAGCTGGGTCAATGCAATTGGGCCACTTGGGGTCGGGTAAATACAATTGGGCCACCTGGGGTGGTGGTCAGGTAAATGCAATTGAGCCATCTGGGGTCAGGTCAATGAAATTGGGCCACCTGGGGCCAGGTAAATACTATTGGGCCACCTGGGGCCAAGTAAATGCACTTAGCTGCTTTAGGTTGTGTGATCATTGAACTGATATTAGTTACCAAGAAAGCCTTTTTAGGCACACTTGTGGTGCGCTTGTGAGTGCATAAGTCTTTGAGGACTTTGGCATAGGTTGGGATTTGAGTTATGGCATCCAAAAGAGGGATGTTTACCTCTACCTTCTTGAAGACTTCTAAAATTCTTTCCATTAAAGTTGTCGTCTTCTTATTCATCAAACGATTAGGATAGGGGACAGGAGGAACATAAACACTGTCAAAAGTTCTCTCATTAATAGAATCATTTTTGGTGGCTTCCACCAAATCATCCTTAATTTCTTCAGGTCCATCTGGCGAACCTAGATGGGAGGCACAGTAGTAGCCTCAATAGTCGGAGGATCAACAGAAAGGTCAAATGATGGAGAAGGAATGGTATCATTCCGTAGATACTCTCAGCCACTCCGTAGGGCATATACCACATTACACTGGTTAGAGGACCATTGGTATTGTTGACTCTATACAACATTGAGCTGAGGAGCAGGTAGCCCGTATGGAGTCAGCACCTAATGTTTAAGATTCAGCTCTGGCTGACTAGGCAATTTTCCTTTCTCCTTCTCATGCATGATTGTGACAAGTTGGGTGAGTTGCCTCTCCACATTATTGTGGCTTGTCATGAGAAGGGCTATGCTTTTCTCTAGCTCACTAATTCTTGCCGCCTCTCCAATGGATGTAAACCCTAAAGGTTGTTGATAAGGTGCTTAGAGAGGGGGCCTAGAAAAATTTGACTGAGGGCCTAAATTAGGCTGAGGGAAAGCATTAGGTGGTGGTGTAAAATTGAGCCTTTTGGGGCCCTTGGTTGTGAAAGTTTGATAGGCCTTCTTGATTCCCTTGGCTCCATAAAAAATTAGGGTGATTTCTCCACTCTGGATTGGAAGTGTTGCTAAACGGGTTGTTCGAGTAAAGAGCATTAACACTTTCCTTGTCCCCAGAACTCTTGGGGCATTCTTCCAATACATGTCTAAGGGAGTGACACCAATTACACATAGAGACCTGATTTTGGACTTGGTGGACCGGGGCATGTGCTTTAGGGACAAGGGCTTCTATTCTCTTAATGAGGTTATCTAAATGGGCCTCTTTGGCTACTATCCCATCGACATAGTACCCTTTACCTCCTATAGTTCTCTCACTTTCTTAAGTAGACTCCCATTCTCTTGTCTTTTCAGCTAGGTTAACCAAAAATTTTCAAGCTTCATTTTCATCTGCATAAGCTGTGAAGCCAGTAGGACACATAGACTCTAACATTTGCTTGGTACGGTAGTCTATCCCTTCATAAATTATTTGGCAAAGATACCATTTGTCAATACCATGGTGGGGACACTCTTGGAGAAGGTCTTGGAACCTTTCCATGAGTTTGGAAAATGACTCTTGAGGTTTTTTTCAGAACTGCATGATCTTACTCTTGAGTTTGTTCGTTTTATGCAGAGGAAAAATTTTTCTCAAGAACGCTACCATAAACTGATCCCATGTGGTAATGGAATTAGTTGACAGCCCATATAGCCATCGTTTTTCTCCATCCTTGAGCAAAAAGGTAATGCATCTAAGTTTAACAGCCCATATAGCCATCCTCAAATTCTCTCAGGAACAAATAAGCATCTTCGGAGGATAGCCCATGGAAGTGGGGTAACATAGTGATGAATATAGTTGCTCCCCATGGCAGTTGGTAATCTAGTACAAGAAGGTTGGGCTGCCCTGGCTGGGTAGAATCTATCTTTTAAAGTAGGCTTAGGTTGTTCTGCCATTCTTAAAATAGGTACTCTTACTAAACGATTGGTAGAATCACGGGTCCACACACTCATACACTAACCACCTAAGGAAAAATTGTGGTCCCTGAAAAATTAATTAATTACAACTAAAATAGAGGGTGAAAATTGGTCAATTGATATGATCCCTCAGTAATTTAAACAATGAGTCCAAAGCTGTAAGGTTACCCATAGGTTGACAGCTAGGGATCCATATAGTCTTCGGATCCACCTACAATCAAATCCTGGGGATTCTGCAGGAGAGTGGGGACTACTATATGTTTTATGTTTCCACTCTTAGTAAGAGCTTGAATTATTGGAATGAAAGCAAAACAAATGGAATTATTTTATGGATTTTTTTTGTGTGAGCTTACAGATAGGGATCCGGGGTTGCTCAGGTCAATTCCTGAGGTACTGCTACAGGACAAAACCTGTCTTCATCATACTGTGAGTCTTGGCGACCTCCACCAATACAACTATTATTGCAAGTTGTTCTTCTCAGGAATTCAATAAAAAAAAAACAAAAAAAAAAAAACGAAGTAAATAGAGCACTCCGATTTACCAAAAAAAAGCAAAAAATAACATGGAACTGTCTCCCTGGCAACGGCACTAAAAGCTTGTTAGGATTTAAAATATAACCGCAAGCATATGGATCAGTGTAGCTTCGGGTCGAACACAAAGAGAGCAGCCACACTTTATTTTTGGCTTCTTTTAATAATTTGAAAGTGAACTAATTAATGGCTGTAATCTAATTCTAACTATCGTCCTAAACATATGTATCTAAAATAACGTCCTCACCATTCGTCATCTAAGAATTTAAATACGCAAGCCATAAAATTAAAATTAAATAAATAAATAACTGAGGACAAACAACCCATGCAATTAAAAAGCAATGAAGGAAAAAAATACTGAAATAAAAATAAAGTAAAAGAAAGGGGATAAAGCTAGAGAGAGGCTCACAAATAGATTTCTCTACTTAGCCCGATGGATGCATCATAATATGAGCTTTCCTACTAAACCAGAGAGTCACTCTTACAAGGGTTATTCTACTTGGCTTTAGAGAAGGGGAGGCAACTAAAATAAAAACATTAAAATGATGGTTCTATGGCCAGAGGAGCAAAGCCAACACATACACTAGCCATGAACCTAGGGGGAAAGGGAAAGCAATAATGTAATGACTGAAATTAAAATCCTAAATTAAGAAAGAAAGGATAGTCAAAGGAGGGAATGAGAGGGGGGAGAGAAGACCATTGAAGAAGCCTCCCTACCTAAATCAATGCTTGAACTTGAAAGCTTGGGTGATTTGAGATACTGCCAACCCTAAAAATCAGATCTGGAATGAACCAAATCTGAAATTTCTAGGCTTGGAGAAAACAAATTTTGAAAAAAAACAATTGAACTTCAAAAAGAGATTGCTCGTGATCTTGTCACCTAGATCTAAGCCTAGAATTATAACTTAAAAACTAAAATTCATTTACATAAATCATAAACATAAAAGGCTGAATAAAAATAAAAGAGTGCTTGTATTAATTGAAATAAAAAGCTACTATAAAAGTGATTAAAGTAAAACTAAAGAGAGTGAGAGAGAGAGAGAGAGAGAGAGAGAGAGAGAGAGAGAGAGAGAGAGAGAGAGAGAGAGAGAGAGAGAGAGAGAGAGAGAGAGAGCAACTAAAAAAAACCCTAGAAGAAGACTGAAGTGTCTCCCCTCCTCTTACATGAGTTGTATTTATAAGGAATGGGTAGGTAGGATAAGAAATTTCTCTTTCTTACAAGGGGGAAACCCATAATTGGTAGGTGAGATCTTTTGAGACTAAAAGTGCTAAGGTGGAGGAGAGAGAAGAGAGAAATAAACTTAAAGAAGTTTCCTATAATTATTTTTACTTATTTTCTTTCCTTTTTTTATTTATTTTTCTCTTCTTTTTTTTTTTTTCCTCTCTTCAAATCTTGTGCACAACCCTTGTTGACCGAATTTTTTTCTTTCCCTTGGACAATTTTCCTTCTTGCTTTATGTGATTTGGACAATCTTCTGGTGATGATGTAGAGGAGAAAGAAGATTTGGACAAGATTTATTTCTCCCTTCTTTTCTTTTCTTTTTTTTTTTCTCTTCTTGTGTAAGAAACCCCTCCCACGATTTTCCTTGCTTTGAAGATTTGGACAATCTTCTAATTTGATGTGAAAATCCCCTTCATGCCCTTAGTGCTTTAAGTGAGTGAAAAACAGAAAATCTGCAACAAATTCTCCAAAAAAAGGCAACCATGAGATTGGAACTTGAGACCTCTTGGTGAGCAAGGGAATTTTGCAACCATAGCTCAACAACTACACTAGGTAGTTGGAGAGATATGATGCCTGATAATGCTTAAGGCCTTTAAAATACAAAACCTACAAAAAGAGAGTAAAACCCAAGGTAGCTCCATTCTAAATATGTAAAAATGCATGCTTTACTACTTAGATTTTACACATTAATGTGCTCATCAGGTCTACTGGAAGTGGGGTGTGATAGCTATGGTATCAGAATGCGAAGCTCTGCCTTAACTCACAATCTCGACCAAACCACGACTTGGGGAAATTAGGATTTAAATAAAAATCTCAAAAAGATAGCAATAATAGAATTGCACAAACTAGGAGATAAGCATAGGTGTCAAAGCCGTTTCATTAAATAAAGAACTTGATTACATAGCTTTCACTTTGTTTCATAAGAAATTAAAATACTAAAAGCAGGATATCCTAACTAGCCTAAGTCTAGGAATTTAAATGACTGAAGCAAATGATAGAAAATGAAAGTTCAACTAAAATCTAAAACATCAAACTCAAATAAAACATAGAAGGAAAATCCTAAAAGCTACAGTGGCAAACATGCCACTAACCTTGATGATTGTACTCTTGCTGATCCTGCTGCTACTGGTTCTGTCCTTGGCCCTGAGCCTGATTTGGACCATGTGTTTCTGAATGTGGCATTGGAATACCCAAATGGAAGACCATCGCCTACATCTGTGCCTCAAGTGAGGCCACTCTATTGTCCATGAGACAATAGGTCCTCTCCACGCTCTCGAGGCAGTTGTCCATGCTTCTCAACAGTGAGGTGGTAGTGTCCAAGCAGGCCAGAACATCGTTGAAACAGTAAGGCCTTGCACCCCTGGTGCCCCAGGAAGTGGAAGTAGCCATAGAACCCATAGCCTATGGGTTAGGTGGTGGGACACCACCAACCCCAGCAGGTCCTCTCCCAATGTCACTGGCACCTCTGTCGATGCCTCCACCAACATCACCGGCATCATCACCAATATCATCGGCACCGCCACCCTCTACCTCCATAGGTTGCTCACCCTCCTCCATAGTAGGTGTCACCTCTCTTATGTCTAAAGACATCTTCCTCAGGGAGTCTTGGTTGAAATCTGCGACCTCGTCGCCCAAGCATCCCTTGCCCTCCAAATCCATGCCAAAGCGAAGGAAGATGTCTGTTAGTGTCTTCCCATAACATAGGTTCCCAACTAGGTGATCCTATCCCTCTAACCGAATTACCATGGTCCACATCAAAAGGTAGGGAAGACGTATCTGCACTCCCATATAAATGCAGTAAGTCACATAGGCATGCAATATGGATACCTCATCGTAGTACCCACAAGTGGGGAGAACAATCAACTGGACTGCAGGATCGACAATCTTTGGAGTGGCAAAGTAGTTAACTGTGCTATCCCACCTACTAGCCTCCTTAGTCAACATGTTGTTTACCTCTTGAAGGGTGTTGGGGCTCTGGAAATCATAAGCTGGAGTTCGAGGCGGGGAATACACAAGATCTCCTGTGTTGTCAACTATTAGGATGTTGGCCAATTGCCTCATGTCAAAGGAAATCTCAACCCCCTTCATATAGGAGGTGATCTGCATCTCTTCAGTGCTTCAATTCACACACTGGAGGTTTGGAGTAGAACAACCTGACCAGTGTTGGGTAGTAATGCTTGTTGGGTTTTAAGATGCGGTACCACCCGACCGCTTCAAAGCGTGGACAGAGATAGAATGCATGGAAGTCTCTTGTCCTTACATAAATCCCCAAGTCCACATTACGGCGCTCGAAGTGTTTCCAATGATCTCGCTCAGCCACAGAGTGGAATAGGATGGGGTTGAACTATACTGCAGCGATAGCGGCAGTGGCTTGCTCCTTTTGTTCAACAACACGATGGGTATGTACACAGCATCCAGACATTCTTGCAAGATGATTCCTAAGGAATTCAAGGATGAAAACCTAGTTTAATGGCTTGAAGTAAAGCTCACAGAGAAGAAAATCACAAAACTAGGTTAAAGAGAGGAGAGACATACCTTTGGTGCATAGGTAGTGCCGATCTGTCGTGAAATCGTAAGAGAAAAGTGTGGAATGAGTTGGCCTTCTTGGCCATTTCCTCTCCTTCTCCATGAGTTAGAATAGGGTTTTATGACCTAAGACACAAACTCGAGCCTATTTATAGCCATTTTAGGTCCACCGGAAACACTGGACCTACTTTCGGTGCCTGTTTTCGATGAGTTGAAAAGTCCCAAATCAGCCTCTGCCAATCCCACCAGAAATAGTATTGATATTTCCGGTGGAATGGCTCATATTTTTGGTGGAAGTTGCCCCTGTTTCCGGTGGACTACTTTGGAAATAAATTTTTTTTTCCAAATCTGATTTTTATTTTGTTGCTTTAATGGTGTGCCCCTGTGTGATATGCGTGCGATCAGATCCAAATATGTGTGGACCCCACTTATGCATGCCCTAACCCTAATTTTTCCCTATTGAATGCGTGTGGGACCCACTATGCATGCATATGTTCCAAACTACATGCAACCTTGTATATGCATGTGAACTAATCAAATTCCTCCATAAGAGCCATGTCACATCGGAACACTAGGTCCTGATCCCAATCACGCCTGTCACCTCCCGCTTCCCCTACACGAAATCGGGGTAGACTGTACAATGCACCCCCAGCTCTGCTAGTACTTACTGTACATGATGTGGCCACCATCATGGGTAATATGATGTGGGGAGTTGAGGAAAGACAAAATCAGTTTATGGTCGGGATCAATGATAGGATCCAAGAGGCAATAGAGGCCCGTAATGCACCGCCCGTACCTCCTACTCCAACGGCACCCGTTCTAATACCCGCTGGATCGGCTACCCTTCAAACATCTAGTGGGGTACAAGTGTAAGGGCAAGGGAAGTAAAATGTGCATGGGCATGTGCAAGATCCGATGCCGAAACAAGCCCAGGCCCATGTAGAGGGCTGGACAGGCTTGACAAAGATGATGGAGAAGTTTCAACGGCTTAGGCCTCCATGCTTCTCAAAGGTGGGCCAATACCCATTGTATCCATCAGGATGGATTGGCAGAATGGAGAAGGTATTTAGACTAATGGGCTACACTGAAGGGCAAAAAATTTTATGTGCAGGCTATCAGTTGCAGAATGAAGCAGATGATTGGTGGAGTGCCACTGAGCCTATTTTGAGGGCTAACAACCCGAACCCCACTTGAGCAAACTTCAAGGGAGCATTTTTGAAAACTACTTTTCAAAAAGCTTCTGAGATAGGAGAGAGAGTGAGTACTCTCAATTGGTGCAAGGTTCCACATCTGTGTTGAAATACTAGCCATGCTTCGAGGAGCTATTTCACTTTGCTCCTGAGCATCTCCAAGGTGATAGGGCTATGGTCATAAATTTTGAGAAAGGGTTGAGGCCAAGTATTGGGTCAACCATTATGGGGATGAAACTGCAGACCTATGCTAAGGTGGTCCAAATGGCCAAATCTATTGAAGACCGGCATAAAGATAATTTCATGGCCCAGCAAGGAACGAGAAAGAGACCAATGGGATCGACTGATTCTAAGGGAGGCAACAAACCCTTCCAAGTGCCTTATATCAACCAATTCCAGTGCAATTCAGAAAGCCTGAAGCTAGTTAGACTTCCCAATCCTCCCAATCTAGTGTTGTATCTCAGTCTATGGGATCGAGCCGAGGTGTTTTCATTACGATCAGTCGGGCCCTTAAGCGAGGACATGCCCCCATTGGAGGCCAGGTGATGCACCATACACTATGCCACCTAGGCCCAGCAAATATATGCAGCACCTAGACCAGCACAGCTACCACAGGGCCATAGACCACAGGGCAGAGTATTTGCTATGACAGCAAAAGATGCCGAGGCTGCACCCGTTGTAGTGATAGGAATATTATTGATATCATTATTTCCTGCACATGTGTTATTTGACTCAGGAACCTCGCACTCGTTTGTGTCACCAGCATTTGCAAAGAAGATGGAAATTCCACTTAAGGGGTTGACTCAGTGTTTGGCAGTGAGTACTCCTACAGGAAGTGTAGTGGGTCTAAACTATGTGTATGAGCCTTGTCCAGTGACCATAGGTGGACATGAGTTGAATGCTCACTTGATCGAGTTAGATATGACCGACTTCGACATGATTTTAGGAATGGATTGGTTGTCCGCATACAGAGCTAGTGTGCTATGTGCAGAGAAGACTATCATTTTCAGACCTCATGATGATGATGAGTTTGTGTTCCAAGTGGATAAGCCCAAGAAACCCAAGAAGGTTATTATATCCGCACTTCATATGAGGAAGCTACTGGATAAGGGATGTCAAGGCTACTTAGCATCTGTGATGGATACTGAGATAGAGATTAGGCCATTGACTGTGCTAGATTTCCAGATGTATTCCTGGATGACTTGATAGGTTAGCCCCAGACTGAGAGATAGAGTTCACTACAGATCTACTCCCTGGCTTGGCACCAGTGTCAAAAGCTCCTTACCGCATGGCCCCCATAGAGTTGAAAGAATTATAGGCGCAACTTTAGGATCTTTTGAGGAAGAGATTTATTAGACCTAGTGTGTCTCCATGGGGAGCACCGGTATTGTCCGTCAAGAAGAAGGACAAAAGTATGAGGTTGTGCATTGATTATCGGGAGCTCAATAAGCTAACTATCAAGAACCGGTATCCTTTGCTAAGGATAGATGATTTATTTGATTAGTTGCAGGGTGCCAAGGTATTCTCCAAAATTGACCTTAGATCGGGCTACCACTAGCTCAGAATCAAGGATAGTGATGTCAGCAAGACAGCCTTCAGATCAAGGTATGGACATTATGAGTTCTTGATGATGTTATTTGGGTTGACCTATGCACCAGCTGCATTTATGGACTTGATGAACCAAGTATTCCAGGATGTCTTGGACAAATTTGTGTTTGTGTTCATTGATGGCATTTTGGTCTACTCCAAGAGTGCAGAGGAACATGTTGTTCACCTGAGGTTAGTATTGTAACGTCTGAGAGAGAAGCAACTCTATGCCAAATTCAGCAAATACGAGTTTTGGTTGTCACAGGTGGCATTCCTAGGCCACATTATTTTAGACAAGGGTATAGAGGTTAACCTAGGCAAGGTGGCAGTTCTAGAATGGGAGACTCCCAAGAGTGTAGTAGACATACGTAATTTTTTGGGATTGGCCAGATACTACAGGAGGTTTATTGAGAACTTCTCCCGAATTGCCACCCCGATGACCTGACTCACACGAAAGGGTGTGAAATTTGAGTGGTCCGATGCTTGTGAAAAGAGTTTCAAGGAACTAAAGCAAAGTTTGGTATCAGCTCTAGTTTTGACTATTTCAACCAGTACAGGTGGTATGGTTGTGTATAGTGATGCCTCTAAGTAGGGATTGGGTTGTGTATTGATGTAGCACAGGAGAGTCATTGCTTATGCATCCCACCAGTTGAGAGATTCTGAGAAGGACTACCCCACCCATGATGTGGAGTTGGCAGCTGTGATTTTTGCACTGAAATTCTGGAGACACTACCTATACGGTGAGAAGAGTGAGATATTCAAGGACCATAAGAGCCTCAAGTAATTCTTCACCCAAAAGGAGCTCAACATGAGACCGAGGTGTTAGTTGGAATTGATGAAGGATTATGATTGTACTATCCATTATCACCCAGGAAAGGCCAGTGTGGTAGCTGATGCACTGAGTCAGAAATCCCAGTCATTGACTCTTGCATCACTGACCACCAATAAGCATCTCATAGAGGAGGCCAGAAAACTAGACTTGGAGCTATTGGTAGAAGGTGTCATCTTGTCATTATCGGCATTGGTGGTACAACCTAGTCTGGTGGATAGGATCACTGCAGCTCAAGTTACTGATGCAAAGTTACAGAAGCTGATAATAGAGTGCCAAGAAGGAACCCAAAAGGACCTAAATTTCTCTATAACTGAAAACGGGATTCTCAAGTTCAAAGGGAGGTTATGTGTGCCTAATGATGGTGAATTGAGAGATATAGCTTTGAGAGAGGCACACAGCTCTCTGTACTCCATTCACCCCGACAACACTAAAATGTATAAGGACCTCAAAGGCTCCTACTGGTGGAAAAGAATGAAGGATGATGTGGCCAAGCATGTATCTAGATGCCTCACGTGCCAACAAGTCAAGGCTGAAAGAAAAAGGCTCCATGGTTTATTGCAATCACTACCTATTCCAGAGTGGAAATGGGAGAATATTACCATGGACTTTGTCACGGGCCTACCCTGCATGCAGAAGGGCACGGATGCCATTTGGGTAGTTGTGGACCGCTTGACCAAGGCAGCTCACTTTATCCTAATCAAGATCACATTTTCTATGGACAAGTTAGCCTAGTTGTATGTTGATAACATCATCAAGTTGCATGGTGTACCAATTAGCATATTTTTTCATCCACAGACCGATGGTCAGTCGAAGAGGACCATCTAGACGTTGGAGGACCTACTTCGAGCATGTGCCTTAGATATAAGTTACAGTTGGGGATGAGTACATTTCTCTTATTGAGTTCTCCTACAACAATAGTTATCAGGCCAACATCAGAATGTCCCCATTCGAAGTACAGTATAGTAAAAAATTTTAAACTCCACTCTATTAGGATGAGGTTGGTGAGCGGCATATTTTGGGTCCAGACTTGATATAAGCCACTAGTTAGACGGTGAATGTGATCAGATATAGGATCAAGGCAGCTCAATCCAGGCAGAAGAGCTATGCAAATATTAGGTGGAAACATCTAGAATTTGAAGTTGGAGACAAGGTGTTCTTGCGGATCTCCCCAATTAAAGGGGTGATGCGGTTTGGCAAAAAAGGAAAGCTTAGTCCGAGGTTTATGGGACCATACGTCGTATTGGAAGAGATCGGACTGGTAGCTTACCGGATAGCTCTACCACCAGAGTTGGAGGGTACACACGATGTCTTGCATGTATCCATATTGAGGAAGTACATCCCCGACCCCACTCACGTCTTGACTTATATACCCCATGAGTTGGTCGAGGATTTTACATATGTGGAGTATCTGGAGAAGATTGTTAACCAGAAGGAGCATGTTCTCCGCAACCACACCATTTCCTTCGTCAAGGTGAAATGGATGAACCACCCAGAATAGGAAGCATCTTAGGAGCGGGAAGATCAGATGATGAAGCAGTATCCTGGATTGTTTGATTTGTCAGGTATGTTCAATTTCGAGGATGAAATTCTTAAAAGGTGGGGGAAATGTTACACCTGTGCCCTGACTCGGTCTTATTTAAACTGTTGTGATAGGTCTCGAACCCAAGATCAAAAGCACGATTAGGTTTTGGCTCACGGCTGCTTATTGCTGAAGGGGGAGAGATGACCCCAAGTGTTCATGCATCGCGTGCTAGTCTAACTGGAGGGGATTCATACTTTCTGACCCCAGACGGTAAGTGACCCGACTCCTCACATATGAATCCTGACACATACCGAAGTTTCCAAAAAATGTGAGCACGGCCGAGGATAACTACCAATGCAAGGCTAGTTGGTGGACAACAAGCAGTCAAGACAGCGACCACCAGAAACAAGCCACCGGAAGCACTAGGCCTAGATCCGGTGGTCTATTTCCTGTGGGCCAAACAGGCTGCTGTCAAGGTTTTGATGCCTGTGGATCTCACAACTCGCATCGTTGATAGTCTCGAATGATCCCAAATCATCGTCCACATCTTCCCCGTGACGTGAGCACATTTCGGACCTAAGTGGTCAGGTTCTCGGGCTCTGAAAGGTGTATTAACCCAATCGATCTGAATAGGGTCCAACCAAACGGACCCTAAGATCCAACTTAACACATAAGAAGGAAATGAGGATTTCATTTCCTCATTTCCTTTGTGTCCAACGTAGGAGAGGAGAGAAAGAGGAGAGGAAGGAAGAAGAAGGAGGAAGTCTTACCTTGGTGCCAACTGTCACCTAGTTGTCGAAATTGTTGCCAAAGGTAGGTGCACTCACTTCCACCATTCTCTCTCTTCATTTCAACCTAGGTTAGGCTAGGTATTGGTGTAATATTAGTGCACAAACCTTCTTGAGGTCAAGGAATGCATGTTCCACCTCCCCGGTGCCGTTGCCAAGCCCGATGAGCTCCGGTAACAAGTATTGTCAAATAACCAACCAGGATTTTGATCATTCGATAGATGTATCTCCTAAATGGCTCAATGGAATTGGGATTTTATTGGCTTATAATGATGCTAGGAACATTCCTTAAAAATTCTACGGAACAAATCTCGACGATAGGGACCGAGCCGAAAAGCCCCAATTCGAGTGGACATTCTGTACTGCCACTGGAAGCAAGCCACCGAAAACACTGGGCCTACTTCGAGTGGGTTGTTTTGGGTGAACCACAGAGCTCAATGAGCTCTCTGCCACCACCACCACCAGAAACAGGACTAATATTTCCAGTGGAAAAAACCCTGTATCCAGTGGGTGTTTCCGGTGACATTATTGTCACTGGGAAACCTTGTTTATACCTTTTGGGGATGACCCAAGTAGACCCTCCCAATCTTCCCGACATGTATTGATGTATGATTACCCTTGTGTCTAGGACAGTGATGCACATGAGCCCCAAGACCGAAACTGAGCTAATTGATCGGTGGCCTTATCTAAACCCTAACACACACGGAGATAAACCAGGTGAGGGATGGTTGCCTTATTTTTGGATTGTTTATTATTATAGAATTTCTCACGTGTAAGGTTGAACATGTTTATTTTAATTGTTCAAGTATGATGATAACATGTTATATGTTACATTTATTTTTTTGATTATGATATGAGAGGCTTATTGTATAAATGAGACGGAATCCGACATGGCCGAGGTGGTACCGGTATTATGATTGTCATATGTATGTTGCATTCATGCATTGATTATGTGCATTAGATTTAGTTGTAGTTGTGGATTACACTTTGTGGTCGATGTGTTACTGGTATTGTGTACTCCAATACTACATTTGAAAATGGATACGCTTCATGGTCGATGATTGGTACCGGTGTTACGTAGTCCATACTCAACTATTATATGCATGCTAGAATAGGTAAATGGTCATGGGTTACACCTTGAGGCTGATGTGTTACCAATATCGTGTACTCCAGGACTGCATTTGGAAATGGATACGCTTCGTGGCCGAGGTGTTACTGATATCATGTAATTCATACTAACTGTATCATTATGAAGGCATATAGTATATATGTGGTTAGGTATCACTCCCTATGCTATGAACCCTTGCCAATAGGGATTGAGGTGTTAGATAGCCCATTGTGGTATGTTCGATGTGCCTTTCCAAAATACCACACCCGCAGTACGATGTGATTGTTGCCAAAGGTGGGAACCTGTCCGGCGTGGCCGATGTGTTACCGGTGTCGTGACTACCCAGAGGGGGTTATCAGAGGTTTTCTGGGTGACCCATGGACTCATACGGGGACCGACAGGCTTCTATTCACGGCTAGGGTTTGTATCCCTACGTAGTCAATTGCGGTTCTGAGATGAGGGATGCAGCCTAATGCGCTGTAGTAGCATTTTACTAGACTTAGTTTGTATTGTTAGGTGGATAATAAAATAAATGAACTGCATCATGATCATCATGGACTATGTATTTAATTTTTTCTATCATGCATCATCAATTATTACTGCAATTGTCTTGCTTGGATGTGCTTGAACCCCACCCCTCACTGAGCGAGTTGGAAAGCTCACCCCACGTATACACACTTTTTAGATGATGATGCAGGTATGGTCGTGCCTATAGTTTGTGATTCTCTTTCCTCCGGACCCGAATATGGAGTGAGAGATTGGTGGATGCCAAACGTGGAGGAACATGGCCAAGACTGCGCTTGTGATTACTGAGCATACATGGCACCATGAGGTGTTCAGCATATTTTTGATTATTTTGGTACGAGCTATGGATAGTACATTTTCTTTTAAACTTATTAGTCATACGTCATGGATGATTGTAAAAGAATAATTCGGTTATGAATAATATTTTATCATTAGATAATCTCTCCATTTTACTGATGATTCCCCTACTATACTCTGATTCTGCTGCTTATGGCTTGTTTGTGATCTGAGATTGTGAAACGTTAAGGTACTGCTATCAGAGATTCAGGTAGGTTCGTAAGACAGGAACTTGTCTTACTCACACCGCTGGTATTCCTAATGATAAGTTGGGTCTACTGGAAGAGGGGTGTGACAAAATTAGAAGGAGGGTTGGACCATGGGGGACCAAACTAACACGCTTGGTTATTCCCTTGGTTCCAAGAAAAGTTTGGATGGTTCCTCCATCCTGGATTGTTAGTGCTACTATATAGATTATTGGGGTAAATTGCCCTCACATTCTTATGATCATTGCTATCTCCAGCAAGATTAGGGCATTCCTCCTTAATATGGTTTGGAGCATGGCAGTAACTACACATGGGGATAGTCTGATTGACTTGACATACTTGAGATAGTCCCTTAACCACTATAGCTTCTAGTCTCTTTAGAAGACTATCTAAATGAGCTTCTTTAACAACAACATTGTTAACAAAAAAAAAAAAAACCTTGGGCAATGATGGCTCTCTCACTCTCCTAAGTTGATTCCCAATCACAGATCTTTTCAGCCAGGTCGACTGAAAAGTTCCAACCAATGTTGGCATTAGTAAATAAAGTGAATCCTATAGGGGCACATGGATTCCAATAGCTACATTGTGTGGTATTCAATTCCCTCATAGATGATTTGGCACAAATGTCATATATCAAGTCCATGGTGAGGGCACTCTTGGAGAAGGTCTTTGAATCTTTCCATGAGCAATGATTCAATAGGTTTTTTTCCTAAATTGAAGAATATCATTCATAATCTTATTAGTTTTGTGCAAGGGAATGTATTTCATCTGAAACTCCACTATGGATTTCTCCCAAGTGGTAATGGCATTAGTAGGAAGCCCATATAGCCATTTCTTTACTCCATCTTTGAGCAAGAAAGTGATAAATCTCAGCTTAACAGCATCATCTGTCAATTGCTGCATATTTATGAGGATGCACACTTCCTTAAATTCTCTAAGGGAGAAGAGGTAGGCATCTTCAAATGGCAGACCATGAAAACGAGGTAATATGGTGATGAACTAAGATTTAAGCTAATGGTTATTACCCTGGGCAGCTGGCAAATGAAAAAATGAAGGTTGTGTCACCCCAACAGGGTAAAATCTGTCCCTAAGGGTTTTGTGTGTTTCCTCAATTCATGCGCTCTAAACAACCTTTAGAGTTTCTGGACCAAACACTCATGCACTGACAAGATATGGTAGTGAATGCAACAATAAGGTAGATCCTTAATCTAAACTATTCTTTCTTTCTTTTTTTTTTTTTTTTTTTTTTTTTTTGTTACTTAAACCAAAATATGAAATTAAAGGCACTCGGAATCAGTCTAAAACTAAATACAGAGGCATCGCCACCCCGACAATGGCACCAAAAACTTGATTGAGAAATAAAATAATATCACAAGTGCATAGGCGGTGTGTAGCTATGGGTCGATCACAGGGAGGTGAGTTCTATGGAATTTCAGTCCTAACCTAGGCAGAGTGCACTATCTAACAAGGTTGTCACGATTGAACTAATCTAAACTGACATGGTGAAAAGTAATGAATTATCAATGGAAAAGACTAAACTAATTTAACTAGCACGAATTACCAAGTGAAAATAGAATTAAGGCAAGAACAAATTGTAAATTTAAAATAAAAACTAAAACACTTAGGGACCATGAAATTAGAACTAGAAAAAGAACTTAGGAATTGGCAATAAATCTAAACCCTATATCACATGCTTGAATTAAGTCAACAAAAAATATAAATTTTTAAATCTAATATGTTCTCTGAGAAATTTGAAACATGTATTGCATAAAAGATTATAAGCAAGACCATATGGGAACATCTAAAATTATGCATACGAATGGACGTCAATGGCATGCATGATTTTAATATTATAATATGATTTTGGTTACATGGAATGAAATTAACGTGTATCAATTTTTCACAAACTACTCTTCTCTCATGGTTTCATCCAATCCCCAAGTTAAGGGATTTATTTCGTCATGGGATGAAGAAAGATAGAGAATAACTAGAATATTAACAAGACATGATATTAAATTAAATCTGAAATTAAAAAGAGAATAAAAAGAAATACTTTACTGGATATGTATTGTAGAAATCCAAGCTTTAAGAACTCCAAACTTCAACTTCAATCTTTACTTGCAACCCAAGAGAAAAAAATCTCATGATACAAAACTCTCAAAAAGTAATCCCCCTTGATTGTGAATTAAGATTCCTATAAATGGGCTAAGGAGAGAGAATATTAGAAACAGTTTAGGAAAGAGAGAGATATGTGAAAGTAAAAAAAGAAAGAAAAAGAGAAAGAAGGAAACCAAGAATAGAAAGGAATGGGAAAGAGAGAGTAAAGTGTGGGAGAGAGGAGAGAGGTTCTTGATTTATTTTTGAAAACTGTAAATTTCAACTTAAAATTTTCAAAATAGCCAAAAACGATTTTTCAGTTATTTCTCTCCATCCTAACCCCAGACTAACCCGACTCGAGAATTAAAAATACATCATTTTAACATAGAAATGAAACAAGCCAAATATCCAATATGTTGAGGAAAACTCCTCAACCTTTAAAATTATCGTCATGCCCCTATCACTTCTCTTCTCAAACTTGCGCAAGTCCTCCCTTGGTTGATTCTTCTTTGTTACCTAATCTCTTAGTCAAACTTTGATTCTTCTTTGTTACTTAATCTCTTAGTCAAACTTCTAATTTGAGGTGAAATTCCTCCTTTTCCCTTGATCTCTTCAATGAAACTTCTTTCCATCTTGCCCTTGATCACATGTGAGTTGATCCATGGGTAGACTAGTCTAGATTGCATCGAATGCTCCCATTTATCATCTTTTATGCACATGACCATGTAACCGGAAAATATGAGAAAATCACATTATGTAGACACTTTTATCATGGATCTAGAATCAAAGTACTCAATTAAAACGGAAATGGATGTATAAAATATGGCCTAATCACTTCCATAAAATCTTCCACCAATGGTAGAAGCCACACTAGGATCTTGTAAAGAGATAACTGGTCTCCTTCAACAAAAAAGAAGCAGCAGATTTAGTAGTTAAAAATCAGATTTATTAAAAGGACAAATCCATTTATCATGACAAACGTCAAAAGAAGGGGAATCTTAACAATGTAAGAAGCTATAGATCTAGGAAAATTTTGGATAAATCACTAACCAAAGAAAAATTTGGATGGATGCTAAGAAACAATTGGTGGAATATAATAGTCTTGCATATGGGGTAGCTAAGGATCAGTCCAAATGTTTGTTAAATGTCCGTCACCAATTCTAAGGCACACCATCTTCTTTAGGAGATGTAGAATTGATGCAGGCCCAACCAACACATGAAGAAGTTTAGCCCAAGGCCTAGCATTTACCTTAGCCATGATTAACATTTTTTAGTCTTTACAATGTAATTTAAAATTTTATCTCAGCCATAGAAAGTCAAATGTAATCGACGATGGAGATATCGTAGGAGCTTTTAGGGTTAGAACTCTTCATATCCTTAGTGGATTTTCACCTCAACTCCTTTGACTCCTCAATTGTGAGCTCAAGCTTGGCATTTGAACTAGCATTGGAAAGCTATTAAGAAAATCCACTTGGAAGTCACTCATCTTGAAACAAGAATTAAAGTATTGAGTCTTGCATCAAGGCATTGGAAGACCTCAACTTTTGAATCAAGGCATGGGAGACTTCAACAAATGGAAGACCTCAACTACGTTTTCTATTTTTAAGATTTCTATTGAGTTTTTATTTTCTAATATATTTTGTGATTGGTCCATATCACAACTTGAAATTCTAAAAAATGGTTGTAGTCTCTTAGGTTAAAGATTGTAGTCCTATATAAAGATGACATATTTTGAGTTCTAGAGACACAATTGAATAAAAGAAAATTTCAAAGTTGGTCCAAGCTTCTTATGAACCTTGAAGAGTTCTTCCTATGAAACCAAGTTATGTTTCACCCATCTTTGAAGAGATTGGGATTTCAATCTGCCTAGAAGAACTTCAACCTTGAAGAGTTGAAGTCATACCTCTCAAAGATCCAACCTAAAAGAGTTGAATTTTTTGAAGCAATTATTTTTAAATTCAGACTGTATAATTGTAGTAACTTAGTAGCCCTTTTAAGCCATTTTTCACCCAGAATCTCAACAATACCTATTTCCCAAAAGTTGTAGCCCCACTTCTTATCTTTAATTCTCAATTTTAATAACCCCAAACCAATATTTGATCAAAGAGTATCTCCAAATTACTGGCCTAAGGTCATTCTATCCGAAATTGGTTTTATCTACAAAGTCAAGTATTCTCCCGATCCTTGTATTCGAGCAATCTTGTGAGGGAGCTTGCATCATTTGGTATCAAAGCTTTGAAGGAAAGAATCATGCCTTCAAGTCAAACAAGGGGTAGAGATAAAAAATTTCAACATCAACAACATATTGCTAAATTAGCTCTTAAGGTTGAGATGTTGCAATTGCAGCATCAAGGGATTGATTTGATTCTTGAGATTGAGCGATTGAAGAAAAATCTGTGCTGTTGGAACATCCGATTAAGAAAACATTTAAAGATTGATTTTTCATCTTTCAAATAACCAAAGATCTTCTCATACGAGGAGTATCAATGACAAACTGGAATTTCATTCAGAAGCGCAAAATGACATCTGATCATTTTGTGAAGTACCACCATATTTAGAAGATTGTCTTCCATGCACCACCAATAGTCAATGAATATCTAATAGAAGAACTTCATGAATATGGTGACTTCAACTTGCTTGAATCAACTTTTGACTTTGAAAATGAGGTAAATCACAATGTTATCAGTGACATTCCTCAAGACACACTTGAAGGAAACCCTATTCTCCACCTCCCACCTTCATCACTTGAAGTTGCGGGGCATGTTCTCATGCCACCATCGCCAGCCGAATTCATCTTTGGGAAGATGAGTAACAAATTTTTCAAATTCGTTTGTGCATGGAATGAAGACTACCCACATCATATGTCTGACACCTATAAAGTATATTTTGATCATTTCTTACCAATGTTTTCACCATCTTTTGGTATCACATTTGCTAGAGCTATTAGCAACTCAATAGCGAGCATTAATAATGTTGTGCACAACTCAACGGCAACTACTAAATGGATGGCATGGAGTGTTACCATTTCTTGTAAAGAAATACTTTAATTGCGTTCCTTCTCAATTTTGTAGGTGATCACATGCTTGATGAAATTCCTATGCTCCCATTTGATCCAGGAGGAGTTCATGTACTTTTTGGGTGAAATAAGAATTCGAGGATGAATTCTTTTGAAGAATGAGAGAATGATGCAGGCTCGACCAACACATAAATAAATTTAGCCCAAGGCCTAGCATTTACCTTAGCACATGATTAACATTTTTTAATCTTTACTATATAATTTAAAGTTTAATATCAACCATAGAAACTCAAATGTAATTGACAGTGGAGATATCGTAAGAGCTTTTAGGGTTGGAACTCTTCACATCCATAGTGGATTTTCACCTCAACTCCTTTGACTCCTCAATTTGTGAGCTTAAGCTTGGCATTTGAGCTAGTATTGAAAAGCTACAAAGAAAGTCCACTTGGAAATCACTCATCTTAAAACAAGAATCAAAGTATTGAGTCTTGCATCAAGGCATTAGAAGACCTCAACACTTGAATCAAGGCGTGGGAGACTTCATCAAATGGAAGACCTCAACTATATTTTCTATTTTTAAGATTTCTATTGAGTCTTCATTTTCTAATGTATTTTTGTGATTGATCCATGTCACAACTTAAAATTCTAAAAGATGATTGTAGTTTCCTAAGTTAAAGGTGTTAGGAAATATGTCCACACTCTTTACTATATTTTGGTGTTAGCAAACAAACATACGTCTTTAACTTGGTTTGATAAATGTAATTAGCTTGAAGAAAGAGTAATTAGTTTGAAGAAACACTTAGAAGGATCGAATCAAGACAACAAGGTTTCAATTCATATAGACATGACCTTAAAGCTTAAAGACATTCAAGATCCAAGATGATAAAGACATTCAAGACCGAAGATGAAGACATCAAGACTCAAGATGATGAAGACATTAAGACCCAAGATGAAGACCATAGGATAGAGAATATATTTTGTAATCTGTACACACATTGCATATGCACGCACCTTATGCATCATAGTAGAATGACCTTAGGTGGTAGAGTACTCTAGAAAATCTCTCTAAAAACATTTTGACCTGACTCAAGGGCATTTTGGGTAATCTTAGATTTAATATCAGGAAATGGACCTTCTGTAAATGTTAAGGAAATCGAGTCACGATTCCAACACAACTAGTTTCGGATTAATCCGAGGTCGGACCAAAATGTTATGGTCAAAACATCATCGACAGGTCAATATGACAAAATTCTGACATAACAGAATCTGTCAAGCTGGCGGTCGACCCGATAGAAGTGCCGATCGACCAGAACTGTCCGAGACCATAGCCGATCAACCGATGCCTCCCTGAAAAAGCTCCAACAGCTAGTTTTTTACCTCAATGGCTCTTCTGATCGATCAGATATTAATGGCGGTCGACCGTTGGTCCCAGAATATGACCGTTAGAGCCTGATTTCCGACCTAAAATGCTTCACTAAGCTCACCGATAAATACCCAAGCCGCTCTTAATTAAATATAATTAAGAAAGAGCATTAAGAGCATCATTATAAGAATTCAAGAGTCATTAAGATTATTCTATCCTACTTAAGTTGTTCGATTACTCTAATCCCAACAAAAGGCTCAAGTTTCAATCAAGTCCTCCACTCTCTCCTGTGCAAGTCAAAGCCATAAGAGAGGACTTTACAAAAGGTGCATGATTCATCTCTCATTCTCATCATTTGCACCACACTTAAGGTATTCTTCTTATTCCACTACTCCATATTTATTTCTGTTTTTACAATTCTAGATTGTACTTAGGATTAAAAGGATTCTCTTATCCTAAAAAGAGGAAAGTGTCTAAAAGAGATTGTAAAGGTACCTCTCTGCCTATAAAGGGGATTTGTAAGGATACTCTTATCCATAAAAAGATTATAAAGGTTTTCTTCCCTACCTACCGTACTGAAAGGGAGAACTAGTGGAATACCTTACAAGAGGATTCTTGTAGGGAGTGGACTAGACTCAGATTGAGTCGAACCACTATAAATCTTGTGTTGTGTGATTGTACCTATTTTACTTATTCCTCGTCGTGTTTAATTTGTAATCACACTTGGGACCTATACATCGAAAAGAGTTAAAATTTCCACTAGTATAACCCATTCACCCCCCTCTAAGTTATTTCAATTGGTATCAGAGCAGGAGCTCAATTTATTCAGGACTTTATTGTCTTAAAAGTGAGTCAAAAACCATAGCCACATTCCAAGGACCACCAGAAGGCATGAACGCCTCGAGACCCCCTTACTTTAATGGAGAGAACTTTTCCCTTTGGAAGTGCAGATTCAAAAACTTTGTGTGTGGTCACAACATTCTTGTATGGAGAGCCATAGAGACTGGACCATACACCATCACCAAAATAGTTAATGGAAAGACAGTACCAAAAGATGAAAGGGAATGGACAACTGAAGACATCACTCCCATCCGTGCAATCACGTTTCTTCAGTATGCCCTCAACGAACAAGAGTTCAACCGAGTCATAGTATGTGACACAGCTAAAGAGATTTGGGAATATGCTTCTTGTCACACATGAAGGTACAGCAGAGGTAAAGGAAAGAAAGGTAGACCAACTTGTTTCTGATTACGAATCCTTCTTTATGAAAGAAAATGAGTCAATAACTCCTATGTTTACAAGATTTATTCATATTGTGAACAGTCTCAAAAGTTTAGGAAAAACTTATACTAACGCTGAAAAAGTCAAGAAAATCTTAAGAGTCTTGCCTGTAACTTGGAGACCCAAGAAAATAGCAATAGAAGAAGCCAAAGACTTGACGAAAATCTCTATGGACTATTTGCTTGGATCCCTACAAACTTATGAAGTAAAGTTGAACGCCGATAAACCAAATCCTAAAAACAAAAAGAGAACAATAGCTCTAAAGTCAACTCAAACTATCAAAGAAGTAAGCGATGATGAAGAATTCGATATGAAAAAAGAAATTTTACTCATCACGAGGAAGTTCAACAAGTTCCTCAAAAAGAAAGGAAGATTTCAACACAAGAACAAATCCTACGGAGATAAATCTTATGGGGAAAAAGGTAAATCTAAATTTAAACCTAAGGAAATCTCTTCTAAAGATATAGTCTGTTTTGAGTGCAAAAAGCCTAGACACTTCAAAACCAAATTCCGACATAAACCAAAGAAGAAGGCCTATGCACTCACTTGGGACTCAAGTGATGAAGAGGAGAAAAGAGAATTTGGAGAAGAAGTGACCAACCTCGCCTTGATGGCTATCGGAGATAAAGAACAAGAGGTGTGTCAAAATCAACCTGAATCCTTAATAAGAGACTCTAATGAGGAGCTTTAAGAAGCCTTCAAGGCCTTGTATGAAGAAAGTATCAAATTAGAGTCTGATAAGAATGAATTTGACGTACTAAATAAGAGAGTGGATGCACTAACCTCAAAGGTGAGTGAACTGGAGAAAGAAAACTTCAAGTTGAACTCCACCCTCTGCACCTTCACCCAAGGGCAAAGGAACCTTGACAATCTTCTTGGATCTCAAAGGAAAGGTCCAAATGAAAGAAAATGACTGGGTTACAATGAACAAAATCCATCTAGAAGTGAGAATCCAAAAAGGGGTGACCAAAGAAACCAACCATCCACCTCTTACATTAAATGTAGTTTTTGCAAAAATACAGGACATTCCATAAATCAGTGTCACTCTAAGAAAAGGAAGAAACCCAATTCTCAAACTGAAAGACCAAGAGTTAGCCATGCCTACTACTACACGCCCCTAAGAAGGCAATATAGGTCTCACGAAGACTCTAGGCCTATGCCTAGGTATATAAAATCCCAACCTCAAAGAGAATACTCTATTGAGAGGCCCCAAAGACAATACCAAAGGTATGAGAACTACCTTGGGAGACTTATAGACCACAAGGGAAATACCAAGACCAAGGATCCTATAGATTTCAAAGATACTATACTCCTCAAAGATCAAATGGATCTTATGAACATCAAAGGACCCAAAGAAACCCAAAGTCATCTCAAAGGCAGAACCAAAGACCTAAAAAGTACAAAATCATTTGGGTTCCAGTAGGAAAGTTTGACACTAACAATAATGGACCCATGAGATTATGGGGACCAATGTATGTTTAAATTTCTATTATAGGTTTGCTTGAAGAATAAGGTGGAAGTTGAATGGGTCATCTACAGTGGATGCTCTAAACATATGACATCCAACAAGAACCTATTCTCAAGCTTACGGGACTACGACAGAGGATGGGTCTCCTTTGGAGATGACAGCAAAGGAAAAATTGCTGGTATTGGAAAAATAAGACTTGGAGGTATTTCAATCTCAAATGTTTACTTTGTGAAAAATCTAAATTATAATCTCCTAAGTGTGAGTCAGTTATGTAGCATTGGATACAAAGTAGAATTTAATATCTCACATTGTTGCATTAAAGATGCAAATAATAATTCAATACTAAAAGGGTCTAGGAAAAACAATATCTATATTTGTATGCTTGACGAATCAAGTTCCTTGAATGCATGCTTGGTTTCTAACCATAGTGAGTCATCATTATGGCATAGAAGACTTGGACATGTAAATGATAAGTTGATTCAAACCATTATATCCAAGGATCTTATGAGGAACCTCCATAAAATCAAGTATGAAATAAATAATTTTTGTGATGCTTGTCAAAAAAGCAAACAAACCAAGGTCTCCCACAAGTCGAAGGATATTGTCTCTTCCTCTAGACTATTGGAACTACTTCATTTAGACTTACTTGGACCTATCAGTGTATCTAGTATTAGTGGTAAAAATTATACCTTTGTAATCGTTGATGACTACTCTAGATACACTTGGACAGTTTTTCTGAAAAACAAAAATGATGCTTTCGATGAATTTACAACTCTGTGTAATAGACTGCAAAATCAGAAAGGATATATTGTAACCTCTGTGAGGAGTGACCATGGAGGAGAATTTGACAATATAAGTCAATTTGACTTATATTGCAACAAGCATGGTATTGACCATAACTTCTCTGCTCCTATAACACCTCAATCTAATGGGGTAGTTGAAAGGAAAAATAGGTCATTACAAGAGACAGCTCGGACTATGCTCAATGAGTATTCATTGCCTAAGTAATTTTGGGCTGAAGCTGTAAATACAGCTTATTATGTACTAAATAGCATAATTCTTAGACCTTTACTTTCTAAGACCCCTTATGAATTGTACTTTGGTAAAATACCAAAAGTAGACTACTTTAGAGTTTTTGGGTGTAAATGTTTCATCTTAAACACCAAAAACTATCTTGGAAAATTTGATGCGAAATCTGATGAAAGAATATTCCTAGGATATTCACTCAACAGTAGGGCATATAGAGTTTTTAATAAAAATTTATTAATGGTTGAAGAATCTATGAATGTACGATTTGATGAATCTTTGCCTAATGACTTAAACAAATCTCCTATTGATGATGATGATATCATGTTTGATGAGCTTAAGAACAAAGAATGATATTTCTCTTGATGATTCAAATGATGTTACCATCGAAAAAAATAGAAACACTTCCTAAGGAAGTCATCCCACATAGGAATCATCCCTTAGAAAACATCATAGGGGATCTAGATGGAGAAATCCAAACTAGATCTAAAACCCAAGAGGTATGCAATCACACTGCATTTATCTCAAGGATCGAACCCAAGAACATAGAAGAAGCACTAAAAGACAGTGATTGGATTATCGCTATGTAAGAGGAGCTTCACCAGTTTGAAAGCAGCAAGGTATGGGAACTTGTCCCAAGACCTGACCATCACACCATCATTGGTGCCAAGTGGGTCTTTCAAAATGAACTGAATGAAGATGGGAACATAGTGAGAAACAAAGTGAGACTAGTTGCGAAAGGGTATAATCAGCAAGAGGGAATAGACTATGATGAAACCTATGCACCAATAGCAAGATTAGAGTCCATTAAAATGCTACTAGCTTTTGCATGCCATAAGAACTTTAAACTATATCAAATGGATGTCAAAAGTGCCTTCTTGAATTGATACATTCAAGAAGAGGTATATGTAGCTCAACCCCTTGGTTTTGAAGACCCTAAGTTTCTAAACCATGTCTATAAACTTGGGAAAGCCCTGTATGGCCTCAAACAAGCTCCTAAAGCTTGGTATGAGAGATTAAGTACCTTCTTGATAGAAAATGGCTTCTCAAGGGGGAGGATTGACACAATCTTGTTCATGAAGAACTTGAAGAATGACATACTCATTGTTTAAATCTATGTAGATGATATCATCTTTGGCTCAACCAACGAGAAAATGTGTACTGATTTCAGTAGCAAGATAAGCAATGAATTTAAATTGAGTATGATGGGAGAGTTAAATTTCTTCCTTGGACTTCAAATAAAACAAATTGATAATGGAATTTTCATAAACCAAAGCAAGTACACCAAGGAACTGCTAAAGAAATTTGACATTAACAGTCAAAAATCTTCAGACACTCCGATGAGCTCATCTTTGAAACTAACTAAGGATGAAGATGGCATTTCTGAGGATGTAACTAGATATAGAGGCATGATTGGGAGCCTTCTATATCTAACGGCAAGTAGACCTGACATCATGTACAGTGTATGTGTATGTGCTCGGTTTCATGCTGATCCTAAGAAATCTCACCTCACCGCTGTAAAAAGAATTTTAAAATATTTAAAAAGCACTTGTGATATTGGGTTATGGTACCTCAAAAACCAACCCCTTGACTTGGTCAGCTTTCCAGATGTTGACTTCGTGGGTTGCCATATCGACAGAAAAGTACTAGTGGTACCTATCACTTTCTCGGCTCTTGCCTTGTCTCTTGGTTTAGCAAGAAACAAAATTCCATTGCTCTATCTACCACCGAAGCCGAATATGTTACAGTTGGTAGATGTTGTGCCCAAATCCTTTAGATGAAGCAAACTCTCCAAGACCTTGGAGTGAGTTTTGAATCTTGCCCAATCATGTGCGATAACACGAATGTCATAAACTTGAGTAAAAGTCCTATTTTACACTCAAGGGCAAAGCACATTGATATTCGACACCACTTTTTACGAGACACCATTCAAAATGGTGATGTTTCTCTAGAATACATTGAAACCGAGAAACAACTCACAGATATATTCACTAAACCACTAGGTGAAGAGCATTTTAGCTTCCTAAGGAGCTTGGAATTTGCAACCCGTTTGGTTGAATGAATAAATATTCCTTCATTAATATTTATTCTAAAAGCTCGGACTTGAAAAACCCTTTCAAAATTCATAATTTTTTAGTTTTTCAGGCATTTCTGGAATTTTCTGGTCGACCGCCTAAATCTTTCGATTGATCGCCTCTGACCGAAAGGATTGCCGATCGACCGCCATAATCTACCGATAGACTGGCGTCGCTGAAAACTCGATTCTGCACTCTTTTAAAATCAATTTTTTTACCCATTTTGCCTCATTTTAAAATCCTTTATTACCCTAAAACCCTATTTCGACCATTCCTCTCCCAAAACCCTAGCTTAGAACCCATTTCTAACCTAGATCTCTCAAGATCCTTTCCCTTCCCTCTCAAAAACCCTTGCATATTTTCTTTCTTACGCCCGTCATCGTCATGGACTCTCACCGCCCACACAGAGCTAAGAAGATGGTCACTCACAAGGGAAAACGGAAGGCGTCTGAAAAAGATATCTGGTTCTCCTCCTCCATTGCTCAAGAATCATGGGATCTCTACATCTCTCGACACATAGAGCAAGGTAGAACCATCAATTCTGACTCTTTGTCCAGGTATAACATCAAAGACCTATTTGATGCTCTGGGATGGGGCAACATTCTTAAACTAGGGTTCAACTGTTATCCCCACCTAGTCAAAATGTTCTTTTGCAAACTTACTTTCTCTGGTGAAGGTGACAACCTTTTAGTCCATTCCTATGTTAAGGGAGTTTCTATAGATATAGACATTCTGATATTAGGAGAAATCCTAGACATCTCTGTGGCAGGGGAACTCAAATACTACCAACCCAAGACCTATGTAGAACAATTCATGGATGTTGACTGTGTATACTCTAGCATCATGAAGGAATATGCTAATACTCACAAGATTAAGGCTAAGGAACTCACCGATATAGGGACGATTGTAAATCTCATCATCTCCTACAACATCCTACCAAGAGTGGTCATAGAGATGAAGTCTCCCCATTCCATGCTTATCTCACCTACTGTGTTTGCTAGACTGTGAGTATCAATCTTCACTGCATTCTGCTCAAAACCATGATTATCCATGGTGACAGACTCAAAAGGGAAATCTACCCTATAGGAAAATGATTTTCCAAATCCTATACCACTTTCATATGAATTTTTCTGGTGATTCATTTGAACCTTTTCCTCAAGAGATCAATCTTTCCACTATTCGCAAGATGCAATTCCTTCCCAAGATGACCACTGGCTCCAAAAAGACTGATGTTGGACCCAGCCAACCACAGCAACAAGGAAGTGATGATACGTCAGCCTATGCGACCATTGGTGATCTTCAGAAGGTTGGGAACATCATCCTTGCCCAATTGATAAAGATGGAAAGAAAACAGAATGAGATTCTCAAGCTCCTACGCGAAGACGAGGAAGATGAAGATGACGGAGAAGAAGAAGAAGAAGAAGAGGAGGACGCAGAGGATGAGGATGCAGAGGATTAGGAGACCTTACTCCTTTTATATGATGTTACTTTATCGTTAAACTCTCATTCTGTTTTATCTTGTGGAAGTTAGTCTTTCCTGTTACTTTTGAAATACTCTAAGATACAATTTTTTTTTTGTTTGCACATGCTCAGGGGAGCACTTTAATATCTTGTGCAGCCTTGATTCCCTTTTTGCTATTGATAAAAGGGGGAGAAACATCTATCTTTATAGTATCTGTCTTTATTTATTCTAGAAATGACAAGTATCTATCTTTATTTTTTTCTGGCATTGAATTAAAATATCCTATTGAAATTTACACTGTGTTACTATGATTTCTTGTATTTGGATATATCGCCCGTGTTTGTTTGTCATCACCAAAAAGGGGGAGATTGTTAGGAAACATGTCCACACTCCTTACTATATTTTGGTGTTAACAAACAAACATACGTCTTTAACTTGGTTTGATAAAATGTGATTAGCTTGAAGAAAGGGTAATTAGTTTGAAGAAACAATTAGAAGGGTCGAATCAAGACATCAAGGTTTGAATTCATATAAACATGTCCTTAAAGCTTAAAGACATTCAAGATCCAAGATGATAAAGACATTCAAGATCCAAGATGATAAAGACATTCAAGACCGAAGATGAAGACGTCAAGACTCAAGATGATGAAGACATCAAGACCCAAGATGAAGACCATAGGATAGAGAATATATTTTGTAATCTGTACACACATTGCATATGCACTCACCTCATGCATCATACTAGAATGACCTTAGGTGGTAGAGTACTCTAGCAAATCTCTGTGAAAACAGTTTGACCTGACTCAAGGGCATTTTGGATAACCTTAGAGTTAATATCATGAAATTGACCTTCTGTAAATGTTGTAGGAAATCGAGTCACGATTCCAACACAACTAGTTTCGGATTAATCCAAGGTCAAACCAAAAAGTTATGGTCAAAACATCATCAATAGGTCAGTATGACAAAATTCTGACATAACAGAATCTGTCAAGCTGGCGGTCGACCGGATAGAAGTGCCGATCGACCGAAACTGTCCGAGACCATAGCCAATCGACTGGTAGAAAGTCCCAGTCGACCCGTGCCTCCCTGGAAAAGCTCCAACGGCTAGGTTTTTACCTCAACGGCTCTTTTCGATCAACCGAATATCAATGGCGGTCGACCGTTGGTCCCAGAATATGACCGTTAGAGCCTAATTTCCTGCCTAAAATGCTTCACTAAGCTCACCTATAAATACCCAAGCCACTCTTAATTAAATATAATTAAGAAAGAGCATGAAGAGCAACAATGTAATCATTCAAGAGTCATTAATATTATTCTATCCTACTTGAGTTGTTCGATTACTCTAATCCTAACAAAAGGCTCAAGTCTCAATCAAGTCCTCCACTCTCTCCTGTGCAAGTCAAAGCCATAAGAGAGGACTTTACAAAAGGTGCATCATTCATCTCTCATTCTCATCATTTGCACCACACTTGAGGTATTCCTCTTATTCCACTACTCCATATTTATTTTTGTTTTTACAATTCTAGACTATACTTAGGATTGAAAGGATTCTCTTACCCTAAAAAGAGGAAGGTGTCTCTCTACCTCCAAAAGAAATTGTAATAGTGTCTCTCTGCCTATAAAGGCCATTTGTAAGGATACTCTTATCCATAAAAAGATTGTAAAGGTTTTCTTCCCTACCTACCGTACTGAAAGGGAGAACTAGTGGAATACCTTACAAGAGGGTTCTTATAAGGAGTGGACTAGACTCGGATTGAATCGAACCACTATAAATCTTGTGTTGTGTGATTGTACCTATTTTACTTATTTCACATCGTTTTTAATTTGCAATCACACTTGAGACCTATACATCGAAAAGAATTAAAATTTTCACTAGTATAACCTATTCACCCCCCTCTAGATTATTTCAAAAGGTTGTAATCCTACATAAAGAGGACATATTTTGAGTTGCAGAGACACAATTAAATAAAATAAAGTTTCAAAGTTGTTCTAAGCTTCTTATGATTCATGAAGAGTTCTTATGAAACCAAGTTGTGTTTCACCCATCCTTGAAGAGATTGGGATTTCAATCAGCCTAGAAGAGCTGAGCCTTCAACATTGAAGAGTTGAAGTCACACCCTCTTAAAGATCCAACCTAGAAGAGTTGAATTTTTGAAGCAATTATTTTTTGACTCGGATTGTGTAAGTGTAATAACATAGCAGCCCTTTTAAGCTATTTTGCACCCGGAATCTCAACAATTCCTATTTCACAAAAGTCGTAGCCCCACTTCTTATCTTTAATTCTCAATTTGAATCATCCCAAATCGATATCTAAGCAGAGAGTTATCTCACATTATTGGCCTATGGTCATTCTGTCTGAAATTTATTTTATCTACAAAGTCAAGTACTCTCTCGATCCTTGTATTTGGGCAATCCTGTGAGGGAGATTGCATCAAGAATGCTAGCAATACTATTCTATGTTCAAGAGTCTTTATTTGAGAAAACTAAATTGTCCAAGAAACATTTGCAAAACATTTTGACCTGTAAAATAGATGCCCAAGCGGATTTAGGGATTAGTAAACAATCTCTGACCTAATTTAATAAGCCCTATTACGGGTAGAAGAGTCTCTTAATCCAAGCCCACCGAAATGTTTGGATGTACAACTAGTATGCCAAGAATCAAGACTAGATTTTTCTTCTCACATCCAACTCCTAACCAAATCTAGAGTTGATAGAATCCAATCCCCGAAAAATTTTAAAATAAACAAAAATAAAACATAAGATATAAAGGGAGAGATGAAAAATTTTATTGTATTAAAATTGTACGTCCAACATAGGTTAACAGATTGGTATACCAAGTAGATAATCTCTTTTCAACACTAAGGCTTGTAGCTTTTTTTTTTTCTTTGATAAGAAAAAGAAACTAACATTAAGAATCGCAAATAGGTACATCAATTCGTTATTGTTCATAACCCCTATTACTAGTAGCAATCATACAGGCTAAGGTAAAAATAAAGTTCATCATTGGATGACTTCCCGCTTCATTGTGATGAAATGTTATAAAATTTGATAGATCTTTGATCTTGTGGAAGGTGGCAAAATGTAGAAGAGGAATAAGATGAAGTAATTCCCGATCTGAGAGCTGAACTTCATGTATATTACATCCTCTAGTGGTTGTTATCATCAATCCTTCCAATATACCTTTCCCTTCCACCACTTCTCGATGAGTAGTTGTAGTAGCATTTGTGTCGACAATCCTAATTTGATCATATGAGAGAATTCCATATGCCCATTCAAAGCTGAGTTCAAAAGATTAGTTGCACCAACACAAACCAAAATTGGATATGTCAAAAAAGGGGTACGAAATCGTTTTTTCAAGCTGGCTATATCGAGTAATACATTATCATTTAGGCATGCAGGATAAAGATTAAGATCATAAATCCATATATTAATATTCATTAAAATTAAATATGGGTTTGAATCAATAGTAGATGCAATTATATCATCTCTATATGTCCAAATAAAATAGATAGTAATGCTAAAAACATTAAAAAACCACACAAAGTCTAATCTAGATAGCTTCTTATCAAGAAAGAAATACTTTACCACTTGCACAAAGGACAAAGGAGATTGAATTGATGTTTAGCAGGAGTAGACCGAGAGGTCCTACCAACCAATGTGTGATGTGAAATCATAACTTATGAACAAATGAGAGATTGTTTCTGTTGGACAATTACAGAATATACAAGATTTATCAATGTTCATCCATTGACCCAAAACATCCTGGACCACGATTCCGTTGTGTAGGGTTCACCATAGAAATATCTTAAATTTGGGATGAATTTTTAATTTTCAAAAAAATTTCCATTGTTTACATCTGATGCCCCTCAATATGTACAGATTGTCATTACCTGATGTGAGTATGTGGAGATGGATGTAACATTGACAGTTTGTGGCACGGTGTGGTCGAGGTTCTGTTCGGTACCGTTGGCTTAGAGGTCAATCTTCCAGCTATGGCCATGTATTGGATGTAATATTGACGATCTGTGGCACGGTGTGGCCGAGGTTCTATCCAGTACCATGGGCTCAGAGGTCAATCTTACAGCTAGGACCATGAATGTGTGTATGTGGAAATGGAGGTAGCACGGTGTGGCCAAGGTTCTGTCCAATACCTCAGGCTCAAAGATCAATCTTACAGCTAGGACCATGAATGTGTGTATGTGAAAATGGAGGCAATATTGACGGTCTGTGGCATGATGTGGCCGAGGTTCTATCTGGTATCATGGGCTCAGAGGTCAATCTTACAGCTAGGACCATGAATGTGTGTATGTGGAAATGGAGGTAATATTGACAGTACGTGCCACAGTGTGGCCAAGATTCTATCCGGTACCGTGGGCTCAGAGGTCAATCTTACAGCTATGGCCACATATTGGATGTAATATTGATGGTTTGTGGCACTGTGTGGCCGAGGTTCTTTCCAGTACTGTGGGCTCAGAAGTCAGTCTTACAGCTAAGACTATGAATGTGTGTATATGAAAATGGAGGAAATATTAACAGTCTATGGCACAGTGTGGCCAAGGTTCTGTTTGATACTGTGGGCTCAGAGGTCAATCTTATAGCTATGGCCACGGTTGTTTGTGTGGATTTTACATCTGGTGATTGTGATATTATTATGAGTAGGTGTTGCATTATGATGTTGTGTGTGCTTGCATTCTCACCCCTCACTGGGTTGTATAGCTCACTCCTCGTTGATTACTCTTTTTAAATGATGGGAATCGATGCTAAGGCAGACTAGACTTTAGCAGTAGTTGTAAGGATTGTGTCGGTGAGACATCAGGATGATGATGGGCTTCGCTTCTATTATTCTAATCATTTCTTTTGATGTACATATTTATCAGATATGTAGTAAGTAAAAAGTCTAACATGTGGTTGTATTCGACATGGAAGTTGTATAATATAAATTTATCATTTAGTACATCACCAGTTGTCATTATATGATTTATTAACGTACTCTGATTTTAGTTGTGATTTTATGACATTTGTGAAATTAAGATACTGCATCTATGATCCTGGATATAGTAGGCTGACTAGATTGGGAATACAGTGCCGCATACCTTGGGCAATTTGAGGTAGGGTGTGACAGCAATCCCACCATTCTTCCTAATGGAAGTTAATCTTTAAATGGCGTCGAAACCAAATCAAACGTATCGTACCATTTAAACCAAAATCAGTAAACCGTTTAATAAATGGTTCACTTTTAAACCGCTATTGACGATTTCAAACCATGTAAAACTATTACAAATATGAACCGAACCGTTTCCAAACATGAACCAAACCTTTTATGAGCCTCTTACTTTTTCCTTCTGTCTTCGTCTCATCTCTTCAAGTTCTAAATTGACAAAACCAAGATAGAAACCATTTAAGAACCATTAACAAATCATTTAAGAACTTTTTATGAGCCTATTACCTCAAATCGGTAACAAGATTGAGGTCGAAACCGTTTACGAGGAATCCAAAATTGTTTAATAAATGATTTTGGTTTCATAAAATAAATAGTTTGACTTTGATGTCTACCTACTACACCTTGAACCAAACTGAAACCGAACTATTTAGCACCCTTATCAACGATTGTCCAGCAATATAGCCCTTAAAGCAATGAATAGGAGACATAACCTTAGTATTTGTATCCTAGATTATGACTCTGATGCACCTTTTATAATGATAATTTTCTTTCCTAATAAAAAAAAAATGACTAACCTGCACCTAAGCACACTAGAGAAGGGGGGAATGATAGACAAATTGAGGGGGCAGGGGTACATGTGACAGAAGTCGATCCTTAAGCCTTCCACACTCCTGACACCTGCTCTAGAAGCAGAGGCTGCATAGCACACAGGATCCACCTTAAGTGACTATGTACACTTTCTGTGGAGAAATGCTTTTGACTTCACTAGACTCTCTAAGCGCAAAAGATGATGGAACTGATGAAGCCATTAACCCCTCTAAAAACTGAAAATTCCGAAGTTTGTTTTTCAGAGGTTGTGTAAAGTTTTCTCTCTCCTTTTCCTTCTCCTTCTCCTTCTCAAAGTAAAGAGTGACTTGAGGCAACGATCACTTCAGAGGCGACAAGGGAAAAAATATTATAGACAACAAACAAAAAACTTAGGGCTCTATTTAGTTGAACATCATGAGTGACAATCAACAGAGCCAACAAGTTTAAGAATAAAAAGGGATCACTAGATGTAGTGGCAGGTGAACCACTGATCAAAGAGCAGATTTTGGAGAGATTCTTCATCGATCTAGTGGCCAATGAATCCCTGATCATAGAACTCATAAGTTTCATGACTGAACACGATTCAGCATCCATCAAATTTATGGTCTACGAATAATATATGACCCAATAAAACAATCCACTCATAAGTTTCATGACTCAAGTAAAAATATGGAGATCAGAAGACTCATACGCTCGAACTCAATCTGGTCATTTCTTAAACTCTGACAAGTCTTCATAACTCCTTCCTAGGTTTCCCGAATCAAAACGTTGTTTTCCAAGTATGATTAAACCAACTTTTAAACCTTTTTATTCCGAGTGGAAACTTAAGCTTGCTCCCCCATTGGAACAGGTACTGACAAGGAGGCCACACGACTAGATTGAGTAATTTGATGATTCTTCATCCCTCACTTTGAATTGTCCATGCTCGCCAATTCCTACCTATTCCAACCGGTTCAAATAAGAATCTGCTCAGAATCGATAGGATCAGTCTCTAACCCAATTACATATACTTGAACCATGTCATTAAAGACGTTTATCCCTCTTGCATGATTTCAAATGTCTTAGATCAGTTCTCACTCTGGAATATGATTTTAGTTGATCAATATAATCTCAGATAGGGGACTTGAGCTGGTCTACAAAGCTTGAAATCTTTCCCTTTGTTTTACTGCCCATGGGGTGCAACGACCAAACACATTGGCTACATTCCCTATTTAGTCTCTCCTCTTTGTCAAACACCTTCTTGGCCTCTTCCTTCTTCGACAAAAAGATTTCAGCATTTCTCCACCATGGCTTTAATTATGCATTTAGGAATAGACATTGGATCGGACATTCCGCATCAGTATAAATATTCATGCATCAAATTCATCATTGGTGAATCAAATTCGCCCATAAACAAGACCCAAACAACAGTTGCATCCCAACTATCAGCTCCAGATAGGTGCTGGAACATAGGATATGACAAGATTGATCAAATTGACAAAAGAAAAATATAAGACAGTGCATCCTGACTCTTGCCAAATATCAGAGTACTACAATCGGGTGATAGAAAGAACATTGTTCTAACATTGGAAGAAGTAAAATTCAAAATTCACATCAACAACTAGGATAGAAATAAAAACAAGTTCCTGCCCATAATGTCTCGTACATATTCCACCTCTACTCATTTTTACAGGTCTTGCACACTCAAACCTAGAGAAGAAAAAAAGGAGGCCAACATCAACAAAAATATTAGAAGTGGGGAACAAATTCAAAAGGCTGAACTGATAATCCAGACTGGTATCTATGATGACAAATAGAAAAGTAATACCAACACGATATGCCACTCAAGTCGTGTTATTTTAAAGGGGGAGGGGTTTCGGAGCAAGCACGGTACTCTCTACCCAAACATTCTCACATGAAATGACCTCAGTGCACTACCATATGCTGCTTGCTCAGAGAATAATCTACCTCTAAAATATTATATAGAGGTCGATTAACGGGTTACAAAGTACAGTGGAATAAAATCAACATACAAATTCATCTTCCATTATGCCAGATTTTACACTCAAAAATGTGTCACAAATTAAGATTTAGCATGTCAACAAGTAAACAATAGATGAATAGCAATATTAGTAATATTACAAACATTTACTTAAGAGAATCAACATCATCTATTTAATACAGAATCTAAGTGACAATAACCATATGCAATATAGACCCACGAGACAGATTAAATGTAATTTTGTAGGAGACAGTTTTCTGTCCAAGGGCGGGCCCTACATCAAACACGCGGCGTGCAATGACCATAGTGCCACAGTTTTCTGCCCAAGAGCGGGCCCTCCACCAAACACGTGGCGTGCAATGACCATAGTGCCCCTCCTAGGGCACACGCCTGTGTCTATGCGCAGGGGCCGCTCTCAAACAAAAAACACCTACCCATTTTTAAATAAATTAGGAAAAGCGAACCCTGCCCGTCCAACATTCCTTGTGTCACTTAAAAGGTTTTATTTTATTCTATCCCATCTCAGTCCTTTTTCTTTTAATTCTTTCATCATCTTCTTCATCCAACAATAAGTATTGTTCTTCAAGTTTTCCTTGAATTTCTTCAAGTCTTCTAGAATGTTGGATGTCATAGGTTTTTTGGATTAAGCAATTCAGCCATCCGATCAAACTCAAATTTTGACCGGGCATTCAAGAACCCTAACTTAGAGATCAATTCAAATCTGGGCTCTTTTCGAAGGCTTAATCTTGAGATATTTGCAAAATACCGATTCTGCACTTCCCTTCTCAAGATCTAGAAAAGGTTATTGTTTTGTATTCAAATAGTTATTGGTTTGCTACCATTTGTTGATTCAAGTTAACTATTGCAATCAGAGATTGTTTGCGCTCTATTACCCTAATTTCTGAACACTAAATATGGGTTACAAAATTACTATTTTGCCCCTCACAATTATTGTTCTGTTTTTCTTTCATAGTTTTTGTCTTATTTCAGTACTAGTCTTCATTATTTGCATTTGGACCATCTTTTGAGTATAAATCCTTGTCAACTAACTACTATTTCAGTTCTTTCAAATTTAGTACTACATTAATTGCCCACAGCTATCTCAACGGTTTAAGAATTCTTTCTTAGAATTTTAGGAGCACAAAGCTGCAATTTCATTAATAAATTTGAGTTCAATGTTCTAGCCTTTCACAAACTTATATAGAAGACTCAAAACAGACTCAAGTACTAAAAAGGAAAAGTCTAACCCAATCCTTAACTAATTGGAAAACCTAAGCTGACTCGAAAATTGAAATTACAAAGAAAATAGACCCAAAACAGGATTCTAACTAAACTAATGAATTAAATCTCATTTTCCTACTTTCTACCCATACTTTATGCCCATTAAAATGGCCTATCACAAACAACATTCATGGTATCAAAGGCCCAACACCTACATAACCCAATCCAAGGCTTATTTCCAATAAAATAAACCCTTTTAAGTGACGTATCTACATCACACCTTGCTCGTGCCAAGTATTTTGATGCCCAGTTATGTATGGGTGTAGGGGGTCAAACGGGCAGAGTTCCTTTCCCCATAAATTAACAATTGTATTAAGCCTGGAAAAAGTTGAAATGAAAGAATCTAATATACATCCCATGCCCTGTCCAAAGAGATAACTACAACAATGTAGCACACAAAAACAACTGACAATTTCCATATGACTGACTAAAACCACAACCACAACCGTAAATACACTAATAAATCACAACTAAAAAGCACAACCGAAGAGCATCACAAAGCCTGCTAGAATGCCTCAAAGAATAGAGCATAAAAATAAAATGCATAGTGTGATGGTTCATGGCATGCATCTGAGGTATAGCAACAAAGCTGCACCATACGTGTGGAAAATGTAATTTCCGTCAACAGAGTAGTTTCCAAAGTGGAAAGACCATCACCATCTCTCCTTGGCCAGCACAAATTTTTTCCCTCAGAGGATCATTAAGTTGCTGGGTCCATGGAGAAATAAAGAGTTTTAACTCATTAATTGATACTGATACAGATACAGTTAAGCAACTAATCATGGTGAACAAATAACTACGATACCTGGAGGAAGAGACTGCTTCAGCTTATCAGCCTTCTCTGAGTCAAAAACACATAATGTGTATAGGTACTTGGAGCAGCGAACCTTGAACTTCACCACATCTTTGGTCCTCTTAATTTTGACAGACCGTGCATCTTTCCTTCTCGCAGTGAGAAGGAAATCCTTGATCTCATGTATCTGCTTCGGCTGTAGTAAGAACATAAATAGAATACTCAGTACAATCTGCTAAATCAGGCATAAAGCCTGTCAATCAGGCATTCACAGATAAGAGTACTACCCACTCACCATAAGTATATACAGCTTAACATCAGAACAAATAAGAAACATGCAAAACAATTACAGTTTTGATAACAAGGTAAAAATTCTTTAAAGCTAAACAAGAAAAACAAAAGGTTTGATTTATAAAAGCTAATACATTGCAGGTTACAAGACCGACCATGAGACCTAATTCCTACTAATGAAATTTTGTAGTTAGATAGTAATGCTAAAAAATAACCTAAAAAGTATAACATGAATATTTATTTTCATAAATGGGAACAAAGTTAACCATGGGCCACTTTCAATGCTAAACTGAAGTATTCTTGACAATCCAAACACAAGAACCAAAAGACCATACAACAATCACCACATTAAAAACTGCAAGATCAAGAGAATTAAAAAACTTTGCAGAGTCTCACAATTCAAAATTGAAACTCGGTATGTAATGATAGACAAGTATTAAAATACCTCTGGACACAAGAAAAAAATCCACGAATCAGTAACAAAAACATGCCATGTTATCACAAAGCTCTAACCCTAGCCTCCACTTAATCCAATTCCATTAGGCATAAAGATGTACGACCTAGATTACAGCCCTTACCGTAGCATTGTCCCCCCCCCCCCCCCGCGTCAATCCCCCGTCAAGTCAATAATTGGATAATTTATAGACATCACCAGAACAGACTAAAAAAGAAGATACGATTAACAATTATAAGTGAGGCAACTCCCTACAACCCCGGATTCCATTGTTAACTTAACATAGAAACTTCAGTTTGAGGAGAAAACTACACCATTCACATAAAAATTAAAAAACATACAAAGAAAACCCAAAAGTAACAAGAAATGAAGAGCAATAAAACCCAAAACACGATAAGAACACTAATATCAACTGAACAGCTAAAGCAGCATAATCCGAAACTTCCAGTCTCCCGCAGATTTGACAAATACAACTTGCGTCAGCAAACAAATACATCAGAAGATTTTTTTTTTTTAATTGAATTTTACGACTGTGCGATGAGTCGATGAGTGAGGGAAGATAGAAAATCAAATAGCATCGGTAAACGAACATGCTTTTGCCATAGCTTCGCTTGGGCCAATTCATGACCTACTGAACTTTGACGTTGAGAGAGAGAGAAAGAGAGAAGCACGGTTATTCATTCCCACTCAGCTCAGATAAGACCAATGGTACGGTATCTCCCTCTGCTTTATATGTGGGCCACTCCGTTTGCTCTCTCCAGTCTCCCTGCCCTCGCTCTTCTCTTTACCAGTAACTCCTTCGCATACTTCACTTGTAATCTCTCTCTCTCTCTCTCTCTCTCTCTCTCTCTCTCTCATTCCGAACATTTTGTTTTAGTTTGATTAAAGAGAGAAGATGAAGCAGAAGGGTAACAAACCAATCAACAGCAGCAAGAGCATGAACTACTTTGGAAATGTAACACAAAATAAAATAAAATCAATGAAAGTAATAGTAATCGACGAGCTTGAGAAGAGATCCAAGTACCATTTTTCTCAGATTCGTGTAGAAGCTTGACAATCGACCTCCCAAGTTTCCAAACCCTAAACGTAATCTAACAAATATTTATATGGAGAGGTGTTTGCATCATAAACCCTAGCCTTGGCGCCTTACTTGTGTTTTACCCTTTCGTGATTACATCTTACCAATTTTGACCTCGTCAATTGCCAGCTCCTCATAGGGCCATAGGGGTGTTAAACCTGGGCCACACCCAACCGGTTCGACCCGAAATTGGAATGATTACTTAATAAACGGTCCAATCTCTGGCCAGACTCCAAAGTCCAGCCTAGGGGCATCAATCGGTCAGGCCAGGCGGTCTCGATCAGGCCTATACCTTTGTACCGTGACCTACCTATTTAAGGAATGAGTCAGGCCTAAGGTTGTCTCATGTCGGGCTTGGTCGGGCCCGATCGGGTTTCAGGCTTTAACCGATTTTCTCTTAATCGGACCTTAATTGGGCCTTAAACGAGGTAATGTATCAATAAAACCTTAAACAGACTTTCGAGGGTTTTTAATTGTATTATATTAGATTTAAAATAATTTAATATATTTTATTAAATCAACAACATTTTAGAAAAGGTATTCAACTTAATTACATTAAATAATTGATAAAAATATCAATACATACACTATTCTATAAATATATATATATATATATATATCAAAATATACATATAAATGGTTGGGCTAAATGTGTCAAGTCGAGTCAGGCCTGTAAACGGGCCGAGGCCCGTTGGGCACCCATTGGGCTTACCCCTTGCATCGTGTACTATCTATTTATAAACAGGTCGGGCTTGAGCCCGACATGTTTAATAATCAGTGCAGGTCAAGGCCGTTCTTTAAATGTTCGGGCCTAGTGAGGCTAATCGATGCGGGCTTGGGATTGATACCCCTACTCCAGCCCATTAAGCAATTAGTCAGCCTCGATTTGGTCATAGACCGATAGGCACCTGACTTAAAATTGAAAACTGTGACTGGTCATAAATGATCCAAAATTGAACTGTATTATTTTTTTTTAAATGTAGAGTATTCTCATATTTTGCGGTCTCCAATAGCTTTTTGATAGCCAAAATAGTATTTTTTTTTTTTTTATCTTGGAAAAGAAAATTAGGTTACAATAGAATACGTCTCATCCACTCAACTCTTCTCTCTCTCTCTCTCTCTCTCTCTCTCTCTCTCTCTCTCTCTCTCTCTCTCTCTCTCTCTCTCTCTCTCTCTCTCTCTCTCAATCTAGTCATTGCGACAAGGTTAGAGATCCCATGAACCCTAACATGAGAGCATCTTCCACCAAATTAAACTATTGCAGAGGTAATAAGAAACATAAGAAATATTTTATGGGTATTGTGGGTTCTGTGTTTTTAATTCTTACAAACATCTCCAAGTTGTCACAGAAACAAAGGGGCCCGACTGAGATTTACTTACCATAAATTAAGAATTTAATTTATTATAGTTAAACTTTGTAGCTTTTGTGGAAAAGTTCGATCTCGACTCTCGATTGAGGAGTAGTGAGTAGTGAGTAGTGAGTAGTGATATACCATAATATATGACCTCCATATAGCATATGACTGTCACACCCCCTCACACAGAACCGGACTGGTGACCAGGTTACCTCCGGTTAACCTAAACTTGTCAGGATCATCTGATACAGTACCCCACCATAGCATACTCACATCTAAGATAAGTGTTCAAAAGTTCAGCGGAAGACTTAAATTACCTGTAAATATCCTCAATATACTTGATACCCAAATTGTAGTATATAGCTAAGTACATGTGGGCCCGCAGGCATGATATTTACACAAAAAGAATAATAATTTACCTATCAAGTATACAAAAAAGGGAGGTTATCAAAAGAATCAAAAAGCAAAATCTTGTACGGTGTCATTACTGCTGTCCCGCAGCACAACCCTCGCATGTGCAATTAGCACCGTGCTCATACTCCTCAGGGACCCACCAATCCTCATCAGGAAACTCAACTGTGAGGCCCGACTCGTGATCTTCAGGCGGGTGACCTACAAAATCATCTAAAAGAGGTGCGCATGTGGGATGAGCTCACTAGCTCAGTAAGTGAAAAGAAGAACCACATAACAATCACATCCATATGCACTATATGCTATGTAATTCATTTTAAATCTTATCCACCTAAACAACATTACTAAGTCTTTGGTTATATACTACTTACAACCACAGTGCACGTATGCTCCGGGTACGAGCCATGAACTCTATCCCGCGATACGCCCATAGGGTTGTCGAAGAAGACCCACCGTGAGTACTCAGAAAAGTAAAGCATACCGACTACCGGCTCTCAACATAAAAGTAAATGACAGAAAAGTAAAGGTGCTGACCCCAGTAATTTAAAAATAGTACAATTGGTCCTCTTGAATATACCACTGAGGGTTTTTGACTGTTCTAATAACCAGTCGGGCGTATGTCTAACAGCCACAGTGACCCGACAACCGCGACTACTACTTCCCCCCAAGTGATAACGCAACACCTAAACCCCTGTTGGGAAGGGTCGTAGCACAAGGTATGAGAATCCTAAACCGTATGCTCCTATATGACATAGTACGATTGCATAGTGCCACCACATCCCATTCCATGGGCCACCAATGCACTCGTTTTCAAGCCGACTATGACGTCTAGTCTAATAATGCATCATGCATAGTAATCTAACCATTCATCACATAAGCATATCAATCATTTAACATTGAGAATGTAAATCACCACCCACATATCATAATTTCTTTGTTTAGAATGCACAAGCAATACGTGCGAATAGCATACGAGGATGACTAATCTACACATAATTTGCATGATGACATGGCTAGTCTAGATACAATTTAATGATGCAACAGTATACCTTAAAATAAAGTCAAATGTCCTCTCCCCACTTACTTGTTGTGTACAAAGACTCACGCTCGGTACAGGTGAGATCCAGAGCGAGAAACGTAAGTTTCTCGTGAAACCTATCATAAGTGAATGAAGTTAGCATTTCACCATTTTGGGGTCAAAACTAACGAGATTTGATGTTTAAATCATGTTTAAAATCATAAAAGAGGGTTTCCTATCCGTTTTGGGCCCATTCGGGCTCAAAAATCATACTGGGGGGCCAACAGGTGGGCCAGACAGCCCACCTGTCATCGCTCACCGGTCTTCATAGGTGGGCCGAATAGCCCGCCGGTTGAATTGGCAAACCCCTCAGGCGGGCAGCTTTGCCTGTCTGTCCCCGCCCACTAGTGGGGACCGAGGGGCTGCCCCCTCAGGCGGGCGGCTTCGCTCGCCTGTGGGGGCAAAAATTTGCTTTCTTCTTTGAAACGTTCCTCAACCTTAGGGAAACCAAATGGGATTGTTCCAATCACATTTTCCACACATCTAAGGTCTTATAAGATGATTCTAACCTAGATCTAAGTTAGATTTAAGGATTGAAAAGCCATCTTACCTTCTTTGCTCAAGAACTCTTCCAAAACTTCAAAATCACCTCTTAACTCAAGAAATCACCAATGCTTCTCAATCTTGTAAACCCTTCTTTAAACCTTCAAAATCAACACATAGACCATCTATTAAACCTTAGATTTATCATCTCAAGTGGGATTTATAAGATCTCAAGGAACTCTACCCAAATCAAGGGTTTCACTTGGGGTTTGGTGAAAGTTTAAGAAGTATAGCTTTCGCTCACCTCAAATCGTAGATCTCGTGTTGGGATCACTTTTTTGGTCCGGATTCGCCCGCCTGTGACCGCCCACCTGTTGGTCGAAACCTAGCCAACAATTGAGATTTCGATGGAATTCGACTCTCAACATGTATCTCACTCTCGGCACAAGATATATAATACGTATACACTTTAGGATATGGCTACATACCAACATTACCCGTACATGGCCTTATAATACGTGCATGTACACGGTTTGGGTACACTCATCTCCTCTGGCACTGACTCGGACTTGTCTGGCCAACCTGTGTTCAAAGTCACCCTTGCCATCATGGTCCATAGGGAACCCGCCTTAACCATCTCTGGTTCGGGTTCTGCATGGTCAAACTGGGTCAACCATATAAGTAAACTGGGTTTTTAAAGTAGGGTATCACATTTACCTCCCTTTTTAAAAATTTCATCCTCGAAATTGCCATACCTGGTTGTTCAAAAAGATGAAGGTACTTGACTTGGATTTCATCTTCTTTCTCCCAAGATGCTTCTTCAAGTGAATGATTAGCCCATCGCACCTTTACGAAGAAAACGGAGCGGTTGCGAAGGGTTTTCACTTTCGATCCAAGATTTCAGCTGACTGTTCTCTATAGGACATATCAGCTTTTAGATATTCTGGTTCCACGGGTATCACATGCGATGGATCGTGAACATACCGCTTCAGGATGGATACATGGAATACATTATAAACATTTCCAAGCGAAGGTGGAAGAGCAAGCATGTAGGCTACTGAGCCTACCCGAGTTAAAATCTCAAATGGGCCAATGTATCTCGGGCTCAACTTACCCTTTCTATGGAACCTATGCAACCCTTTAGTAGGAGAAATCTTGAGAAAAATCTTGAGAAATCTTGAGAAACGCCTTTTCTCCTGCTTGAAATTCAATGTCTTTCCTGCGGATGTCTGCATAGCTCTTTTGGCGTGACTGAGCTGCCTTAATCCTTTCTCGAATAACATTGACCATGTCACATGTCATATGTATCATTTCGGATCCTAACATTCGGTGTTCGCCCACCTCATCCCAATACAGAGGAGTTCTACACTTACTACTAGGGGTGTCAATCGGTCAGTTTGGCTCGGTTTCGATCTGGGTTGAGTCGGTTTCGGTGTAGGAAAGCTGAAACTGAAACTGAACCAATAAGGAAATTCTGGTTTCGGTTTGGTTTCGGTTTCGGTTTCGGTGCGATTTGGTTTCGGTGCGATTTGGTTTCGGTTTGTCTTCGGTTTCTTAAATCGATTTGTAACCGGGTTGGTTTTGGTTTTTGGTCCAGTTTGGATTCGACTTTCCACACAAATGTATACAAAACTATGCAAGTTTTGATTTTTTTTAATGAATTTTGGAGTGTTTCGGTTTCTTACCGGTTTGGTTTCAGTTTCGGTCTGGGTTTTGAGCCGGTTTCGGTTTGGTTTCAGGTTCATCCGATTTTCGATGCGGTTTGGTTTGGTTTTGGGTTGCAATACTCCAAACCGAACCGAACCAATAAGTGTTGTTATCGGTTTGGTCCGGTCGATTTTACCAGTTCGGTTTAGGAATTGACACCCCTACTTCCTACCATATAATGCCTCATATGGGGCCATTCCAATTGTAGCTTGATAACTGTTATTATAGGCAAACTCCATAAGGGGTATATATTCTTCCCAACTACCACTCATTTCTATTGCACATGCCCTGAGCATGTCTTCTAATATCTGTATGGTTCGCTCTGACTTACCATCAGTCTGTGGGTGGAAGGCAGTACTCAAGTTCACTTGTGATCCCAAAGCATGCTGGAAACTCTTCCAAAATCTGAAAGTGAACCTTGGGTCTCTATCTGACACAATGCTCACTAGCACTCCATGCAAGCGCACTATGTTATCCATATAAAGTTGTGCTAACTTGGCCATAGAGTAATTGGTCTTGATTGGAATGAAATGAGTAGTCTTAGTAAGCCGATCAACTATCACCCAAATCGCATCCATCCCCTTAGGTGTGCATGGTAGTCTGGTGACAAAGTCCATCGTAATCCTATCCCACTTCCAGTCTGGTACTGGGAGTGGCTGAAGAGTACCATAAGGTTGATGCCTCTCAGCTTTTACTTTTTGGCATGTAAGACAAGTCGCCACATATAGGGCTATTGTGATTCTCATGCTTGGCCACCAGTAGTTTTATTTAAGGTCCTTATACATCTTTGTACTTCCTGGGTGGAGTGAGTACTCGGAGCTATGTGCTTCCTGCACTATCTTGTCTTGTATCTCCAAATCATCGGGCACACACAACCTACCTCGAAACAATAATGCTCCGTCGCTGGCTAAAACAAAATCAGGGTCGTTCATTGTTTGCTCTTGCATCTTAATTCTGATCTGTTGCAACTCAGGATCCAAAGGTTGTTTCATTATCACCTCTTGCCTAATAGATGGATGCACCTGGAGAGCTGCCAAGGATCCAGTTAACCATTTAATGTTTTCTAGTTGATGTTCAAGTTCTAAGGTTTCTCCTTCATATAAGAGGGTTGCATCCATTAGCTTCGCCTCTAGTACGAGCTGTGGGCAGACTGCTAAGTGTGAGAGTGACACAGTCAGTGCCTTCCAACTCAACGCATCTGCCACTACATTAGCCTTGCCAAGATGATACTGAATGTCACAGTCATAATCTTTCATGAGCTCGAGCCATCTCCTTTGCCTCATATTCAAATCTCTTTGGGTGAAAAAGTACTTAAGGCTTTTGTGATCACTGTATATCTCGCACTTCTCCCCATACAAATAATGTCACCAAATCTTTAGGGCAAAAATGACTGTGGCTAGTTCTAAGTCATGAGTGGGGTAGTTCTTCTCATATTCCTTTAGTTGTCGAGATGCATATGCTATCACCTCACCACGTTGCATGAGAACACAACCCAACCCGACCTTAGAAGCATCAGTGTAGACTGTCATTCCACCTGTGCCTTCAGGGATGGTCAACACAGGGGCTGACACCAACCGTTTCTTCAATTCTTGAAAACTTTTCTCACATTCCTCTGTCCATTCAAATTTTACACCCTTTTTGGTTAACTTAGTCATTAGTGCTGAGATCCGAGCAAAATTCTCAATGAAGCGCCGGTAATACCCAGCTAAACCCAAGAAACTTCTAATTTCTGTAACGTTCTTAGGGCTTTCCCACTCTACTACTGCTTTCACCTTATCAGAATCCAACTTACTCAAGCCAAAAGTCACATTTACTGTATTTGGCAAACAATTGTTGTTCTCTCAGCCTCTGTAATACCATCCTCAGGTGTTGAGTGTGCTCCTCTTCTGTCTTAGAGTAGATCAAGATGTCATCAATAAAAATAATTACCCATTTATCAAGGACATCGTGAAATACTCGATTAATTAAATCCATGAATGTTGCCGGTGCATTGGTTAACCCAAAAGATAACACTAGGAACTCATAGTGACCATAGTCCTGAAAGCTGTCTTGGGTATGTCACTGCTCTTTATCTTGAGCTAATAATAGCCTGATCTAAGGTCTATCTTTGAAAATACCTTTGCACCTTGTAGTTGGTTGAACAAATCATCAATGTGTGGCAATGGATACCGGTTCTTAATGGTTAGCTTATTCAATTCCCGGTAATCGATGCACATACGTAAGCTGCCATCTTTCTTCTTGACAAACAATACTGGGGCACCCCAAGGTGAAACACTTGGGTGAATAAACCCCTTCTCCAATAATTCTTGCAACTGTGTCTCTAACTCCCTCAATTCGGCTGGTGCCATCCTGTATGGAGCTTTAGACATTGGAGCTGCTCCAAGAATCAAGTCTATAGCAAATTCCAACTCTCTATCAGGCGGTAGCTGCATCAGATCATCTGGAAAGACGTCGAAAAATTCTTTAACCACCTCTACCTCTTCTAGAGGTGTAACCTTTGCATCAGTAACAAGTACTGATGCTAAGTAACCCAGACATCCACTTTCCAACAACTTTACCACTTGAAGAGCGGAGATGAGGACCTTTCTAGCCCGTTTTATTTTATCTGCTTGGTATACCAGTTCTTTCCCTTTATCACTTTTCACCCTAATTAGTTTTTTGGCACACATCACATTTGCTCAATGGGCCGACAACCAATCCATACCCAATATATCATCAAAATTCTGCATATTGAATTTGATGAGTTGTGCATCCAATTTCTTTCCACTGATTTCAACTGGGCATGGCCCATACACCTCCTTCAACTGTGTAACTTTTCCTGTAGGCATACTAACAATCATCTCATGATCTAGTGTCCTGGGTGACATACCAAGTTTCTCAGCAAATCTCTTAGATATGAACGAATGTGTAGCTCCTGAATCAAATAAGACATAGGCTGGTATATCTGATATAGGTAGAACACCTAGTGCAACAATGCATATAAGTTTAGCAGGTCATCAAAACTTAGTATAAGGAAAATCTTATGTTAAAATGTACCTGCTACCACTTCTGTGCTGGTCTCAACTTCCTCAGTTGATAAGGCATACATTCTTCCTTGCTGTTGATTCCCCCGAGTTAAGGGAGGTTTGTACATAGAGGGCTGACTGGATGGTAAGGCCGATCTGACTCGATAGTCTTTGGCAAAATGCCCATAAGAGAGGCAATTAAAGCAACGGATCTGTGATGCCGAAACTGGGGCAGGGACCCTTTGTACCTGACCTGATGTAGACAGGGGATGGGGTGGCCTTGTGACTATAGGCACCGTACTAGTGTTCGGGCAAAAAGATGTAGAGCCCGGACCATCAGCTGGTCGAGGAAGGTAGCCAGATGGCCTATAGGACTGTCTTTATGCAGGCCCAGAACTATACGACCAACGGTATACCTTGGATGAGTTGCCCATGTTCGGAAATGGATTAGTCCTCTTCCACAATCTAGTGTGAGGGATTGTTCTCCCTTTTGCTTATCTTCCATAATTTTAGCCTTTTGCACAATCTGACCATAATCTCAAATCCAAGACCTCGAGCACTGACCCAATAGATGCCTTTAATCCCATTAGAAATCTTGCAGCCTTTTCTTCAGCTGATCTCATATGCCTAGGGGCAAAATGGAACAAGCTTTCAAATTGCTGCTGATACTCAAGGATAGTCTTATTGCCTTGAGTCAAGGTCATGAATTCCGTCTCTTTATGATCCCTGAAGCTACGAGGGCAATGGTTTGCCAAAAACAACTCCTTGAACTGCTCCCATGTGGGTTCCGGATGTGCGGCAAACAATATAGACTTAGAGGCTTGCCACCAAGAGTTGGCTTCATTTTTGAGTTGCAGCCCTGCACAAATAAGCTTCTGTGCCTCAAAACAGGTGGCAAGTTCCTCTTGAAAGATTCCACTACCCTTGACGTATTATTCATCGACGGGAAATTGGGTGCATATGCCGGATAGTAAGGGTACGGAGGGGGCACCATATGTAGAGGAGTGCTGAGTGGTGGAATTGGAGGTGTACTTCCAGCTTGCTTATGTGGTGTCGTGCCAAGTGGTGCTCCTCCAGTTGGTGGACCTATACCAGACCCTACAGGTGGGTCTTGTGGAGTAATTATCCGAGGATGTTGACCAGGTTGAGGAAGGTCTAACTGTTGCTGTATAACAGCCATAAATGCTTGCTGCTACTGGAGCATTTGTTGCTGGAAGGCTTGCTGTGACTACTGAACTATGGTCGCAACATCACTCTGGGTGATGACAGGTGGAGGATCCGGAAGTGTGGTCAAAGGTGGGTCCCTTTGTGCCACACCCTGGTCAATGGTTTCTTGGGGTTTTGGAAGTGGGGTTTGCCCCACAGAACGAGACCTTCGAGGATTTGGTGGTCGACAGATAGGACGAGGACCACGTGAGGTACCTCGTGCATTGCTACAGGATCTAGTGCGTACCATCGTGCCCTTGCACCTGGAACATACCATACACAAAACATTGGTTAAGTACCTTAGAATTTACATAAGCACATAATCATATGCCAACACAAGGGGTATTGTAGTGTATGATGTCTTGCATCTAGCCACAGCTTATCCCTCAAAGTACTGTGCTAGCGCTTCAACAAGTAGGATGATGGTCCCGCTCGATTTTTTTTTATTATTATATATATATTATTATTAATTTTTTTTTCTCCCAACCGGTGGGCTGCCACTGGCGGGCAACCACCGGTGGGCTGCCACCTGCTGGCAACCACCGACGGGTAGCTCGGGTCGGGCCCGTCGGTCCAACCCGAGGCAGAAAGGTAAAGGGGCTTTTAAGCCTCTTTCCCCCTCATTTCTCCCATCTTCTACCTTGGCTCAACTCAGGGCGATTTTGGAGGGTTTCTTGGTGCATCCACTCACGATTTCACTCAACGATTCCACAGATTTTGGAAGATCCAAGTGCCTTTCACTCTCAAGTAAGTCTCTTTTCCATTTTTCTTCTTGGAACATATGTTTTGGGTGTTGAATCCATTTATACTTCCCAAAACTTGATTTTTTTCCATGTTTCTTTCCATAGAATAATCATTCCATGAGAACATGATGTTGTTGTTTTATGGTTATCCTTGTTGGCAACCCGGCCACGTGGCAGTGATGACGTGGTCAGTTTGGGTGACATGGATGAAAATGATGAAATGACAGTGTCCAGTGTCATCGATGAGATAACAGAGCCGCCTAGTATGCATGGAGTGGTTTAATACATCATTAATAGGTGGTGCGGGTTTCTGGGTCAAAACTGAAAAAATTGGCCTATTTATGCTCGGGGCATTTTCGGTATTGAAAATGACATTTTTGGCAGATTGGTTCTTCATGAAAAAGATAGATTGTAATTTACCTAGTCCAGTGCATTTGATTTCATCACATTTTGATACCGTATGAAGAAGTTACGATATTTGTGACAGTCGAGGGTAGTTACGGCATTGAAGATGACTTTTTTAAAGGAAGTGTTCTCCATGTAACAATACGATAAAAATCCAATCTTTCCAACGGTTCTAATTTCATCGTGTTCCGATTTCGTATGAGAAAGTTACATCATTGGAAATGTCTAGGGGCATTTTAGTCTTTTTATATGGCTGAATCAGATGATTAAGTCTTCTAGAAAGTTGTAGAGCGTCCAGTTACAGTTCTAACGCACTTTATTTCATCTTGATTGGATATCGTATAAAAAAGTTATAAGTGTTTCCGTCAAGCCGGTTCGAAAATCTGAACTAGAAAATCAACAGATGCTCTTGGTGTTGGGTGGATTTTCTGGATTTTAATTTTGAAATTTAAGGGACTTTTGTGTAATTTCAAGGTTTTAAAGGTCTGAGTTGATAAGGGGCTTTTGGCATTAAAGTTTATAGAAGCAGGGGCTTATGTGTATATAAGAGAATCAGAGGGATCCTTAATACACGGCTCAGATTGAGCCACGTCGGTCAGATTCCGATCTGACGGTTCGTACAAGAGCTTGCGTTGAAGATGCTTATCCGAGGCTTCTCATTGGTGGAGTGTATTAGATATGATGGTCTAGCGCTACACCATATTGCATTGACTAGTATGTGTCACATGTGCATCATCACCGAAGCTTAGATTCCAATCCCTTAGATCTAGATCAAGTAGATCTTATAGATCCAGATCTAATGGTCTATAAATGATTCTCCTTTATGGGTTAAGCCGACATAGATCTGGAATATACGCTGATGTAGCCAATCCGTGGTCGACAACACTTCTGACAATGTCAGCGCCTACGTCATGATGATGTCATCGAGATTCAAATCTAATAGTTTGGACCTATTGTCTGTTAGTTTAATCGGATGGCTTAGATTATAAGATCTTTTATATGAGATCTACAGTCAGATTTTGCCCCTGTTGCGTGCGCCACCGATGTAGCCTACGCCACCCCTACGAAGATTCCATTTCAGGCTATCTCATTGCTTTAACTTCAAATGGTCATATCTTCCTCATTGTATGTCGGATTTGGGTGATTCAAGTTGGAGATTCTTCATCTCTCCGAGCTCTACACACCAGAGGTAAGAAATCAGGCAGAGGGATTGCTGAGGTGGTAAAAACAATGAGTTGAAGCTCATAGAAGGCTAAGGGTTTGAATGAAAGACTTCCATCCTCTCTTGCACTTCATCCATAGCCCCCATTGGAGGCTTAGGAAGTTGCTGGAAACCAAGGTAGTAAGCTCTATTGGTTGTTGCCAAGAGAAAGAAAAAGAAAATGGAAGAGAAGAGAAGAAGAGGGAAATAGAGAAGAAGTTTTTCCCTCTCTTTGTGTGTGTCTTGAATGCCTCTCAAGAGAGATTTTCTCAAATCCAATTAATGGAGTTTGATGGTTCTTGTTGAGAATACTATTTCCCCATTAAAGCTCAAGGAAGACTAGAAGAGGAGAAGTAGAGAAAGAGAAAGAGAGGAGTGTGTGTGTGAATGTGAATGCCATTGTTGCTATATGAAAGTAAAGACAAGGAGAAAAGAAAGAAGAAGAACAAGAACCTAGAATTTGGTTCTTACGAGTTGCTTTAAGAAACCTAAGTGCCAACTGGGGTTGAAGCATTGGCGGCACCGAGACAACCTGATTATGGTCCGTATCAAGTGGAGATCGATATTATTGCATCTCCGACGGTTACTCCTTGCCAAGGTAACCTCACTTTTGCCAAATTTCCATTATTATAAATCATTGTAGGCAAGATGTTTGATAAAATGCCTGAGTGATAGTTGTAGTCTATTTGGGGAGAAATTTGCATGTATGAGTGTTTCACTATAGGGCATTGTTATAAGCCCAACTTTATTTTTTTTTGGTGTTCAGTGGGTGCTGGACACAAGGGCTATGTGTTCCTTGGTAGTTACAACTACCTAAACCTATTTGCCGTGGGTGCGGCCTCTCATATCATTATGAGAAAATTAGGGTGAAGACCTAGCCATTGTATGCCATTGGTGAAAACTGGGAATCTGTTCCCTTGGCTGTGGGTGCATTCATAATTAGTATTGAGTAAATACTGAGCCCGACAGTGGGCATTACTCCATGCATATAGGCAACTGGCCGAAGCACGTATTTCTTGTGTTGTGGATGTGTATGCTCGTATTTGTATTGTGGATTGGAGTGCTTGGCTGCAGAATGGGTGTGTACATCTAGTAGACCTGACCACTTGGTGGTGTAGTGTGGATGTGCATACAACTGTGTATGTATGTGACAGTGATTACCGTGTGAGGTTTATAAGACAACTTTGGGCAGCAATACAGGTTATGTGAGTAAATTTCGTACAACAGTAAGAATGATCAGTAGTGTTGATAGCAGCTCTGGGTAGCATCAGTAGACTGTGCTATTGAAGTGTAAATAGTGATTGCCACATCAGGGGTACAGCTAAAAAATAAAAAAAAAATTGGCACACTGATTCACCCCCTCTCAGTGTCAATCGGGACCCAACAATTGGTATTAGAGCTAGGGCTCTAGAGGCAGCTTAAACAGCTCAGAGTGATCCGGTTGATTGAAGATGGCATTAGGTGTTTGGTTCAGTAAGTCTACTTTTGGAGCTTCTAATTTTAATGGATCTGATTTTATCTTTTGGAGGAAGTTGATGAAGTCACATATTGGTTCATTAGGATATGATCTATGGAGTGCAGTGGCTAATGGGAGTGTAGACTCTAGTATTGACTCTATGGTTAAAGAGATCATTTTGGATGGATTAACAAATAGTGTGAGTGTCAAAGTCAGTTCATGCATATCAGCTAAGGTGATGTGGGAGAGATTACATAACCTATATGGAGGTGAGCCAGCTATATCAGAGTCCATATTAGAGGTTGAAAGCAGATGTTCAGATGAGTGCTACACTAGTGGATCTGAGTGTGTTGAGGCACATATTACTACAACTCAGGATGAGATCAACATTGATTTGAGAACACATATGAAGGAGTGTAACTTCATTATTGTAGCATTAGAAACACAAGTCATCAATAGAGACGAGAGATGTAGAATCCTTGAAGAGGTAGTCACCGTGTTGAGAGTACAATTGTCAGAGCTTGATGCTTCTTGTATCTCACAGATGATGGAGTCCAGAAATGACCCTCAGGTTATAAAATCTCTTGAAGATCAACTGAGAAAGCAAAGTGAGGTATGTACTAGGCTTGAGTCAGAGACCTTAGCCTTAAGAGAGAAAATAGATGTGCAATCTCGAGTGATTAAAAGAGGTAATGAAATTTCAAATGATTTTAAGAAGTTAAACAAAGAATTAGAAGCAGAGATCATTTCACTGCAAACACAGTTGGCTGAGTTGCACAGGAGATATTCAGATACTCCACCTATGGTTACAGAGATGGATAGACATCTACCTCAGTCTATAGAATGTCAGAGACTACCCATCATTTGCTCTGGTTCTACAACAGAGCAGGGTGAGTCATCAGGGAAAGCTATAGAGATAGTTGAGATTAGACCACAGAGACAGACTACAGGAAAAACATAGAAGAGAGCTCAGAGGAGACAGAGGAAGAGAGAGAAGAGACATAATATTAAGATGAGATCTCCTACACATCAGACACAATGTGGAGGCAGTCCACAAGATACAAAGAGTAGAGGTAAAGACGAATAAATAGTCCAAATAGGGAACACAATCAGAGTTGGTGGTTATGATAGAGTTTACCAACATAGACCAGTTGAGCATTGCAGGTTCAACAAGTTCAATTATCAGAGGCCTATGCAGATGATTCTCAGGCAGAGTCAAATGGCTCCCACCAACAGACATAATTCTTCACCTAGCTTGCATAGGCAGTTACCAATGATACAGTCATATTTTCATGGGTATTGCCATAGGTGCAATGGGTATGGGCATAGGAGAGCAGAGTGTATATCTAGATTAGATTCTAGCTATGGAGGGAGGATTCACATAGCATCACTAGGTAGACAACTAGTAGAATGTCTTAGATGCCACCATCATGGACATTGGGCCAAACATTGCAAGGTAATGCTCCCCCCTCATCTTGTACAAGAGGAGAGAGACTATCAAATCTTTAGAACCAGAAAGTTAAGAAGTGGTTATAGAAGGCAAGTCAATGAAAGTCAATCTAAAAAGCATCAGTCACAATCTAATGGTGAGTCTCAGGTGGCTTTGTATAGTGTATGGAAAGTGAAGGATATACAAAAGGCCGAGACATCAGTAAATAGAATCTAGAAAACAAAGGAAGATGTCAGTTCTACAATTGTGCAGGAAAGATTCAGAAAGGGAAGACCATCAGTTGGGAAGGTAACAGAGAGGTCTACAATTGGGTTGGTTAGACAGAGACAGAGACTGAAAAATACAGTAAGTGGGCAGGAAGGAAAACAGAGTAGTAGGAAAGCTTCTAGTGAGAAGCAAATGCATAGGACCAAGGAAAATGGTCAGTTAGTTTGGAGAGAGAAGCACATAGAGGTGTGTGCAGTCACAGTCACCACCCTCACACTACCTAGACAAGGTATAGGAGTGGGCACACCTCCCAGGCACTAGGTGTACTCAGGTGCACAAGAATGAGGGAGCTCACTAGATGGATATTAGTGCCCCCAGCAAGACTCAGATTATGACAGTAAAGTTCCTGTAATAGTGCTTGGATTGGAGACATTGGTTGAAACTTAGTGTAGTTCTCTTGAGTATTTGTATCTTGATGGAGCAATCACCAGATGAGCAGTTCAGTGTCAGTCAGAGGGCAGAATAGTTAAAGATGTCAGTGATGGTCAGAGGTATGCAGTTGTGAGTATGACAGCCAACAATTAGCTTTTATATGCATTAGTATGGATCAGAGATTCAGTTGGTATCAATCTCAGTGGTAGTTGTCAGAGTGCAGTTTTGTGTGATCATGGTGATTATTTGACTTTGACAGAGTTAAATATTTCAGCACTAGTGACAGAGAGAATGATATGTTGACTAGATGCAGAGATTTATGACAGGAAGCTGGTGAGTTGAGTAGTTGTGTACTGTAATTTGTTGTTGATGATGTATATCCAGTTGAGGCAACACTTATCTGATGAGCAGTGTTGAAGCAGATATGAGGTCAGTTGAGTAATTGAGATTTCAACTCATAGGATAGGGAAGATGTGTATGGGCACTCCTATGTAGTTTGAACTCTCACATCTGTAGGATTGGAAAGATGCATTTGGGCACTCCTATAGATGGTTGTATCCCACACTAGGAGAGATTGCTTTAGAGAGAGATGTTATAGTTCTTTGATACTGAAGTCAAAGAGGGAGAGTGCTCAAGTGGAAGGTATTGATTTTGAGGAAACTTTTGCTCCAGTGGCAAGACTTGAGGCTATCAGAATGTTCTTGACTTTGTCAGTGTACAAGGGGTTTAAGGTCTATCAGATGGATGTCAAATCAGCTTTTCTAAATGGAAACTTGGAAGAGGAGGTTTACATAGAGCAACCTAATGGGTTTTAGCTGAGTGAGGACCCCACTCTTGTGTGTGATTGAAGAAGGCATTGTATGATTTGAAACAAGCTCCAAGGGCATGGTACTCCAGATTGGACTCTTACTTGTGCAAGTTGGGTTTCAAGAAAGGCTTAGTGGACAATAATCTCTACATCAGAACTGAAGAAAACAGTTAGCTTGTAGTGATTATGTATGTAGATGATATCATCTTTGGGGGTCACAAAGATGAGTTGTGCAGAGATTTTGCAATGAGGATGCAAGATGAGTTTGAGATGTCCATGTTGGGTGAACTGTCATTCTTCTTGGGTTTGTAGATTAGTCAGAAGAAGGAAGGTATCTTCATATCTCAGTCCAAGTATGTGAGGTAGATGTTGAAGAGATTCACCATGGAGGATTGTAAGCCAGTTAGTACACCTATAATGACTGGATGTAAGTTGAGCAAGGAAGATAACTCTCCATCAGTTGACCATACCTCGTATAGGTTAATGATTGGTAGCCTATTATATCTGACAGCTAGTAGGCCTGACATCTTACAAGCTATGTGCATAGTAGCCAAATTCTAAGCAGGACCAAAAGAGACACACATGACAGCAGTGAAGAGAATTTTCAGATATCTGAAAGGGACTAATAAGTTTGGATTATGGTATCCGAAGATCAAGAACTTCAGTTTGTCAGCCTTTTCAGATGCAGATTGGGCTGGATGTGTGGATGACAGGAAGAGTACCAGTGGTGATGCATTCTAGAACGAAGCACATTGCTATCCGGTATCATTTCTTAAGAGACAAGGTGATGGAAGGTGAAGTAAGGATGGAGTTTGTTCCCACAGCAGAGCAAGTGGCTGATATCTTCACTAAACCATTTCCCAAAGATCAGTTTGAGTTCCTTAGACAGAAGCTGGGAGTGGTGGTTCTTCCAAAGCACTAGTGGCATTGGGAGAGGGGGAACAAGTTGCTTGATGTTGCAACCCCTATATTGGACTCAGGGGGAGTCCATTGGTTCCACCCTTTGTACTTGTTGTCAAAGGGGGAGAGAGTTACTCATCGGAGCTTTGGAGTGAATTAGTGATGAGGTGGTTGCCAACAACTCCAAGGGGAGAGAGTTACTCATCGGAGCTTTGGAGTGAATTAGTGATGAGGTGGTTGCCAACAACTCCAAGGGGAGAGATTGTTGTTTTATGGTTGTCCTTTTTGGCAACCCGGCCATGTGGCAGTGATGACGTGGTTAGTTTGGGTGATGTAGATGAAAATGATGACATGGCAATGTCCAGTGTCATCGATGAGATAATAGATCCGCCTAGTATGCATGGAGTGGTTTAATACATCATTAATAGGCGGTGCGGGTTTCTGGGTCAAAACTAGAAAAATTAGCCTATTTCTGCTCGGGGGCATTTTTGGTATTGAAAATGACATTTTTGGAAGATTGGTTCTTCATGAAAAAGATAAATTGTAATTTACCTAGTCCAGTGCATTTGATTTCGTCATATTTTGACACCGTATGAAGAAGTTACGACATTTGTGACAGTCGAGGGTAGTTACGGCATTGAAGATGACTTTTTTAAAGGAAGTGTTCTCCATATAACAATATGACAAAAATCCAATCTTTCCAATGGTTCTGATTTCATCACGTTCCGATTCCGTTTGAGAAAGTTGCATCATTGGAAAGGTCTAGGGGTATTTTGGTCCTTTTACATGGCTGAGTCAGATGATTAAGTCTTCTGCAAAGTCGTAGAGTGTCTAGTTACAGTTCTAACGCACTTTGTTTCATCTTGATCGGATATCGTATGAAAAAGTTATAAGTGTTTCCGTGAAGCCAATACGAAAATCCGAACTAGAAAATCAATAGATGCTCTCGGTGTTGGGTGGATTTTCTGGATTTTAATTTTGAAATTTCAGGGGCTTTTGTGTAATTTCAAGGTTTTAAAGGTCTGAGTTGATAAGGGTTTTTGGCATTAAAGTTTATAAAAGCAGGGGCTTATGTGTATATAAGAGAATCAGAGGGATCCTTAATACACGGCTCAGATTGAGCCATGTCGGTCAGATTCCGATCTGACGGTTCGTACAAGAGCTTGCGTTGAAGATGCTTATCTGAGGCTTCTCATTGGTGGAGTGTATTAGATATGATGGTCTGGCGCTACACCATATTGCATTGACTAGTGTGTGTCGCATGTGCATCATCACCGAAGCTTAGATTCCAATCCCTTAGATCTAGATCAAGTAGATCTTATAGATCCAGATCTAATGGTCTATAAATGATTCTCCTTTATGGGTTAAGCCAACATAGATCCGGAATATACGCTGATGTAGCCAATCCGTGGTTGACAACACTTCTGACGATGTCAGTGCCTACGTTATGATGACATCATCGAGATTCAAATCTAATGGTTTGGATCTATTGTCCGTTTGTTTAATCGGACGGCTTAGATTATAAAATCTTTTATATGAGATCTACGGTCAGATTTCGCCCTTGTTGCGCGCGCCACCGGTGTAGCCTACTCCACCCCTACGAAGATTCCATTTCAGACTATCTCATTGCTTTTACTTCAAATGGTCATATCTTCCTCATTTTAACTCGGATTTGGGTGATTCAAGTTGGAGATTCTTCATCTCTCTGAGCTCTACACACTAGAGGAACGAAATCAGGTAGAGGGGTTGCTGAGGTGGTCAAAAAAATGAGTTGAAGCTTATAGAAGGCTAAGGGTTTGAATGAAAGACTTCCATCCTCTTGCACTTCATCCATAGCCCCCATTGGAGGCTTAGGAAGCTGCTGGAAACTAAGGTAGTAAGCTCTATTGGTTGTTGCCAAGAGAAAGAAAAAGAAAATGGAAGAGAAGAGAAGAGAAGAGAAGAAGAGGGAAATAGAGAAGAAGTTTTTCTCTCTCTTTGTGTGTGTCTTGAATGCCTCTCAAGAGAGATTTTCTCAAATCCAATTAATGGAGTTTGATGGTTCTTGTTGAGAATACTATTTCCCCATTAAAGCTTAAGGAAGACTAGAAGAGGAGAGGAGTGTGTGTGTGAATGTGAATGCCATTGTTGCTACATGAAAGTAAAGACATGAAGAAAAGAAAGAAGAAGAACAAGAACCTAGAATTTGGTTCTTGCAAGTTGCTTCAAGAAACCCAAGTGCCAACCGGGGTTGAAGCATTGGCGGCACCGAGACAACGTGATTATGGTCCGCATCAAGTGGAGATCGATATTATTGCATCTTCGATGGTTACTCCTTGCCAAGGTAACCTCATTGTTGCCAAATTTCTATTATTATAAAACATTATAGGCAAGATGTTTGATAAAATGCCTCAGTGATAGTTGTAGTCTATTTGGGGGAAAATTTGCATGTATGAGTGCTTCACTATAGGGCATTGTTATAAGCCCAACTTTATTTTTTTTTAGTGTGCAGTGGGTGCTGGACACAAGTGCTGTGTGTTCCTTGGTAGTTATAACTACCTGAACCTATTTGCCGTGGGTGCGGCCTCTCATATCATTATGAAAAAACTAGAGTAAAGACCTAGCCATTGTATGTCATTGGTGGAAACTGGGAATCTGTTTCCTTGGTTGTGGATGCAATCATAATTAGTATTGAGTAAATACTAAGCCCGACAGTGGGCATTACTCCGTGCATGTAGGCAACTGTCCAAAGCACGTATTTCTTGTGTTGTGGATGTGTATGCTCGTATTTGTATTGTGGATTGGAGTGCTTGGCTGCAGAATGGGTGTGTACATCTAGTAGACTTGACCACTTGGCGGTGCAGTGTGGATGTGCATACAACTGTGTATATATGTGATAGTATTTACCGTGTGAGGTTTATGAGACAGCTCTGGACAGAAATACAGGTTATGTGAGTAAATTCCGTGCAACAGTAAGAATGGTCAGTAGTATATATAGCAGCTCTGGGCAGCATCAGTAGACTGTGCTATTGAAATGCAAATAGTGATTGCCACATCAGGGGTACAGCTAAAAAATAAAAAAATATTTGGCACACTGATTCACCCCCCTCTCAGTGTCAATCGGGACCCATCAGATGCTTTTTTTGTGACTCATTCATAGTTTTGGGCTGTACCACCCAATCTAAGAGAGAAAATCCCAAACCATGCCCTAATTTCTCCAAATTTGGGGTTTTCTTCTATCTCTACCCTTTTCTCCCCAACTAACAACTCAAATGAGATTTCTTATCCTTAATTTGCACTTACAATGTTGGATAGATCATGGAAACTTGTATATGCTTGCAGTTCCATCTCTTTTCCATGAAAATCCATTTCTTTTGTATTAGGTTTCTTGAAAAAAAAAAATTTCTGGGGTTTCTATGAATCTCTTCACTTCATTCCATACTTGTGAATAACTTTGAATCACTTCCCATTAATTGTTGGTGCAATGATGTTTGTCTTACACTTTGAATCCATACTTGTGGACAACTTTGAATCTCTCTCATTCCTTGCACCTCAATGTCATAATAGAATATTTCTTTGCATATTCTTGATTGTATAATGATAGGCATTATTGTCATTGACATGTAAGCTTCAAGTTCTACACTATTATGGGATTTTTTTTTCATTCTCTTGGATTGAACTTGCACATTGAATTTGGGGCTTTCCATCATTTGACACCAATTACCCCACTTGAGGAAATTCTTATGAGGCTTTCCGTCACTTCTCACTTGCCATGCTTTATACTCCTTTGTTACTTTTCTATTTTGCAACATGCTAGTGGATGTCATGTTTTGGGGGTTTCCTCCTATTCATTTCTCCATGGCTTAACCACCCCTATTTTTATAATGATCCACATCATGTATTTAGGTCCATTGACATGTGCTTGCTCACCCACCAATTTACTTCCTTTGTTATGCAACATCCTTACTTATCATTATTTCTTCTCTTTTTTTACTAGGATGTCTTCTCGCAAGGGCAAGGAACCCGCATCTTCTTCCAATAGATGTAGGGCCATAACTTCAAAATGGAAGGGTGTAGGGACTAGTTCCCCAGCCCTTCACACAAGGCAATAAGGACATGTCCCCATAGATGCTCTAGACTATGATGAGGGACTCTTCCGGAGTTTGAGGGCGGAAACTAATTGGCAGACCTTTCTAAAGAAGTCTGTGATGATGGAGAAAACCGTGGTAACTTGTGATTTCAACAAGATTCAACTACAAGAGAGGTTTACTGCACTGGGTTGGCAGTCCATCCTGAATATTGACCGCCCATGCTATGAACACCTGGTTCGAAGATTTTACTGTAATTTGGAGGTCTCTTACCAGTATGGGGAGTACTCAATCACCAGTATGGTGAAGGGGGTGAACATTCATTTGACTGTGGACACTCTTGCTAGTATTTTAGATATTTCATCAGTTGGGCATCAATTCTATAGGCCCCCAAGGAGTAAGCCCGTGGGCCCATAACCCACAGGTCCCAAGATCGAAACCTGGCTCTGACACCATCGTTGTCACACCCTGTTCACACAGAACAGCACCGGTGACCTGGTTAACTCCGGTTAACCCAAACCTGCCAGGATCATCTGATACAGTACCCCACCACCGCATACCCACATCTAAGATTAGTTTTCAAAAGTTCAGTGGAAGACTTAAATTACCTGTAAATATCCCCAATATACTTGATACCCAAATTGTAGTATATAGCTAAGTACATGTGGGCCCACAGGCATGATATTTACAAAAAAAGAATAACAATTTACGTATCAATTACACAAAAAGGGGAGGTCATCAAAAGAATCAAAAAGCAAAATCTTATACGGTGTCATTACTGCTGTCTTGCAGCACAGCCCTCGCACGTGCAATTAGCACCGTGCTCATACTCCTTAGGAACCAACCAATCCTCATCAGGAAACTCAACTGTGGGGCCCGACTTGTGATCTTCAGGCGGGTGACCTGTAAAATCATCTAAAAGAGGTGCGCACGTGGGATGAAATCACTAGCTCAGTAAGTGAAAAGGACTACATAACAATCACATCCATATGCACTATATGCTATATAATTCAAATTAAATCTTATCCACCTAAACAACGTTACTAAGTCTTTGGTTATGTGCTACTTACAACCACAATATGCGTGTCACACCCCGTTCATACAGAACTGGACCGGTGATCGGGTTAACACCGATTAACCCAAACCTGCCAGGATCATCTGATACAGTATCCAACCACAGCATACACACAACTAAAGAAATGTTCATCAGTTCAGCGGAAGACTTAATTTACCTGTAAATATTCCCATTATACTTGATACCCAAATTGTAATATATAGTTAAGTACATGTGGGCCCACAGGCATGATATTTACACAAAAGAATACAATTTACATATCAAGTACACAAAAGGGATCATAAAAAACACAAAGGGTACAACTCAGCTCGGTATCAAAAGTAGAGCTCAGCTCGGTATCGAAAGGAATCTCCCTCTCGGCATAAGATACAATTATACGTATGCACTTTAAGATACGGCTACAGACCTGCTTTATCCGTACATGGCCTTATGATATGTGCATATACACGGCTTGGGTACACCCGTCTCCTCTGGCACTGACTCGGACTTGTCTGGCCAGCCGGTGTTCAAAGTTACCCTAGCCATCATGATCCATAAGGAACCCGCCTTAACCCTCTCCGGTTCAGGTCCTGCATGGTTAGACCGGGTCAACCGTATAATCAGATCAGGTTTAAGAAGTAGGGTATTACATTTACCCCCCCCCCTTTCTGAAAATTTTGTCCTCGAAATTGGCGTACCTGGTTGTTCAAAAAGATGAGGGTATTTGGCTTGGATTTCATCCTCTTTCTCCCAAGATGCTTCTTCAAGTGAATGATTAACCCATCACACCTTTACGTAGGAAATGGAGCAGTTGCGAAGGGTTTTCACCTTTCGGTCCAAAATTTCAGCTGGCTGCTTTGTATAGGTCATATCAGCTTCTAGATATTCTGGTTCCACGGGTAATACATGAGATGGATCATGAATGTATCGCTTCAACATGGATACATGAAATACGTTATGAACATCCCCGAGTGAAGGTGGCAGAGCAAGCATGTAGGCTACTGAGCCAACCCGGGCTAAGATCTCAAATGGGCCAATGTATCTTGGGCTCAACTTCCCCTTTCTGTGAAATCTTTGCAACCCTTTAGTAGGAGAGATCTTGAGAAACACCTTTTCTCCTGCTGAAATTCAATGTATTTTCTACGGTTGTCTGCATAGCTCTTTTGACGTGACTGAGCTATTTTAATCATTTCCCGAATAACATCGACCTTGTCACAAGTCATCTGTATCATTTCAGGTCCTAACATTCGGCGTTCGCCTACCTCATCCCAATACAGAGGAGTCCTGCACTTCCTACCATATAATGCCTCATACGGAGCCATCCCAATTGTAGCTTGGTAACTGTTGTTATAGGCAAACTCCATAAGGGGTATATATCTTTCCAACTACCACACATTTCCATTGCACATGCCCTGAGCATGTCTTCTAATATCTGTATGGTTCGCTCCGACTGACCATCTGTCTGAGGGTGGAAAGCAGTACTCAAATTCAATTGTTATCCTAAGGCATGCTGGAAGCTTTTCCAAAATCTGAAAGTGAATCTTGGGTCCCTATCTGATACAATGCTCACTGGCACTCCATGCAAGCGCACTATGTTATCTATATAAAGTTGTGCTAATTTGGCCATAGAGAACTTGGTCTTGATGGGAATGAAATGAGCAGTCTTAGTAAGCCGATCAACGATCACCCATATCTCGTCCATCCCCTTAGGTGTACATGGTTGTCCGGTGACGAAGTCCATTGTAATCCTATCCCACTTCCAGTCTGGTACTAGGAGTGGCTGAAGAGTACCATAAGGTTGATGCCTCTCAGCTTTTACTTTCTGGCATGTAAGACAAGTCGCTACATATAGAGCTATTGTGACTTTCATGCTTGGCCACCAGTAATTTTGTTTGAGGTCTTTATACATCTTTGTACTCCCTAGGTGGAGTGAGTACTCGGAGCTATGTGCTTCTCGCACTATCTTGTCTTGTATATCCAAATCATCGGATACACACAATCTGCCTCGAAATATCAATGCCCCATCACAGGCTAAAACAAAATCAGGGTCGTTCATTGTTTGATCTTGAACCTTAACTCTGATCCGCCGCAATTCAGGATCCAAAGGTTGTTTCATTATTACCTCTTGCCTAATAGTCGGATGCACCTGTAGAGCCGCCAAGGATACAGTCAACCATTTAAGGTTTTCTAGTTGATGTTCAAGCTCTAAGGTTGCTCCTTCATATAAGAGGGCTTCATCCATTAGCGTCGCTTCTTGCACGAGTGGTGGGCTGACTGCCAAATGTGAGAGTGATACAATCTGTGCCTTCCGACTCAACGCATCTGCCACTACATTAGCCTTGCCGAGATGATACTGAATGTCGCAGTCATAATCCTTCATGAGCTCAAGCCATCTCCTCTGCCTCATGTTCAAATCCTTCTGGGTGAAAAAGTACTTAAGGCTTTTGTGATCACTGTATATCTCGCACTTCTCCCCATACAAGTAATGTCACCAAATCTTAAGGGCAAAAATGATTGCGGCTAGTTCCAAGTCATGAGTGGGGTAGTTCTTCTCATACTCCTTTAGTTGTCGGGAAGCATACGCTATCACCTTTCCGCGTTGCATGAGAACACAACCCAACCCAACTTTGGAAGCATCAGTGTAGACTGTCATTCCACCTGTGCCTTCAGGGATGGTTAACACAGGGGCCGACACCAACCTCTTCTTCAATTCCTAGAAACTCTTCTCACATTCCTCTACCCAGTCGAATTTCACACCCTTTTTGGTTAATTTAGTCATTGGTGCTGAGATTCGAGCAAAATTTTCAATGAAGCGCCGGTAATATCCAGCCAAACCCAAGAAGCTTCTAATTTCAGTGATATTTTCAGGGTTTTCCCACTCTACTACTGCTTTCACCTTATCAGGATCCACCTCGATTTCGGCCTTAGACACTACGTGCCCCAAGAATCCAACTTGCTCAAGTCAAAATTCACATTTGCTGTATTTGGCAAACAATCGTTGTTCTCTCAACCTCTGTAACACCATTCTCAAATGTTGAGTGTGCTCCTCTTCTGTCTTGGAGTAGATCAAGATGTTATCAATAAAAATAATTACCCATTTATCGAGGACATCGTGAAATACTCGATTCATTAAATCCATGAATGCTGCCGGTGCATTGGTTAACCCAAAAGATAATACTAGGAACTCATAGTGACTATACCGAGTCCTCAATGCTGTCTTGGGTATGTCGCTGCTCTTTATCTTGAGCTAATAATAGCCTGATCTAAGGTCTATCTTTGAAAATACCCTTGCACCCTGCAGTTGATCAAACAAATCATCAATGCGTGGCAATGGGTACTAGTTCTTAATGGTTTGCTTATTCAATTCCCGATAATCAATGCACATACGCAAGCTGCCATCTTTCTTCTTGACAAACAATACTGGGGTACCCCAAGGTGAAACACTTGGGCGAATAAACCCCTTTTCCAATAATTCCTGCAACTGCATCTGCAACTCCTTCAATTCGACTGGTGCCATCCTGTATGGAGCTTTAGACACTGGAGCTGCTCCAGGAACCAAGTCTATGGCAAACTCTAACTCTCTATCAGGTGGTAAATGCATTAGATCATCTGGAAAGACGTCGGAAAACTCTTTAACCACATTTACCTCTTCTAGAGGTGTAATCCTTACATCAACATCAAGTACCGATGCTAAGTAGCCCTGACATCCACTCTCCAACAACTTTACCGCTTGAAGGGCGGAGACGAGAACCTTTCTCGCCCATTTCATTTTATCTGCTCGGTATACCAATTCTTTTCCTTCGTCATCCGTCACCCTAATCAGCTTTTCAGCACACATCACATTAGCTCGATGAGCCGGCAACCAATCCATGCCCAGTATAACATCAAAATTCTGCATATTGAACTTAATGAGTTGTGCATCCAATTTCTTCCCACTGATTTCCACTGGGCACGGCCCATACACCTCCTTCAACTGTGTAACTTTACTAGTAGGCATACTAACAATCATCCCATGATCTAGGGTCCTGGGTGACATACCGAGTTTCCCAACAAATCTCTTAGATATGAATGAATGTGTAGCTCCTGAGTCAAATAAGACATAGGCTGGTATGCCTGATATAGGTAGGACACCTAGTGTAACAATGCATATAAGTGCAGCAGGTCATCAATATTTAACATAAGGAAATTCTTAAATTTAAAATGTACCTGCTACCACTTCTGTGATGGCCTCAGCTTCCTCAGCTGATAGGGCATATATCCTTCCCTGCGGTTGATTCCCCCGAGTTAAGGGAGGTTGGTACGCAGAGGGTTGACTGGAGGGCAAGGCTGGTCTGACCCGACAGTCTTTTGCATAGTGCCCATAGGAATGGTAGTTAAAACAACGGATCTGAGACGTCGAAACTGGGGCGGGGCCCCTCTGCACTTGACCCGTTGAAGATGGAGGTCGGGTCGGCCTTAGAACTGTAGGTACCGCACTAGTGTTTGGGCGAAAAGATGTAGAGCCCAAACCACCAGCTGGTCGAGGAGGGTAGCTAGATGGCCTATAGGGCTACCTATATGTAGGCTCAGAACTGTACGACCCACAGTATGCCTTGGAGGAGTTGCCCATATCCGGAAATGGATTTGTTCTCTTCTATAGTCCAGGTGTGAGGGACTGTTCTCCCTTTTGCTTATCTTCCATAGTCTTGGCCTTCTGCACAATCTGGCCATAGTATGTCAAGTCTAAGACCTCAAGTACAGACCCAATGGATGCCTTTAGGCCCTTTAAAAATCTTGCAACCTTTTCTTCAGCTGTCCTCATATGCCTAGGGGCAAAATGGAACAAGCTCTCAAACTGCTATTGATACTCAAGGATAGTCTTACCTCCTTGAGTTAAGGCCATAAATTCCGTCTCCTTGCGGTCTCTGAAGCTACGTGGGTAATGATTGTCCAAGAACAACTCCTTGAACTGTTCCCAGGTGGGTTCCGAATGTGCAGCCAACAATATGGGCTTAGAGGCTTGCCTGCCACCAAGAGTTGGCCTCCTTCTTGAGTTGTAACCCCGCACAAATGAGTTTCTGTGCATTTGTGCACTCAATCACCTCAAATATTTTCTCCAGCTCTTTGATCCACTGGTCCGGCTCCAGAGGATCACTCCCCACCTTAGAGAATACAGGTGGCAAGTTCCTCTTGAATGACTCCACTACCTTTGACGTATTATTCGTCGGTGGGTAATTAGGAGCATAAGCTGGATAGTAAGGGTATGGAGGGGGCACCACATACGGAGGAATACTGAATGGCAGAATTGAAGGTGTGCCTCCCACTTGTGGCCCCGTACCAGACCCTACAGGCTGGTCCTGTGGAGTAAGTATCTGGGGAGGTTGACCTATTTGAGAAAGGTCCAATTGTTGCTGTATAGCAGTCATAAATGCTTGCTGTTGTTGAAGTATTTGTTGCTGGAAAGCCTGTTGTGACTGCTGGATTATGGTAGCAACATCCCCCAGAGTAATAACCGGTGGAGGGTCCGGAAGTGCAGTCATAGGTGGGTCCCCTTGTGCCCCACCCTGACCAAAGGTCTTTGGAGGTCGTGGAAGTGAGGTTTGCCCCACAGAGCGGGACCTTCTGGGATTCGGTGGTCGATCGACCGGACGAGGGGCACGCGAGGTACCTCGTGCATTGCTACCGGATCTAGTATGTACCATCGTATCCCTGTACCTGAAACATATCATACACCACATTAGTTAAACACCTTAGAATTGATATCGGCACATAATTATATGCCAACACAGGGTATTATAGTGTATAATCGTTTGCAACTAGCCATAACTTACTCTCGACAATACAGGGCTAGTGCTACAACAAGTAGGACAAAGGTCCCACTTGACCATATGGTGCTATCCACAGAGCCCCTTTTTTTTTTAGGTATATTATTATAAGAATAATAATTATTATTATTATAATAATAATACCCCCACCTTTCTCTTTTTATTATATATATATATATATATATTTTTCAAGTTTTCTCTCAACCGGTGAGTTGCCATCGGCGGCCAGGTTGGGCCAGTGGTCGGCCCGCCGGTCCAAATCTTCAACCGGCGGGCTGACACAGGCAGGCAGGTTGGCCCGTCGGTCCTACCCGAGCGGAAAATATGAACAGGGCTTTTAAGCCCCTGTTCATCATTTGTTCTCACGTTTTCTTCCTCACTCTCTCTCTCTCTCTCTCTCTCTCTCAGGCGATTTTTGAGAGCTCCTTGACGCTTCCACTCGCGATCTCACTCAACGATCTGGTGNGGGCTTTTAAGCCCCTGTTCTTCCTTTGTTCGCACATTTCTTCCTCACTCTCTCTCTCTCTCTCTCTCTCTCTCTCTCTCTCTCTCTCTCTCTCTCTCTCTCTCTCTCTCTCTCTCTCTCAGGTGATTTTTGAGAGCTCCTTGACGCTTCCACTCATGATCTCACTCAACGATTCGGCGATTTTGGGAAGATTCAACTCCTCTACTCACAAGTAAGTTTCTTCCTCATTTTCTTCTCAGAACATGTACTTTGGGGTAGAACTCATGAGAAGTCTTAAATCTCAATTCTTTTCCGTGTTTCCTTCCATAGAACAACAATTTCATGTGAATGTGATGTTTTCTCTGTGATTTGTTTCTAGTTTTAGGATTTACTTCTCAATTTTTTTGAGAGAAAACCCCAACCGTGCCCTAGTTTTCTCAAATTTGGGGATTTCTTCAATTTCTGCTCTTTTCTTCCCAATTAATAATTCAAATGTAATGCCTTATATTTGATTTGTACTTGACATGCTGTAAAGATCATAGAAAGTCCCGTATGTTTGAAATCCCATTTCTTCCCATGAAAATCCATCTTTTTGTGTTGGGTTTCTTTGATTCTCTTTACATCCTTTCATATTTGTGGACCTCAATAGCATATTCTTGATTGCACTACGATGGCATTTCAATCTTAGACCTGTAGCTTCAAGCTTCACTCTATTGTGAGTCTTTTAAAAAAAAAAAAAATTTCCTTAGATTGAACTTGCACATTGAGAATTGGGTTTTTTTTTTTCCATTCCTTAGTTGCCATGCTCTATATGCCCTTTCTGTCACATTGTTGTTTTGCCATAATCTTTGTCTTATCACTGGCTAGGCATTTCATTCATAGACTTTTTATCATTCCTCACTTGTCACATTTTGTCACATTCTATTTTTTTCCATGATTTCTGTTTTGTCACTTACCATGCATTTCATCCATAGACTCTCTATCACTCCTTGCTTGTCACATTTTTTGTTTTGCGAGAATTGGGTTTTGGGGCTTCCTCCTATTGCTCACCCATTTATTTATTCTCTTTGTTATTCCTTTTCTCTTACTCACCATTCTTTCTCCCCTTTTCTTGCCAGGATGTCTTCTGGCAAGGGCAAAGAACCCGCATCCTCTTCCACTCGGCGTAAGACTACCGCTTCCAAACAGAAGAGTGCAGGGACTAGTTCTCCAGCCCCTCGCACAGGGCGACCCGGACCTACCCCTATTGATCCTTCCAACTATGACGAGGAACTCTTCCGCTGTTCAGAGGCAGCAACCAACTGGCAGGCCTTCCTGAAGAGGTCTGTAATGATGGAGAAGACTGTGGTAGTTGACGACTTCCACAAGGTTCAACTTCAGGAGAGGTTCACCGCATTGGGTTGGCAGTCTATCCTCCACATAGACCGTCCGTGCTACGAGCAGCTGGTTCGTAGATTCTACTGTAACTTGGAGGTTTCCTACCAGTACGGAGAGTATGCAATAACTAGTATGGTGAAGGGGGTGGATATTCAGCTGACCGTGGACACCCTGGCGAGTATTTTGGGTATTTCTTCAGCTGGGCACCGTTTCTACAGTCCTCCCAGGAGTAAGCCCATGGGCCCGTTTATGAGTTCGAAGACACCGGACCACATCTATGAGACCATCTGTGGCAGCAGGGACTGTCTGGATTCCGAGAAATCATTTTTTCGAAAGGTTAGTGTGTTTGCCCGTTTGGTCCAGTTCAACTTGCTCCCCCGAGGAGGTCACCGAACCAGGTGGGCTTCATGACGGCCTTCTTAGCCTTCTGCATTTATAAGGCTTTAGAGGGGGGTGACGAGCACTTGTGCTTGCCTTACGTCATCCTCAAGACCATGGATCACCATACTTCTCACCCCGAGGATGGAGGATTTCCATATGGCAGGATCCTCACCAGGATCTTTGAGTTCTTTAGGGTGGACCTGAGTGGGTGGACCTGAGTTCTTTGACAGGGGGAATCTATTGAGGATGGGTCTCCACACTCTTATGGATGTACCTCAGAGAGCGGGAGCTCAGAGAGGTAGAGATAGGAGGGCTGCCCCTAGGGAGGATGTTCCCATGGAGGAGGAGTCTAGTGAGGAGGATGAGGACTATGTTCCTCAGGGTGGGGAGGATGATTTTGTGGACGAGGACATCCTTGAGGAGGTGCCTCATGAGTCGAGAGGTGTTGATCCTGGCTTCACTAGAGCTGCAGACCCACAACATAGAGCCCCATCACCTGAGAGTGGTGTATATGATTTTGAGGGCATGATGTCTACTATGAGGGCTTTAAAGGCCGGGCAAGATCAGCTATTAAGAAGACTGGATGAGAGTGCTTCTAGGGAGGAACGTATCCTGGAGAGGCAGGCTACTTTGGAGAATTCCTTTCTCAGACTGGCCAGGACTTGGATACAATGGTTAATGCCATTTCAGCAGATTTTGCCCAACTTCGGAGGGATGTACAGTTGGTGAACTCAAGGTTCGACTACTACGACCGTCGACTCAACGTTAACTCTAGACCTCAGGTGAACGGAGTAGTAGTATTGGACGATGATGATGATGATGATCAGTGAGGACTTAGCTCATCCACACCAGCTTCTCGCCTGTTTCATGTTGTTGATCTTATTGTATTTTTCTTTCTTTTCTCATTCTTTGTACTTTCTCTGTAACTGGACTTATTTGTGGGGTGATGTGTTTTGATGGTGGTTTGTGGTGAATTTGTATGTTTGATAACTTGTGTAGTTTAGTTGTGGTGTCTTTTGTTAATTTTGATCATTGATATTTATATATGTTGTTTATCAGGTGTTTGTGTGAAATTTTTTTTGAAAATCTCTTTTTACGTCGTTATGCTGCCGAAATTTCGTTAAACTCGTACTCGATGGGTTATGACATCAATTAATTAATCTTTCATTTTCTCTCATGCATGCCATGAATGCAATAACTAAATGCAACTATTTTTATTACTTTCTTTCTTTGGCTTTTAACACTTTAAAGTTTTTTTTTTTTTTTTTACATTATCCCAATCCCATTTCCTATTATAGATTCTATGGGGTCTAATGGTATGCTGTGAGTGGATTAGAGCATCACGCTCTGATACCACCATTGTCACACCCCGTTCACACAGAACGGGGCCAATGACCGGGTTAACCCAAACCTGCCAGGACCATCTATACAGTATCCAACCACAGCATACACACAACTAAGAAAGTGTTCATCAGTTCAGCGGAAGACTTAATTTACTTGTAAATATTCCCATTATACTTGATACCCAAATTGTAATACATAGTTAAGTACATGTGGGCTCGCAGGCATGATATTTACACAAAAGAATACAATTTACATATCAAGTATACAAAAGGGATTATCAAAAACACAAAGAGTACATCTCATCTCGATTTCAAAAGTAGAGCTCAGCTCGGTATCAAAACTAAAGCTCAGCTCGGTATCAAAAGGTAAAGCTCAGATCGGTAACAAAAGTAAGCTCAGCTCGATATCAAAACTAAAGCTCAGCTCGGTATCAAAACTGCGGTCCCACAGCACAGCCCTCGCACGAGCAATCCGTGATGTGCTCTAATTCCTCGGGGACCCACCAATCCTCTTCAGGGAATTTAACTATGGGGCCTGACCCATGCTCTTCAGTTTAATAACCTACAAAATCATCTAAAAGAGGTACACACGTGGGATGAGCTCACTAGCTCAGTAAGTGAAAAGAAGGACCACACAGCAGTCCATACAACAAATCACAACCATATGCACTATATGCTATGCAATTCATTTTAAATCACATCCACCTAAACAACATTACTAAGTCCTTGGTTTAGTGCTACTACAACTACAATGCGCGTATACTCTGGGTACGAGCCGCGAACTCCATCCTGCGATACGCCCATAGGGCTGTCGGAGAAGGCCCACCGTGAGTACTCGAAAAAGTAAAACATACCGACCACCGACTCTCAACATAAAGTAAATGACATAAATAAAGGTGCTGATTCCAGCAATTTAAAAGCAGTACGATTGACCCTCTTGAATATACCACCGGGGTTGCCAGCTGTCCTAATGACCAGTCGGGCATATGTCTAACCACCACAGTGACCCGACAACCGCGACCACTGCTTCCCCCCAAATGGTAACCCAACACCTCAACCCCTGTTGGGAAGGGTCGTAGCACGGGAAGATGATAATCCTACACCACATGCTCCTATATGACATAGTACGATTGTATAGTGACTCCACGTCCCATTCCACGGGCCACCAATGCACTCGTTCCAATCCGACTATGAAATCTAGTCTACTAATGCATTATGCACAATGATGTCATCATTCATCACATATTCACATCATCATTTGACATTAAGAAAATAAACACAACACACAAGTCATAATAATATGAGGATTGCTAAGTTACACATAATTCGCATGATGACATGACTAGTCTAGATACAATTAAATGAATGTCAAACAAGCCTTAACATAAGGCCAAACATCTTCTCCCCACTTACTTGCAGTGTACAAAGACTCACGCCTGGTACGGGTGAGATCCGGTGCGAGAAGGATAAGATTTGGTGAACATCTCATGAGTGAATGGGGTTAGCATTTCACCACTTTAGGGTCAAAACTAACAAGATTTGATGACAAAATCATGTTTAGAATCCCAAAAGAAGGTTGCACGTCCGTTTTGGGTCCGTTCAGACGTAGAAATCACGTTGGGAGTCTCTCAGGTGGGTCGGACAGCCCACCTGCCTTGACCCACCAGTCAGACCCACCGGTCCTGATCGGCGGGCAGGTCGGCTTGCCGATCGACCCACCGGTTGGGCCCGTCGATTGGCCCCGAGGGCCCTACTAGGATCGACGGGCAGGTTGGCCCGCTGGTCAGCCCACCGGTTGGGCCCGCCGGTCTTGGCGGGAAAATGTCATTTTCCCCCAAACCTTCCCCAACCTTTGGGGAATCAAATGGTGATTTTCCAAACCCATTCTCCACACATTCAAGGTCTCATAAGATGGTTTTAACCTAGATCTAGGATAGATTTAAGGAATGGAAGCCATCTTACCTTCTTTGCTCAAGAACTCGTTCAAAGACCCCAAAATCACTTCAAATCACCAATGCTCCTCCAACCGTGGAAACACTTCTTCAAATCCTTCAAAATCAACACATAAACCATCTGTTAAACCTTAGATTCATCATCTCAAGGGGGATTTACGAGACTTCAAGAAACTCTACCCAAATCAAGGGTTTCATTTGGGTATGGTGAAAGTTTAAGGAATATAGCCTTTGCTCACCTCTAAACGTAGATCTCGTATTGGAGATCACTATTCCGGCGTCGGAGTGGGAAGATCAAACCTCTGCGCCGCTGAAATCCATTTCTTCTTCCTCTTCCTTCCCTTTTCCTCTTCTTTCCCTTCTTTTCTCTCTCCTCTTTACTCTTCTCACCAAAGCCCTTCCATTGCTATACCATAAGCTTCCAAATCTCTCTGTTCTATATTTCGTACCATCACTCGACAAGAATAGAGAAGTTCTCTTGTTAAATTTGAAAGTATAATACTGACAAATGTATCCAATCTCCCAAACTTCCTAGTACTTATCATATTTTTTGTGGGAACACCTCACCGATCTCCCAGGCAAGTCTGGGACTTGCCGTATTCTTGGGTGTCATAACTTCCCCCATTTCGGCACAGTGTCCCTGCTGTGGCCCCACACACTATGTGGGCCTGCTTTGATATCATTTGTAATGCTCCGACTCCATTAACTTTGCACAATATTGTCCTCTTTGGCTTATGAGCCTCAAAACTTTAAAACGCGTTGTGCCATGTTAAGGAGGCTAGATGTTATTAACTAACTCAGTAATCTCTCCTTAGGTGATGTGGAACTAAAATTTACACACCCTCACTGATCTCCTAAACCTCCTGGTACTTACTGTATTCTTAGTGGGGACACATCATCGATCTCCTAGGCAGGTTTGGTACTTGCCATATTCTTAGGTATGACAATATATTTTTGAGTTTTCCTTTGTTCCTTCTCTTCATCTTTAATAAATTGTATGTTGACAGGGTAAAGTTCCAATCTATGTTTCTTCTATTAGAGAGAGAGAGAGAGAGAGAGAGAGAGAGAGAGAGAGAGATTAAATTAAAAAAGCAATTAGATTAAAGTTGCAATTCATTGCATTGATATTTCTCAAATATAAATAATAATTTTTAACTATTTTAACTTCCTAGACTTCCAAGTCACTTTTTTTCTTCCTGAATGAGTCGCTATGCACACATATATGTACATCTATTCTATAGATATAGATAGGTAGATGCACTAGACTCATAATGGCTACCGGTTGATATTCAGGAATTTCATCAAAGGGGCCTTTTTAAGGACGGCCGGCCCAAACAACAAAAACAATAAAGTACCAACATTAAGAAAAAAAAATAGTAAATCTTTGGAGAGAAGAAAGTGGAAAGGCAGGTGTGCCTTTAATCTATGCTCAATTAACAAACAACGAAAAAAATGAAATTCCCAACATAGAAAACGGAATAGTAAAACGGCAAGAAGTCAAAGGCAAAATCTCTTACAGGCAATAGATAATTCTGATCTCTTGACTCAAAGGAAGAAGAAGAAGAAAAAAAGAGAAAGGTGAGTTAATTACATAGAGAAAAAAACCCTAGTTTTGCAAATTCGAACAATAACAATTTGAAAGCAATATCCATTTGATTCCAGACTGAAATATAAGAGAGAGAGAGAGAGAGAGAGAGAGAGAGAGATTTTCCGATGATAGAGATAATGCGATTTAGTTGTTGTGTATCTCCAACCAAATTGTAGAGGGAGAGATAGAATCTATTTTGGAAGAAAGGTTTCCTATTGGAGAGAAAGAGTAGCTTTCCTATTACCTATTGGAGAGAAAGAGTAGCTTTCCTATTGATAAGGAAGGGAGAGAGAGAGAGAGAGAGAGAGAGAGAGAGAGAGAGAGAGAGAGAGAGAGAGAGAGAGAGAGAGAATCTATTTAGGAGAGGGGAGGAGGGGAGGAGGGGAAAGAATCTATTGGTAGTGTAGGAACGTGAGGCCTAAGGAAGGGATAAGAGTTTTATGAGAAAAAAGAAAGAAAAATGAAAGAGTTTGGAAGAGGGCAGAGAGAAGAGAGTGTAGAAAGGAGGGGAGATCGTGGGAAGGGGAAAATTTCGGGAGAGAGAAGGAAAGAGGAGAAAGGAGGAAAATAGAAAAATATAGTATCATCTTAAGTGGGAGAGAGTGTGTGTGCATATATAGAATATAGATATGAGGGGAGATCATGGATAGTGGAAGGGGAGAGTTTGAGAGAAGGAAGGAAAATAAATAAAAGGGTGACAATAATTAAAGATAAATAAAAAGTACCAATAATTTATATAAAAGGAAAATTAACATGCACCTCCCCTTACGTTTGTCCTTATTACATTCACCCCCTCGCGTTTCGTTTATTACAAATAAACCCATCCAACCTAACACCGTGAGTGAGGTGTTAGTTTTTAAAATGGAAAAGATTTTTTTACCTTTTTTATATCTTGAACTAAAACATCCTAAATCTAAAGACCATTTTACCCTTATTATATCTTCAACCCTAAAATCCCTAAATCCCTAAATCCTATTCTTTCATGTCTACTGTGATCGTCCATGTCTCTTGCTCTTCGGATTTACAACTTTTCAATCCTTCTTCTTCATGCAAATAAACTTGTTACCCATTGTTACAGTTGAAGCCCAACAAACTAAGGGTGTCAATCGATTCAGTTTTAGTTATTCGGTTTGATTTTGGTTTGGTTCCAAATGATGATAAGGTGGACCACAATCAAACCGAGAACCGACTCTGTTCCGTACGTAGATACTCAAACCGATTCAATTAGGCTCGGTTTGATTTCGATTCTAATTCGGTTCTGATATGCAGTTTTAATTCGGTTTTATACCTCAGTTTTAATTCAGTTATGAAGACGGTTCCACTTTTAAACCATGACTATGATGGACCAAATGCCATAATGGGCTCAAGTTATGGGCCTTATGGCCATTGCTAACTTCAAAATTATCTTAGCTTGTAAAGATGTGATGATAAATTGCAAAGAACACTTACCACATAAAAAAAAAAGAACTTACAAAAAACACTCTTAAATGATAAGAGCAATTCGGTTCGATTTGGTTTCGAACCAACGGTTCTGACACCCTAAATTGAAACCAAGCCAACCGAATAGCATACTCACATATTCAAACCGAATTTGAACAGAATAAATTTGGTTCGATTTTGATCCTGTTAATTTGGCTCGGTTTCAATTTTGGTATTCAGTTTCGGTTTGAAATTAACACCCGTACAACAAACCCACTAACTACTTGGTTAGTTAGTGGATGGATTTACTTCTCCTAATCCAGTTATCCAAAACCAATCCAAGTTCTTACATAGTTGGCTATAATAAAAGAGAAAGTTTAAATTTAGAGATCAGATTAATAAGCCGTGTAAAGAGGATGTGAGGGTTGTCCAGTTCCTGAGATAAAATCACTAGAGATTAGTTCTCTTTCTCGATTTTAGATTTTTTGTTTTTTTTTGTTTAGCTTTTCACTTTCAATACTGATTGACTGTAGAGTCTATTGAAGCACATATATATATATATATGTCTTCTGAGAACTGGGAAGTTCTTGAGTTCTCTCCTCCGCTTCATAGGATTTCCTTCTTTATTTCCCTCTTCTTTCAATTTCCCCCCCCCCAAGGGGATGGGTTCAGTTTGTTCTTCTGTTATGATTCTTGATGTAATTGGAGAGAGTGAGAGAAAGGAAAAGAGAGGTTAGACGAAGCTTGAAAGAGAAAGGGTGATCTATTTTTATCATCAATGGCAGGAGGAGGATTTCTGGACCCTACGGTTGCAAAGAGGGCTCACCTCTATGAGTATTTCACAAATAATTTTATCTTCGCCTATTGCATTGCTGCGCTCGGAGGTTCACTTTTTGGATATGATCTTGGTGTTTTTGGTAAGCCTTCTCTCTCTTTAAAATATCATTTGTTCTTGATACACCCAAATTAGTCATCCTGTGAGACAAGGGCACATGGCATCCCAAGAAGGGACATATGGCACCCAGCCGAGGGATATCCACCACGGCCAGGACTCCGGAGCCCCCCTCAACCAAGAGAGGCGTGCGAAGGACTCTAACGACGTAAGAAGGAAGAGGAGATACCCCAATAGGGAAGAATCCCCCCATAAGATAGGAAGACGTATCCCAGTAGGACTCAGAAAGGGGGCAATCCTATAAGAAGGAACCCTAAAAGACAGAGGGGGTAAGTCGATACACTCACACCATTACTCCTGTGAAAAATTGTTCGGTTGGTCTCTAACTTGGGCATCGGAGGACTAATCCCGGAGACACCTCCGGGCCTCTACTTTCTGTGCTTGTGTAGGATCAGCGCTCAGCCTCATACAGAGTTTTGACAGTAACAGATTGGCACCGTCTGTGGGAACGACATAGTAATGGTGGGGAAAACCTACAATCATAAGAAAACAAGAGCAGTGCCGAGTATGAATATGAATGAGGGGGAACCTTCAAAATCTCTCCCCCCCTCGGTGGACGTCAGTGAAGAATGGGAAAATGATGATCGGGAAGGGTCTATAAGGGATCAGCGCTCGATCCAACATTCGGTGCGTAGAGATAGTAATCCTCCACCCCCTCCTAGAGAGTAGGATTATGTGACTGGGGAGTAGTTCGATGCCCTTCAGGAGAAGTATGACTGAATGGCCGAGATAATAAAGGAGATCTCCAAGGTCGTCTCTTAAAAGACCAGTGGGGCAGTGCGAGGCTCCCATGTCTAGCCAGAACGAGTTCAAGACGAGGACTGAAGTAGCTCAAGGTCGATAAGGTCCGACCGAAATCCTTGAAATCGAGCCATAAGGGAAAGCCCCGCACTCAAAGAAATGACGCGACGCGCTACAGGGGCTGGGCATGAAGAACCGTGCCGAGGAGACAGACAAAGATATGAAGACCCAGGGTTAAAGCAGATGATCCTAGACCTGAAGGATGAAATCCAGAAGGTAGCAGAAAACCAGACAGGAACTCACAAATCGTACCTCACCAATGACACGGCTCTAGCTGATGAGGTCATAAAGGATCCACTCCCGATCAATTTTTGTCTACTCAAATACGATACCTACAACTGGTCTAGGGACCCCATCGATCATCTGAAAGGCTTTAAGGTCATGATGCAGTTCCACCGAGTCTCAAAAAACATCATGTGTCGCGCCTTGCCTTTGACGTTCAGAGGAGTGATAAGGCTATGGTACAACCGCTTGCCGATGAAATCAATTCACAACTTCAGTGAATTGAGTTACTTCTTCGTGAAGGAGTAGCCAACCCCTTCAAAATATCACATTAAACTAACCAACGTCAAACAATAGGAGGGAGAGTCGCTGTAAAATTACATAAAGCGCTTCCAACAGGAGAAGATTACTATCAGAGGTCTGGACCCGAAAGAAGAGTTCACAATCCTGTTGGGAGGCGACAAAGACAAAGAGCTAAAAATGTCTTTGGCGAAGCATACACGAGGAACCTAGCTGAGTTAAGGGCTCAATGTGATAAGTACATTCAAATGGAAGAAACCCTTCAGGCTGATGAAGAAGCTAAGGGGAAGGCAGGGAAGAAAAGGACCTCAAGAGGTGATGATAAGCCTCATAAGGTAGTCCACCAAAGAAGATTGAAAGGTATACACCCCTAAACCAAAGATGGACAGAAGTGCTAAAGCAAATAAAAGACTCCCCAGATGCTAGAGCCATGAAGTGGCTAGGGAAGATGGGATGACATCCCGAGAGGCGCAACATGGACCAATATTGCCACTTCCACAGAGACCACGGCCACGACACTGAAGATTGTTGGCACCTTAAGGGGAAAATATAAGGAATGATCCGAAGAGGATATTTGGATCAAGTTGTAGACAACGAAAAGGAAGATGCCCAAGACGATCACGACCATAGGGAAAACCACCCAAGAGATGGCAGAGGCCACTATGAAAGAAGGGGGCCAGCCCGCAGAGGCAACTGGGAATGACAAAGAGACAGGATGCCCGAGGAAGCTGACCATCACCCCCAGGATGATAAAAAAATCCCAACCAATGTTATAACAACTATCAGTGGAGGCTTGGCCATTGGAGAAGGTTTCATCTCGGTCAGGAAAGTGAAGGCCTATGCGAGAAGCGTACATGTAACCGATTGGTCAAACAAGAAGGCAAAGATGGGGATGGTTATTTTCTTTTTAGATGATGATCTGGAAGGGGTGCAAACGCCACATGACGATGCCCTAGTAGTCACCATAACCCTAGCTGATTGTAAAGTAAAAAGGATCTTGGTGGATAACGACAGCTCAGCTGATATCCTGTTCCTCGAAGCTTTTCAGAAGATGGGCCTAGACAGAGAAAAGTTGAAGAAGGTCGAACATCAGTTGCAAGGGTTCTCCGGTGCCCTGGTTAAAGTAGAGGGGTCAATCGAGTTACCAGTAAGGGCCAGCATCGGAGATCGCCAAGTAACAGTCATGATCAACTTCCTAGTAGTGGACATCACCTCGGCGTACAATGCCATATTAGGGAGAGTCGGCTTAAACCTGCTAAAGGCCGTTATCTCCACACCACACCTCAAGATGAAATTTTCAACCAAGAATGGAGTCAGCGAGTGTCGATGTGATCAGGAGGCATCCCGAAAGTGCTATGTCACCACCTTATGGGGAAAAGAAAAGGCAGGCGAAACGCTCCTGATAGAAGATCTGCTTGATGACACTAGTTATCAGAGGGGGGAACCGACAGAAGAGCTGCTACAAGTTGATGTCGAAGAAGGGGATAACACTCGCCAATTCCAAGTTGGGGCCTTAATGCCAAGGCAACAACGAGAAAAGCTCATCTCGTTCCTCCAAGACAACTCTGATGTCTTCTCTTGGTCAACCTCGGACATTCCTAGAATAGCCCGAGAGGTAATAGAGCATCATCTGAATGTCGACCCAACTAAGAAGCTGGTACAGCAGAAGAAGAGAACCTTCACCCCTGAGAGGCAGCAGAAGATAAATGAGGAGATAGAGAATTTGCTAAAGGCAAGTTCATCCATAAAATCCAATACCCCGAATGGATATCCAACGTGGTTATGGTCCCGAAGGCAAATGGGAAGTGGAGGATCTGCATCAACTTCACGTATTTAAATAATGCCTGCCTAAAGGACAACTACCCCCTATCGAAGATAGACCTTCTCATCGATGCCACTTCAGGACATGAGGCACTGAGCTTCATGGATGAGTACTCAGGGTACAATCAGATTAAGATGTGCGAGGTCGATGTCTCGAAGACATCCTTCGTAACCGAGGGGGTCCTATACTGCTATGAAATAATGCCCTTCGGGTTAAAAAACACAGGGGCACTTGCCAAAGGTTAGTGAACAAGATCTTCAAGTGGATGATCGACAAAACCATGGAGGTGTACATGGATGACATACTTGTGAAAATCCTAAAGGCAGAACACCATATCCGAGACCTAGAGAAGGCATTCCAAGTATTGATGGAATATGACATGAAGCTGAACCCAAAGAAGTGCGCATTCAGAGTAGCATCGGGAAATTTCGTTGGCTTCATCATCTCGGAGAGGGGGATCGAAGCCAACCCGATGAAAATATAAGCCATTCAAGATATGAGGTCACCATAGAATATAAAGCAAGTCCAGGAGCTGATAGGCAGGTTCGCCACCCTAGGACAGTTCATATCTCAGTCAGCTGACAAGTTCCTTCCCTTCTTCAAAGCCTTGAAGGGATCCAAAAAGTTTGAATGGACGGAGGAATGCGAGAAGTCCTTCGAACAGTTGAAGGAGTACTTTACGACGCCCCTCGCCACTGAAGAAACCAAAGACCGGGGATACCTTGCAGTTACACCTAGTTGTATCGGCAGTGGTGGTAAGCACGATACTAATAAAGGAAGAAGGAAGACAACAATGACCAATATACTACGTTAGTCGAACCTTTTTGGACACAAAAACAAAACACAGAAATATGGAGAAGGTGACATGCGCACTGGTGATAGCAGAAAGAAAGCTGAGGACCTATTTTCAATCACACATAGTATGCGTGCTCATGGACCAACCCCTAAAAAAAATACTGCAGAGGCCGGATACGTCTGGCCTCCTACTAAATTGGGCGATAGAGTTGGGAGAATTTGACATCCAATACAAACTGAAAACTGTGATAAAAGCACAAGCCTTAGTTGACTTCATAGTTGAGACAACGCTCCCAGATGAACTCCAGGAGGTTGTCGAGGCTCGGGCAGGGAAGACTTGGACATTGTATATGGATGGCGCATCTAACCGAGCGGGAAGCGATGCAGGGATCATACTAGTTAGCCCTGAAGGATTCAAGGTCGAGTACGCCCTACGGTTCGACTTCAGTGACTCCAACGATGAAGTTGAGTATGAAGCACTGATAACCAAAATTAATCTAGCACGGGCTTTGATGGTACAAGTGTTGGTGGTGCACAGTGACTCACAGCTCGTGGTTCGACAATTGAATGGAGACTATGAAGCAAAGGAACAAAGGATGGCCGAATACTTGAAGGCGATGTGAGAGAAAGTGGTAGCCTTCAAAGAGTCCGAGGTAAGGCAGGTGCCGCGGGTGGAGAATGCCAATGCAGATGCATTTTCGTAGTTGGCCACCTCTGACTTCGCGAACCGCAGACGATCGATGGATTTTGAAGTGTTATCTTAACCAAGCATCAAAAGTTCCCAAGTGGTGTTACCCATTGGTGAGGACAGCCCTAGCTAGATGGATCCCATAATCAAGTACTTGAAGGAAGAAGTGCTTCCCAAAGATAGGGATGAGGCGAGAAAGGTAAGAATGTGGTCAGCGCGGTTTCTATTGAAGGATGAGATGTTGTACAAGATAGAGTTCACCACATCATACCTTAAGTGCCTGAACCTTGTCGACACCGAATATGCGCTCCGAGAAGTACACGAAGGGATATATAACTAACATCTGGGAGCCCGAGCCTTGGTTCACAAAGTACCGAGGCATGGCCTATTCTGGTAGACCATGAGGAAAGATGCAAAGGAATTCGTCAGGAAATGCATTAAGTGTTAGATGTTTGCCCCTCGTCCCTAGGCAGCACGCTACCAAGCTTTCCCCCCTGTCTAGCCTGATACCATTTGCTATGTGGGGAATGGTCATCCTGGGCCTGTTCCCAATAGCCACGAGGCAAAGAAAGTTTAGTTGTGGTAGCGGTTGACTACTTCACGAAGTGGGAAAAAGCCAGAGCACTGGCTATGATATCCAAAAGGAATATAAGAGACTTCTTCGAGAGGGCGGTGGTCTATCGATTCGGGATCCCTCGAGTGGTGGTAATGGACAATAGAACTCAGTTCGCTAACTCAACTTTTAACTCATTTTGTGAAGCCCTCGGAATCGACCATAGAAAAACATCCATCGATTACCCATCGACCAACTGGCTAACGGAGGTAACCAATCATACCCTGCTTCAAGGAAAAAAGAAAATGCTGGATAATGCCAAGGGGTTATGGGCAGAAGAGCTACACAACATCCTTTGGGCTTACCGCACTACTAAAAGGTCCACCACCGGAGAAACACCATTCAATTTAACTTACGGCGCCGAAACTGTGCTCCTAGTGGAGGTAGGAGCCATGACCCATCGAGTTTAGTACTACGATGAAAAAGAAAATGATAAAGGGCTTAGAGCTAATTTAGACTTCCTGAATGAAGTACGAGAAGTCTCGTAAGAAAGGATCACCACCTACCAGCGAAAGGTTACGAGGCATTACAATTCTAAAGTCCGAAGAAATGAGATTAGAATAGGTGACTTTGTCCTTAAAAGGATGGAGTTATAAAACCCGAAGCATAAAGGAAAGTTGGCTCCAAATTGGGAAGGACCTTACAGAGTCACCAGGATAATACGACCAGGGTCCTATCACCTGAAGACTACAGGGGGAGAAAGGGTACCCCGATCATGGAACTCGAAGAACCTGAGGAAGTTTTATCAGTAGTCGTAGCATGCACATTTACTTAGTTTTTGTTTTTGCTTCATAAACACTTTCAATTTTTAGTTCTCCATATCAAGCTTTTCGAAGGATTTTCATTTCAGAATATATAAGCTGGTTTACGGCAATTGTTTCTAGATAATGACTATGAGACATACATCCATCAATCAGGTGCTCAAGCCAAAGCCAAGCAGACCTGACCGAAGGAATACGCCTAGTTGGGAGCTCGGGCTAAGGCCGAGAAGACCTGACCAAAGGAACCCCCTCGATCGAGGGCTCGGGCAAGGCCGAGCTTGCCCTACCAAAGGCCCACTCGAAGTTGAGGGCCGCCAACAGCACCCCTCATTCTTCGGTCATAAGGGAAGCACTGGTGGATGGGGCAGAAGGAAAATACCTCTTAAGAGACATGCGTGGAAGCATCGGCCTTTATGCTCCAACCATCGGACCAACAACTCGCCAGGACCGATCCTTGTAATTAAGGTTGGTTGCCACTTGAAACTCACTTTCATAAGAGCTTCGGCCTTCATACCCATACCTGTGGGCCAAAGACCTGTGACAGCCCTTTGGGTTCAAAATTAATCATCGGGATTGCAAAAAAAAAAAAA
>NC_056562.1:18091835-18091937 GCF_013358625.1 Macadamia integrifolia
AAGTACCGCACCATGGACTCCACATCTTGGTTGGGGGCTCAGGCCAAGGCCGAGCAGACCTGACCAAAGGTCACCTGACCGAAGGTCAACACCTCGGTTGGG
>NC_056562.1:18092807-18108441 GCF_013358625.1 Macadamia integrifolia
CTACACCTTATCAAGGTATGTTGTGGTGTTTCGCGCGTGCATAGAAGGTATAAAAAAAGATTCCGATCTTAAGGATCTCATGAGATCTGATTAAAGCCATCATAGAGGATTCGGATCCAACGGTCGATAAACCTTTTAATTTGTGAGTGGGAGACAAGCTCCCTTAAAATCCTGAAAACCAACCAATCAAAGATCGACAACAAAAAGTGCATGCTGACCGTTGACGTCAGCATGACGTCATTAGTTGACTATCTTATTCAAATCTTGTGGTTGAGATTTACTATCCGTTATTTTAATCGGACGGTCTAGATTAAGAGATTCTCCTTGATGAGATCTATGGCCATATTTGCGGCCTTGTTGTGCACGCCACCGGTGTAGCCTACGCCACTCCTACGAAGATTCTATTTCAGACTATCTTATTGCTCCAACTTCAAATGGTTATATCTCCCTCATTTTAACTCGGATTTGGGTGAACCAAGTTGCAGCTTCTTCATTGTTTCAAACCCTACACCACAGAAGCAAGAAAAATGAGTTTTGAGTGAAAGAAGGCTATGGTTTTGGCAGGAGAAACTTCCCCCTGTTTGTTAGTCCTTAAATGAACATGAATATTTGATGATAAATGTTCTTAGGCCATTAAAGGAGGTAAAAGAGGTGGTTGATGTGTGTTAATGATACATTAACTCAAAGCCAAGGAGGAAGAGGAGAAAGCAAGGATGTGTTTGCTTTGGAGAACAAGAAGCTAAGGAGAGAGAAGGTGTAAGCACCAAACTTGTCAATACAAGTTTTCAGTCATCCCAGGCAATTGGTTGTGAGATTCTCTAACCTTTGATTTACATGATATGCATGTATGTATGTTAGGGTTAGTTGTGGATGAATGTATACATGCTAGGTTAGTTGTGGATGAACTGTAAGCATGCTAGTTAGTTGTGGATGTATATGCTAGGCAGAGCTTGACTGTAGGGCATTGATATAAACCCAATTTAATTGTATTCTTTATTGAGTGCTTAGTGGGTGCTAAGCATTGGGAGTGGATGCTCCCGTGTAGTGGGTGCTACCATTGTATCGGCTGCGAGTGCCATCTCAACTTTGGCTTGAGAAAATTGGGTGTGGGTACTCCCAACTATGGGTGCAGTCAAAAGTAGTGTATTGAGTAGGTACGAAGCCTTTACAGGCACTACTCCGGGGATATAGACAAATTGCCAAACCTTGTAAAAACCCTGTGTTGTGGGTGCTTGTGGTTTGTATTTTATATTGAAGTGTGTAGAATGTGAAATGGGTGTGTACACTTAGAAGTGCCTATGAGAGGCTGAGTGTGCATATGACTGTGTGCAAACAAGGACAGGTATATCAGGTTTTTCTTGGCCAGATATCGGATAGGTTTTTGGGGATCGGAATTGGACTCACTGATTCACCCCCCTCTCAGTGACTGCGGGGTTACAATACGAAGGTCAAAACCTCGGTTGGGGGTTCAGCCAAGGCCAAGCAAACCTAACCAAAGGTCAACACCTCGGTTGGGGGCTCAGGCCAAGGCCGAGCAAACCTAACCAAAGGTCCTCACCTCGGTTGGGGGCTCAAGCTAAAGCCGAGCAGACCTAACCGAAGGTCCTCACCGGGCTTGACTGAAGGTCCCCACCTCGGTTTGGGGCTCCGGCTAAGGCCGAGTAGACCTGGCCAAAGGCCCCTACCTCAGATAGGACAAAGGCTGAATCCAAATGAAGAGGGCTGAAGGAACATGAAGAGAGGAAAAAGAAAGGTATGGTTTCTCCCACTAGAAGGGTTTCTTAGTGGCAGACAAGGGCACGTGGCATCCCAGTAAGGGACACGTGGCACCTAGTCAAGGGATATCCACCGCGGCCAGGACTCTGGAGTCCCCTTTAATCGAAAGAGGCACGCGAAGGACTCTAATGATGTAAGAAGGAGGAGGAGATACCCCAATAGGGAAGAATCCCCACAAGGTAGGAAGACGTATCCCAGTAGGACTTGGAAAGGGGGCAATCCTATAAGAAAGAACCCTATAAGACAGAGGGGGTAAGTCGATACACTCACACCATTACTCCTGTGAAAAATTGTTCGACTGCTCTCTAACTTGGGCGTCAGAGGACTAATCTCGGAGACACCTCCGGGCCTCTGCTTTTTGTGCTTGTGCAGGATCGGCGCTCAACCTCATACAAATTTTTGGCAGTAATAGTTATCTCTCTCTCTTCTCCTTTGTTTAGCAATTTGTGATCTGGGTGGTGCTATGATAAGTTAATAATCCTGGGTTTCTCTCCTTCTCACCTTTGCTGGACATGGGATAATAGGATTTGGGGATTTTAGGGTTGAAGATGAAATAAGGCTGAATGATCTTTAGATTTAGGATGTTTTAGTTCAAGATATAAAAAGGGTGAAAACGTATTTTTCATTTTAAAAACTAACACTTCACTCACGGTGTTAGGTTAGATGGGTTTATTTATAATAAACGAAGCACGAGGGGGTGTATGTAATAAAAGCAAACGCGAGGGGAGATGAATGTAAATTTTCCAATATAAAAATATGAAAACAAAGAGAATGAAAAAATGATAAAAAGAAGAGATAAAGTAGTCAAGTGAAAGATTCATGCTTTTATATAATACTATAATATGACAGTAATATAATATAATATGAAAACGTAAAAACTGAGCCTATAACAAACCGATAATGAACCAATAAAGAAACAACAGTTTTTTTTTTTAAATCGGTAAGATATTAATGGTTCAAATATTTTCAGATTTTAGATGCCACTTTTTCTTTTTCTTTTTTAATGGTGAACAGATACCAGATATCCACCACTATGAATCGAATGGAGGTAGATTGAAACAGGGATCTGCTCCGTTTCATGCATAACTTTGTATGGAAATTTCAATTTTCGATTACTAACAATATAATTCGGTGGTTTTCTACAGAGAGTCTTTCCCTTTTATCCTTAAATTTTGTTTCTTTTGGGGAAGACGTAGCCTTGATTATTTCAATCTTTAAAGGAAGAAAATACTTTTACCAAAAAATATTTTTATTTGATAAGAACCCAAAAATATAAAAAGGTTAAAAATGGCCAACATTTCATTCCTAATTTAGAAGCTGATTCATCTTCCACAAATGAGATCTCTGTACACTCGCTTCTCTCTGGTTTCGGACTCTTATCTACTATTCCAACTTCCAACTGACTTGTAATGTTCTGGACTGCGACGCCCAAAATTGTCCGCGCAGTAAGACCCCAATGGAACTCTCCTGATCTCCCTTTCCCATCTGAGATGATTGCTTCAAAACCTACCATTTTTTCAGGGCTCATCTTGTTATCTTGTTTACTTCTCTTCCTCTATTCCTCCATTCTTCCTTTCTACTCGACCTCCCCATCACTACCAGAGCTTTCAAATCCCTCTCTCAGAAACTCTCGAAAGAGTCCATCAGAGAAAACCAACCTTTTTCCCCCTTGCAATTTGTACAAGGGGCATTGGATTCGAGAACTCAATTATAAACCCTTATATGACGAAAACTGCCCATTTCACCGGAATGCTTGGAATTGCTTGAGGAACAAGAGAGAGAACATGGAGAAGATCAATTCGTGGAGATGGGTTCCTGAAAATTGCACTTCTCCACGGATTGATCCCTTTGCTTTTCTGGGTTTGATGAGAAATAAGAAAATTGGGTTTGTCGGGGATTCCCTGAACGAGAATTTCTTGGCGTCATTTCTTTGCATTCTTCGTGTGGCGGACGAAAGTGTGAAGAAGTGGAAGAGGAAGGGTGCTTGGAGAGGAGCGTATTTCCCCAAGTTCAATGTTACGGTTGCGTACCATAGGGCCGTTTTGCTTGCCAAATACGAGTAAGGAAATTGGGTTTCTTAGTTTCATTAATTGGCATTCATTTATTTATTCACGTCTTGATTCTGTGTCTGAATTTTGTGCTGGAAATACTTTTCTGTCTATCTAAAATTTGTTGATTGCAATTTTCTCTTGCTGCGAAAACTTGATCTCTACTTGAATTTTGATTTTCCAAAATCTTACTCTTCTCAACTGATTATATAAAGGTGGCAGCCTAGAAAACAGCTAAATCTGCCAGATCAAGATGGATTGAAGGCGACATATCGAATTGATATCGATATTCCTGCAGATGATTGGGTTGAGGCCTCCAAGTTCTATGATGTCCTAATTTTTAATACTGGACACTGGTAAGTAATGCTCTTGGCTTTTTTTTGGGTCTAATTTTGTTTAATGTGCTGCATTTTTAAGACTCTTAAAGCTATGCATAAATTCATTATTAGCTACCAGACATTAAATGGGCCATTTTGTGACCGTGTTAATTACTGGTTTCCGATGAGAGACTATGGAGTTGAAGCTCGACTACCATGAAATTCAACTTGTATCTGGTTATCAGGAAACCTGTTGTTCTGGTTTTTCATCCTTTTATTATACCCTCAATCCACAAGTATGTAAATATTGGTATTGAACCCAAGATCTTTCCAGCAGGCAAGCTGTTATCTGATAATACATACCATCTCTCATAAAGGGAGGAAATACATCATGATGTTTTTATTTTTTATTTTTTTGTAATAAATACCTCATGATTTTACGGCTGCATGGTTGTTCTCAGCCCTTCGCATTCCAGATCAGACATACACCCCTTCTGTTTGAATGTGATAATTTTAGATCTAGCCAGGTCCAACAAATCAATTACCAGATTGTCCTTTTTCAATACAATGTGATGTGAAAATCAAGCCATTGACAGGCCATCAAACTCTATCTTTGTATTTTAATGGTTATCTGCTGCCTGTTTGAAGATATTAACTCATTTTTCCAAAAAAAAAAAATGTATCAGGTGGGGTTTTGATAAGTTTCCAAAAGAGACACCTCTTGTCTTCTACAGGAAAGGGCAACCAGTAAGTCCTCGACTCGGAATGTTAGATGGACTTCAGGCTGTCCTTCGAAGTATGGTCTCTTATATACAAAGGGAAGTCCCTAATGGGACACTTAAATTCTGGCGTTTGCAGTCTCCAAGGCATTTTTATGGTGGCGATTGGAACCAAAATGGTAGTTGCTTGTTCAATGAGCCTCTCCAAGAAGACCAGGTATGAACTAATCATCAGCTTCTTATTCTTTTTATTGTGGAGACATTTCTGTCATGGAAAAAGTCCTATTTGAGTCGGGTAAGCTTCATATGCATGTCTTCTGAAGCTGTACATGTTGTAACTACTAACTAGGGTGTCTGGTCAGTCCTTTTTGGCCACGATTGATTTTTTCACTTGCCAAATCTCATGTTATTTGGGATGGTTTTTTGCTGTCTGATATGTGAAATTCATTTTTTACTGTAAGAGAGCAGCAATATAGATTCTTTAAGTGTACTTATCAACAAATGTAGATTCTATATCTGTTAAGTTTGTGTTCATTTAGGTCTAATCAGGATTTTTAGACCTCCCCTTTAAATAAAAGGCTTTAATCAACTGCAGCCTTAATTTTAAAATAGCTTCTTTGGGACATTTCCCATTATTCTCAATAATCTCCTGTTCTTCCCTTTTCTTCATACCATCTAAGGTTTCTCCCACCATGATCTAATAGAGTATTCTGGATTGTCATATGTAGAGTTCTGAATTTCTGGTTTATCTTTTACTGGAAAGTTGGCCCAACATCTGGTGGTCTAGATCACTCTTGTAATCAAATATGCACGTCCATATCTTCCTGTTTTCAGCACTTGGAATGAAAACTATTTTTCAGTTCTGAATGCTGCCTATGGTGCAAATTCTGGTTGTCCTAGCTAAGTTGTATCCTGTCATGAACTGCCAGACCAACAGTCACACAGTGAATGGCTTTGGAAGATGGCAGAGTAATCAGATCCTGTGCAGAACTCTGTACTGATGTCTTGACAGCTTGACATGTGGTTTGATCCCAGGTACAAAGGAGTGAATAGAGAAGCAAGACAAATAAACCATCTGATTGAAGAAGCATTACAGGGCACAGACATCCATTTGCTTGATCTAAGTCATTTGAGTGAATTCAGAGCAGATGCCCATCCAGCAATTTGGTTGGGAAAGAAGGATGCAGTCTCTATCTGGGGTCAGGACTGCATGCACTGGTGCCTACCTGGAGTCCCTGACACATGGGTTGATATCCTATCAGCGATGATCAGCTATGGAGTGGAAACTATGTGATGAAAGATCGAACAAAATTATTATCAGCTCAAGCTAAAACCATTGTAAGCACTTCTGGAATTTCTTTCTTATCTGAAGAAGACTGTTTTGATTTTGGAAATTGTGTTAGTTTAAGTGAAAAGTATTACATAGGTTTTTATTTTACTTAAATTTCTAGTAAACTTGGGGAAGATATTGGTTTTAACTTGAAAGTGATCTTGGGAGCATTTTACATATTTGATTTACTAACTTGAAAGTGATCTTGGGAGCATTTTACCTTTTTTTTTTCCTCTTGTTTTCGCTTCTTTTGACTTGTCTAAGCAAAACCATTTAGTCACAGCACATAAAAGTACTTTTGAGTTTCCTCTTGGTTGTTTTTAAATCATTTTTAAGCCAAAAGCATACTGAGGCCAAGCTTTTCCTGTCTCACCTTTTTGCTATTTCAGGTTTTGCCAAAAGTGTTTACAATTTTCCATTTTGTGATGATATATGAGCTACTACTGAAGGTCAACTGTAGACAAAATTTCTTCCAAGCTTTAGATCTGGGTCAGATGTGAGTGGTTGGCTTTGCAAGATCTGAGAGAGGCACACACAAAAGGCAAATCATCTTTGTGGATCAGAGCTCAAGTAAAAGAATGTTACACGGAATTCCATAGTTCTTGTGGTGTCTTGGAGAAGGGTCCGCAGATCATTCATATATGAAAAATCCAAAGCCTCTTGGAAGCAAAGTTTCAGGCCTTCATCTTCCACTTGATTAGTTTCTCATTGGGGAATTGGAAAGCCAGATTACTGAAAAAAGTCTCCTTTTGATGTAGAAGAATTGAGGATATGAGTTCTAGGTTTATAGCATCATTTATTTTTTTCATTTAACATACATTAATTTTCCCTTGTACGGAGATTTTAACTGGGCCACAGGTTACACGCTATAAATGAGCCTAATTCATTAATGGTTTCAATTGATTTTTCGGGTGATTGCATGAAACACATTTGGAAATCAGTTTGGGCAAGGTTTATGTTTCATACATGGTCAAGGCTTTATTGCAGAAGATTTCTGATTTACTGGGCTGTGCCTCTTTCCTCATACTTTCATCTCTCTTTCTTTTATTTCTTATCATATATATATATATATATATATTTTGTCTAGACTTCAGTTTTCACTATTTTGTTTTTCACGGATCCTTGTAGTCAACGCCACTAAGTTGAGATAACATTGAGCTTCTTCTTGTTGTTGCTGTGATTGAAATAGTGATAAAGTCATTTCCATGTTTTGTATGTGTTTTTCACTGTACTCTCATCCATCTGGGTGTCTTGCCACATCATTCTAGAGCAATCTCTGCTCTCTTTATTTATTCGTTGTCTAGCCCTATCTAACTGCAACTGCCTAATGGGACTTTAACTACAGCTACACTACCATTATCAGTTGTGTGATTTGATATGAGGATATAAACAGATTGGAATTCTCAAAGGCTGTGTTTTGTTGCAAGCAACGGGAAGTGAAAAAAAAAAAAAAAAAAAAACAAACAAAAACAAAAAACAAAAAACAAAAAACAAAAAACAAAAAATAAAAAACAAAAAACAAACAAATTCAAAAAGAAAACTTTTGTAATCTTAATCTTCCCAAAACTCTACCATGAGCCGGTGGGCGGGTGGGTGGGTGGGGTATATCAAGTCTTGAATATAAACTCGGGACGAGGTCGAGGCCCCATAACTGACTGGTTTCAGTTGTAGATGACGATATTGATGATAAAGAACACGATGAGATGAGTCATGAGATGGCCGGCCGATGGTATCTGCGCTTCTCTCCCCCACCACTACCGCTCCCTCCTGAGGGTATGCGCCCGAGGCGCCTTCCTCGAGGAGGGCCAGAAGCTTCACACCGCTCTCCTCAAGAATGGCCTCGCCGACCCTCCCGACTCCTTCATCCACAATGCTCTCCTCCACATGTACGCCGCGTGCGGCTGCACCTCTTCCGCTGCCCGATTGTTCGATCAGATTCCCTGCACACACCGAGACATCGTCGACTGGACCACTTTGATGAGATGCTACGGTCGCCACGGCCTTCCACGCCATGCCCTCCTTCTCTTCCGTGCTATGCGAGTTGAAGGTGTACGTCCTGATGAGGTAACTCTGCTCTGCCTCTTCAACGCCTGTTCCCGTCTCGGGGATATTGTGGTTGGAGCGCATGGGCATCTCTGTATGATCAAAAACGGGCTGCCTTTCACGGTCACTGCCAGTAACGCAGCCATGGACATGTACGCCAAGTGCGGTCGGATGTGCGACGCAAGACGTGTCTTTGAGGAGATGACGGAGCGGTCCGTTGTCTCTTGGACTGTAATTCTCTCCGGTGCATTGAAATGGGAGGGATTAGAGAACGGGAGTCGGATATTCTATGAAATGCCGGAGAGGAATGAGGTTGGCTGGACCGTCATGATCGCAGGCTTCTTGGAGAGAGGATTCCGAAAGGAAGCCTCTGTTTTGATTGGAACAATGCTGTCTTCTTCATGCTCGATGCTCAACCATGTCACTCTCTGCTCTATCCTCTCCGCCTGCTCGCTTTCTGGGGATCTAACTGTTGGGGAATGGGTGCATGCGTACGTCAGGAAGACAATGGGGAATGACCTGCATCTCATGGTAGGAACAGGTTTGGTTGATATGTATGCTAAATGTGGTAGGATCGATACCGCGAGCCAAGTGTTTGAGAATATGTCTTACAGAAACGTTGTAGCTTGGAATGCCATGCTAAATGGTCTCGCCATGCATGGAAGAGGCGAGGCTGTGTTAAGCCTCTTTCCTCGGATGATCTCGGAGGCCCAGCCAGATGATATAACATTTGTGTCCATCTTAAGTGCGTGCAGCCACTCGGGTATGGTGGATCAGGGTTGCCGCTACTTCTGTGACCTTGTACCTGTCTACTGCATCGAGCCTAAGGTGGAGCACTATGCTTGTATGGTCGATCTATTGGGTCGGGCAGGTCGGTTGGAAGATGCTTTGGTTCTGGTGAGAGAGATGCCCATTCCGCCTAATGAAGTTGTTCTTGGATCTCTCCTAGCATCCTGCAGTCTCCATGGCAAGCTCCAACTAGGGGAGCACCTTCTAAAAGAACTGATTCAGATTGATCCCTTCAATGTTGATTATCATGTGTTGCTGTCCAACATGTATACACTGGCTGGAAGGTGTGACAAAGCTGATTTCCTTCGCCAAGTTTTCAAAAAAAGGGGAATTAGAAAGGTGCCTGGCATAAGCTCTATACATGTGAATGGTCAAGTTCATCAATTTAGTTCAGGGGACAAGTCACATCCTCGAACGCAAGAGATCTATGCCATGTTGGACGTGATGATTCTAAAATTGAGGTTGGCAGGTTATGTCCCTGATACTGCTTCCCAGACATTCTCTGTTTCTGCAAGCCAGATCAATGATGCAGATGAGCAAGAGGAGAAGGAACAAGCACTCTTCTCTCACAGTGAGAAGCTGGCTATCGCATTTGCACTTATAAGCACAAAACCCGGAATGACCCTCCGCATCTTTAAGAACTTGAGAATATGCCAGGATTGCCATGCTGCAATTAAACTTATTTCTAGTGTTTACAACCGGGAAATAATCATCAGAGATCGTTTCCGTTTCCATTCCTTCAAACAAGGTTCATGTTCTTGCTCTGACTACTGGTGATCATCCTCAAATCTGATTTATCAGTACTTAAGTTACCTTAGTATCGAAATACTTGGCTGTAAGAATTTGTGGCGACTCAGAATTTTAGAATGACACACAAAGATGGGTGCAAGTGAATTATATATGCAAGTTATGTACAGGGATCAATTTATCCTTATGAAGGTTTTGTTTTAGTGTAGTTGGCTGATATTAGGATTATTTATGGGGAGGAGCAGTGGTGATAAGCAAGAAGCCAACTCCTCAGAATGCTTGATAATTAGGTTTTATCACCAATACCTGTTACTGCTGCATGTGATGCAGTAGCAAGATTCTATATGGTATTGATGATTTCCAAGAGGGCGATAGAAGAGGTAGGGATGTCTCCGGCCATTACTCATGAAGGCTTCTTCGGATGTTGTTGTCATGGTGGACATTGGGATCGTCTCTTTGATCACAAAGCTGCAGTATTCTATGGGACATTTTCGTGTTGAAAGTTTTCTGGACAGTGAGCAGTGATTGACCTTCACTATTTCCACCAAATCCTTGCTGTTTCTCAGGCATGTAGTTAAGAATTCTTACTAGTTCATAGTTGATGCATCTGAAGGTTCCCCTTTGTAGTGAATGGTGCCATAGTTGTCCATTTTAATCTCTTTAATCAACCAGATCAAACACTTGCCGCCTGGTTAGGACTGAAGTGAAAGAGCAGTGAAGCAAAATTAAACAATTTTTCATTGCTGAAGTGAAGTAATAAGGTGGGGGAAAAAATAGGAAAATTTTCTCAATGGGGTGAGAGGTGGGCATTTGGTAGGAATTTGGAAAAGGGCATGCAAGTTTTATCTGATTCCCAATTACCCACCCCCCATTCTGGAGTGTTTGGAATCAGATATAGTCTTGCCACAGCATGCCTAAAATCCGCAATTTTCTCTGGCGAGTGTGCTCTGAAGGACTTGCCTCTGGCGCTGGTCTTAGCAAGAGGAGAGCCCCCATTGATTCTGGTTGCCATCAGTGCAGAGCTCCAATTGTGACCATTGATCATTTACAGTTGGACTGCCCTTTTGCAATGGCAGTATGGTTCGGGTGCAGACTTTCACTCTTGTTAACAGGATCCTAAATACCGATGCAGCTATTAGTGAGACAAGGGTGGTTTGGGGTGTGTTATTTGGGAAAGTAGAGGTCAGCCATCAGTTGCGGTGTCATCTCCTGGGTGCTTCTCATCCCCTCTGCAGGGCAAAGCGTTGGCGCTACGAACTGGGCTGTTATTTAGCAATATCTGAAGGCATCGATAGTTTTATTGTGGAATCTGATTGTAAGAACCTGATTTCATATGTTACTCAGACAACTCCAACCCCGCCGCCACCCCCCCCCCCTCTTTTCCTCTTGAGGTGTTTAATATTGTGACTGACATCGCATTTTTGCTACCTCATTGACATCAAAGAAATGAATAGAGATGGCCGCCGTATACTTCGGAACTAACCTTTTCCATCCGATCTCGAAAGGCTGGGTTCACTCATATTGTAAATTGGGTGGTAAACGTCTAGCCAATGGGAAAGCCAACTTGCTTGCTTATGTTGGTCGATCTACTCTCATCCAGTTGTTTTACAAAATATTTGTCGCAGTTTAGATTCCATCTATCAGTGATTTTGGAATGGGGACAAAGGTAAATCCAAAAAACTTAAATCTTATAGCTAGGAAAAAAGTTTGTTCTCCTAAATCTGATGGGGTCTTAGTCTTAGGATTCTGCTACTCAAAACAAAGCCTTTCTTCTCGAGCTTGGGTGGAGATTACTCACTAATGACTCTACTCTCTGGGCTCAGCTGCTAAAGGATAAATATTTTCAATTTAACTCTTTATTTGACCCCTCAGTTCTGACTAAAAGGGGATCTCTCACTTTGGAACAGTATTGCTACCATTCTACCTTTCTTTAAAAAAAATTGTGTTTAGATGAATTGGGAATGGTCAACAGACTTTGTTTTGAAAGGATCTCTAGATCTCTTCGCTAATCACTTTTGTAATCCCTGAATCTGTGTCTATACGAGACTTGCTTCCAAGGGTGAGTGATCTTCTTATTAGTAATTCTTGGAATATTAATCTTTTTAGTTTGTGTCTCCCTCTTCCTATTGTTGGCAATATAAATACCTTGTCTCCTTCACCCGTAGATGATCAATGGTGGTGTATTTATTCTAAAAAAGCACTCTTAACCACTAAAATTGATGCTAAATTTATTTCAAATAACAATGCTACTAACTCTGTTAGATTCTTTAGCAGGTGCACCCTCTATTCCTGTTACTCGAAATGGTGGAAATTTTTTTTTGGAAACTAAATGTTCACCCAAAATTTAAAATTTTCATCTAGAGGCTTTTACATGATGGCCTTTTGTTAAAGATACTATTAGAAAATGGATGGACATTGATGTCACTTGTGGGTTCTGTAACACTCATAGGGAAACTACATAGGCATGTTTTTTCTCTCATGTGATTTTTCCAAACAGTTATGGGATGTAAGGCCATTAGAGTTCTGTAACACTCAATAGGGAAACTACTTAGACATGTTTTCTCTCTCATGTGATTTTTCCAAACAAAATGCCTTACTAGTCATTTGGATCTAATTATGCTATCATTCTCCTCTATAATTCCGAAACGAGATCATCATTGGTTCTTTCTTGAGTTTCAGTAAATATAGACCAAATGTAAGGGAGTGATAGTAAATTCCCCATAATCTTTGTATGTAATTGAGTTTTTCAATCACTTCAAAAAAAAAAAATTTCTCACACGCACAGGCACAGTGGGACTGAAGCGGACCCCCAAGGACCTGTAGAATTGCTCTTCTTTTAAAAAACGAAAGAAGAAAACCAAAGGTTTCCTTCCTGCAGATTCTGCCAAAGCTAGTTTCTATCAGTAACTCACTAACCGTGGAGACATTTTTTTTTCCTTTCTTTTTTAACAGAAATTCGTGGACCTCAGGTTTTGGGCTGCGTACAATTTATTCAACCATACAAAATGCAAATTTCACAATTTTCTGGAGACTTTTTCGGCACCGAGAGTGCTCGAGCATTGGACTGAGTTGGACAATTCAAGTCGTCCGCTTCGACCGAACCTAACACTCCGAACGTGATTGACACACAAAGACAACAGTAATACGTCCACCACCAACATCTCCTCCTACTTCCGTTTCATAGTTTCCCAACTGAAGCTGTGAAACTCGGAAGGACAACTCTGAAACGTCTTTCCTTCTATACCTCTGCCCCTCTGCTTGCCCTTTTAGATAATCTGATTATAATCAATTGAAGAGAGAGAGAGAGAATCATATGGAGTCGTTATCGTCGGTGGCACCTTCAATCGTGCTCCCTCGGAATAATTATTTCCGACGGCACAGCCGAAGGCGAATCGTCGTCTCCTCCACTTCTCCCCAAAATTGCAGCCGTCTTCCATCTCTCTGTTCATTCTTGAGCCTTCCGTTAGTTCCGGATCCCTCCAGGAGGAGGCCCAGGGAAACCACTTGCCGCTCGGGCCGTAGCGTTGGGGGAGCAGCAGAGGCTGGAGATGGTGAGGAAGAAGATCTTGAGAGGGCCCTTCACCTGGACGGTACAATCCCGGGAACTTCCGATGAGTTCGTGAAGCAGGTTTCTTCCCGCGCTTATGACATGCGTCGACAGCTTCAGCAGACTTTCGATAGTAGCAGCTACGACGGTACAGTACTTTTTATCTTCTTCTTCAAATATTGACGTCCTTACTAAGTTTCCATTTTTGTTGGTGATTGTGGGTGTGATGTTAGAGTTTATGAACTTTTGCAATTCCAAATTTTCCGTTTTGCAATTTGTATCTTTGGATTGTTCGTTTTTCTTTCAACACATGAGCTTTTGAATGATACAAATTTTCCCATAATCTCATCATGACTATTATCATGAAGAATTAGTCTATGATGTCTGCGCCTTTGGAGAACTTGGAGGCTTGCGAATACTTCCTACTATATATGAAAATGCCAATAAATGACAACCTCATTGAACTTTTAGCCGAAAGGAGCTGTAATCATTAGTGGAAGATATATCCCCAACTAAAAATTCAGGACGTTGGTAAGCTTCTTTCCCAACCCCAACCCCAACCCCAACCCCAACCCCAACCCCACCACCAACACCTACCCAAAACAAACCCAAATAAAATAAGCAACGGCCCAAAAGTAAAAGCAAATGAGACATTTAGAAGCTCTTGAGCGATTGATTTGCTTTACTACCAAACATATATAAGGGCATATATGTGACAGCTTATCATGCTTCTGTTTCTGGAAACCCAAAAGCCAGCCAATGAGATTCATGCAATGGAATCTTTATCACCTCTCGCACAATAAGCGCATAAGCCAGACCCCCCCCCCCCCCCAGCTTCTTGGCTTATTGTGTGGAATTTAAATGGACCAGCCTTTTGATGACCCTAAATTTGGCTTCTGGGTTTCCAGAAGCAGAAGCCCAATAAGCCATCCCAAAGATGCACATAGAGTTGACAAAGACAACTCTTCAGAATTGCAGATGGCTATTGTGCCTAGGTTTTTAAATCAGTAAATCATACACCTAATATGTGACCATCAATGTCACAAGCTACAGCCTAATAATCAGCAACCCATATTAACTTTTGGTCAAGAAAAATGGTACAACAGGTTGTCAACCACATAAGGAACAAAAATAGAAGCTAAGGAAACAAATGAATTCCAGAACCTGTTTCTGAAGATTGAAGTTAGTAGATAATGATCAAGGAGGGGGGGTTCAAACAGGGATGGTGACCATTGACTTCTGATTTTTTCTTATGTAATTTTTCAGTTCCAGAATTAACAACCATATTTTTAAGTTTTCTTTGGTCCTTGCCATCACAAGTTAAGGTTTCCTTCAAACTCTTTGTTTGTGTAAAATATCTCGCTTTACCCCTACTCTCTTTTTATTTCCCCTGGCTGTAACTAAGTAGAAGTTCCAATACAAGAGTCTCTCTTTCTCTCTCTCTCTCTCTATATATATATATATGCGTATGTGTGTGTGTGTGTGTGTGTGTGTGTGTGTGAGGGTTAGCCAGTGCCTTCAATAGCCTCCTCACCTTCAGTTGTTGGCACAATCGTAAAGATGGGGTTTGAGTTGGCCTCAGTGACAAAGATTTCTTCTGGAGAAGGAAGAACAATAGAGAAATCTGACTGTTTGCATAAGAGATTTAGCAGCTTTAATGTGTCAGAGAATCATTCTTCTGCAAAATGCCTAACGATGACCTTAGGCTAGCAATTTTCTGATGCGTAATTAACTCCCCGTGAATCATTTCTATTGTGATTTCCTTTATTTATGAAGTGTAGCTCTTTCTCTTGACTTAAAGAATTTTGGGAAGGGCAATGGGTTTCTAAGTTAGAAGAAATTTGTACAATGGAAAGTTTAATGTGCGAGTAGGAAAGTTTGTTGAGGTTGAGTTTGGAGAAGACATTGTCAATTTGTATTCAGGAAATTTCAAAGCATACTGGTATGTTTTCCAGAAATTGTGGTCAAATAGCAAGATTCCAGCACAAGCTCGAGCTGGGGTTGGCAGCCATTCAACTGTGTCGCCAAGTGAGCAACTACAGACTGCAGAGGTATAGAAATCATACTGACCTCAAACCTAGAGATTTGTTAGCTAGGATAATCCCCAGTAGACATATAAAGCCCCGAAGAAGAAAGACCCTCATTGGCTATCTCATCTGCTGCCTGCTAGATAGTTCCCAAGCTTTGCATCTAGTGGTAGCAAGATGGTCAAGGAGGATGTGAATCCTCATGCCTAATGTAAGGGTATTGAGAGATCAATAACCCCCAATGATGTTCCCCAAAGCTCCAATTAATCTAAAGCACAATAACTAAGAAAT
>NC_056562.1:18108461-18125948 GCF_013358625.1 Macadamia integrifolia
GTCGTGTAACAACCTTAACAGCCTCTCAACTAGCAAAACTAAATAATAACAACAACAACAACGACAACCCAAAAAAAAAAAAAGAGAATCGATGGAGGATTGGAAGGGGGAAGAAGAAAGTGGTTGGGTTGGGTATCTCACCCCTCTCTTTTAGGCATCTCACCCTGTCAAAACTTTTGGCATCTTACCCTCTCAAATAACTACTTTCTCAGACAAAGAATTGACACTAAAATTTACTAAATTCAACTTGTCTTCTCATTACTATCGATGACCTCTTTATAGGCTTTAAAATTGATTACAAAGTTGAGTGTTAAAAAAGAAACTCCTAACAATTAGAAACTAACTAGGAAACTAAGTAAGTACTTTGTCTAACAAGAGACAAATAAAAAGAAACTTAGACTCCTAAAAGGAAACTAACTAACTAACTAGGAAACTAACTTGTCAACAAGACAAAAGGAAAACAGAAAATAAAAAAACGGAACTAATGTTAATCTACTTGTGCAATTCGATGGCTGCTGGACTCCTCTCTTTGATGCTTCTTTCTGAACAATAAGGGACAATTTGAGGAACTTCTAGAAGCTTCTTTTGAGGACAGAGCTGTAGAACAAAGTTGTTGCTCAATGGACTGTCTTTCTACGTTCAGTGCTGAGATCGATGGAGCCATAGAAGGGCCAGAACAGCATGCCACCTGTCCTGGTTTGATTGGTTGAACCAGGGCCAGATGTAGGCAGAGCTGGACCATGATCTGGTCAGCTTGTGCTCTCCTCTTAGCAGCCCTTTCTACATGAAGGCCTCCATTGTGTAAAGCTAGTTCCAAGGGTTGTTTGTTCCTAGCATTAAAAAATGATTTGAAAGGTGACTCAATTTTTATGATTGACTTCACTTTGACCCCTTTATCATCTGCCTAAAATAACCTGGAGTGGGGTGAATAGGTTATACTAGTGAATTTAAAAATTTCTCGCCTTTTGAGAGTTAAATGTGATCGTAATTGAATGTGTGAAATATAGAAAAATAGAAGCAATCAAAATCAACACCAGAATTTCTAGTGGTTCAACTCAACTCGAGTTTAGTCCACTTCTCACAAGTTCCACTTGAGAGGTATTCCACTAGTTCTTCCCTTCCTGTATAGTAGGTGGGGAGGAAACACCTTTACAACTCTTTTTACAGGATAAGAGGATCCTTTACAAATCTCTATCACAAGTAGAGAAGGACCTTTCAAATCTCTTTATAGGTTGAGAGACATCTTACACAATCTTTTAAGGATTAGGGGATCCCACATAAGCCTAAGTACGATCTAGATAATGTGTAAACAATTAATCAAAGAGGAATAGAAGTTTTGAGTATTACCCTGTGCTGTGCGTGATATTCAAATACATAATGAAGTAATTAAGAGAGCACATTTATGTCTTCTAATTTGAATATCATTCACTGAGGAAGACTGTTAGAGATATTAGTTATATTTCTGTAAGGGTAGTTTAGTAATTTATCATATTTTATTTTCCTTTTCCTCCTTAGAAAGGTATATATAATTTCCCTCCTTAAGGAGGTATGTGTGATATCTTGTAAATATAGTAGTGAAGTAATATGTAGGTGTAAGTGAGACTTTACTCACAACACAAAACACAAAACACACAACACACAACACACAACATTCAAACATATCGTCACTTCTCCTTCTTCTTCTTCATCAACTCTCATCTCATTCCTCCTTATCTACATATTCTAACTAAGACTTGAGTTGTAACTCTTGAGTTCTTTTTGAAGAGAATTCACAAAGACAAGCTCAAGTAATGATCACCCTTTCTCACTTTAGGCTTTTGATAATGATGCTTAAGAGAGCAAATTAATTGTTGTTTAATGAGCCTAAAGTGGGGTATTTATATAGGTGATTAAGGGTCATAAATTGGGTAAGAGACCAATTAAGATTGATTCAATAATGTGTCCAATGGATACATTTTGGTTGTACTAGTAAGTTTCGGTATGTACTGGTAGTTACTGGTAAAGGTTACCGTTGGCCAAATATAGATGTTGGAGGTCAATCTAGCCGTTGGAGGCTCAGTCAAACCATCCAGTTGACTTCTGGCTAGCCGGATAGCTTACCGGATGACTTTCGGTAGTTACCAATAAGCCACTATTATCAAAATCCTGATACGAACTGGTAAGTACCGGTAGTTACCGGTAGGCTTCTGGTTTTTGGCCTACAGACTTGTTTGTATGAAAACAGATGTAACTCCTTCCTTTGGGCTCGGAATGACATGATTCAAAGTGTTCTGTCTTCACAACTCAGTTATATACATTTTTGTGGAACAACATGATTTTTGAATCCGTCTTTTTAATTGACTAAATTTCTCTTGAATGTAGGCTTTATTGTTAGGATAGCAAAGGTCATGGCTTTACTTAGCCATTAATGTTCTGTTAAGTTTTAGGTGTAGGGGGTATTTTGGTCCTATCGGCTTCTATTGTGTATTAGGGCTGACTAGCGCATGTTACAGGGGTAGTTTTGTAACTGTCTTATTTCTGGAATCATATATACCTAAGATCTAACCTATGATAGACTTTTCTGGTCTGATTGCATGTTAGTTCCCCTCTTTTGGGAGTGATCTGTGATCTCGCCTCTCACCTAGTCTCTCTTCAGTCTTCTTTCTTTCCTTGGTTTGGTCGCAAGATTCTGGAGTCGTAACATGGTATCAGAGCGTCTGTGATCAAACCTAGGGTTTATATTTTCCTCTCTACTGACTTTCTTCTTCCTCTGAACCTTTCTGGTGTGCAGCCTCCTGTTGCTGCGTTTACTTTGGCTTAAATCACATGGAGTGATTGTATTTGGATTGTGATATGGTACTATTGCCCTAATCGATTTTTTTTAGCAGGGTTTTGATCGAATCGATTTTTAGTAGGGTTTTTTGTATACCCAACGATTTTTTACCCATGGCTTTGGTAACTGTTTCGGTGATGACTATGGTGGGATCAGGTATGGAGAATATTTTTCTGTAATAGAGTCCCCATTCTATGTTACTATATAGATCTGCATACAGGTGATTGTTTGTTCACCTCTACATCTGGTTATTAGATCTACAATCCTTTCTTTTCTACTTTTTTGGTTCATCATGGCTGAGACCAAAACTACCACGGCTATTACATCTTCTTCAGACAATGTGAATGCCCACATTACCTCTATCAAGCTTAAACGGAGTTCGAATTACCTCCTTTAGGCTCAATTTGTGAAGGTTTATCTCATGGCTAAAGACAAACTTCAATATACTACCTCTAATCCTCCTCAGTCATCTAATAAGGGATATAATGACTAGATGAAGGACAATGCATTAATTTTGATTTGGTTGTGGAATAGTATGGAACCAGATGTCGATGCCAATGTCATGTTCTACACTACTGCAAATGGGGTGTGGGATGATTTGAAGGAAACCTACTCCCAGGAGAAGAATACAACTCGTATCTATGATATCTATGAGAAGCTGTTCCAATTTTGCCAATCTGACAAGTCTCTATCAGAATACTACAATGCTTTCAGGGGAATGGTTGAAGAACTCATTGTCTTCCAACCCCTGACTACAGATATTGAAAAGCTCAAAACTCAATGTAATGAATTCTTTATTTCCAAGTTCTTGGTTGGCTTGAATAATGACTTGAAGGCAGTGAAGGGTCACTTACTTGCTGGCAACACCGTCCCTACACTGAACGATACCTACTCACGCCTTCAGCACATCACCTCTTCTACCAAACCTGATCAGTCCACCAAAGACAATTCAGCCTTTCTTGCTAACCGTGGACATGTTCGAGGGTGTGGGGGAGGCCATTCGTCTGGTGGATGGGGTTCTAGTGGACAACACTTTGATTGTGGACAGCAACCTGATCTTTCTTCTTGCCACTTCTCGCCAGTGCTCTTACTGTGGGAAGCCCAACCATACTATAGAGACTTGTTGGGCAAAGCATGGCAAGCCAGAGTGGGCAACCCAATTAGCCAATCATGCAGTGTCAGATGATGGTACTGACCTGGTGTCTCCCAATGATTCTAAACCAGGGACTTCTTCAAGAGACTCTTCTACTTGTCTACATGATGATGTCAATCAATTACTAAGACGGTTGCAGACTCTTGAGGCATCCTCTAATACATCTAATGGTGTGTCTATATCCACTGCTACCTTGGCACAAGAAGGTACATCAACCCTTCTTACCACTACTTCTACCCCTTGGATTATTGATTCAGGGGCCTCTGCTCATATGATTGGTAAGTTATCCCTGTTTAAGTTTTTTTCCCCTAGTACCACGTTTACATCTGTTGTTCTTGTAAATAGTGCTTCAACCCCTGTTTCAGGTCATGGTACTATCTCTCCTACAACCTCACTTAACTTGTCCTCTGTGTTACATGTTCCCCAATTTCCATTAAGTCTTCTCTCAGTAAGTTAGTTAAAAAAGTCCTTAAATTGCTCCGTAACTTTCTTCTCTTCTTATTGCGTTTTTCAGGATCACACAAAGAAGACGATTGGAGGAGGGCATGAAAAGATGGTTTATATTATCTCTACTGTGGTACTCCTGCTACTTTCGCAGTTGCTACAGCCGTTGGGGATGTGACTCCTTTCCAATAGAACTGTCGTTTAGGTCATTTGTCCTTGTCTAGGCTGCAAATTTTATTTCCTAGTTTTTAGTCTATACCAAAGTTAGAATGTGAAGCATGTGAGTTAGGAAAGCATCACCGTGTGTCTTTCCCATCTCGCTCTGTACTTCGAAGTCCGTCTTTTCTTTCCTTAATTCATTCAGATGTTTGGGGTCCTTGTTGAGTCAGCAATAGGTTTGGGTTTTGATATTTTGTGACTTTTGTTGATGACCACTCGTCAAACATGACTGTACTTGTTAAAGGATCGATCAGAATTTTTATCTGTGTTTCAGACTTTCTATAATGAAATAAAAACTTAATTTGGCATTTTAATTAAGGTCTTTCGTTCTGACAATGCTTTAGAATATGTCCAAAATGAGATTTTGATTTTTTTGTTGCCTGTGGGATGATACACCAGACTGTTCTTATACCCCTCAACAAAATGGGGTGGCTACGCGCAAAAATCGGCATCTCCTTGAGGTAGCATGGGCAATTATGTTACATATGCATGTTCCGAAATCTTTTTGGACTGATGGCGTTTTAATTGTCTGTCATTTAATTAATCGCATATCATCTTCAATACTTTCCGATCGATCTCCTTTTTCTATTGTTTTTCCTAACTTGCCTAGTTTTTCGATTCCTCGTGTTTATGGCTGTGTCTGTTTTGTTCACAACTTGCATGCTCTGTCTGATAAGTTATCTCCCAAGTCCACTAAATGCATCTTTTTGGGTTACTCCCATACTTAGAAAGGGTACAGGTGCTATGACCCAGTCACTCACCGCAATTTTGTTAGTGATGATGTGTCCTTTTTTAAAGGCACACCCTTTTTTCCTGCATCCCAGCCTGGGACTATGTGGACTTCTCGAGCTCCACCCCCTCTCCCTACACTCATTCCTTTCCCTGATACCCCTAGTGCCAACGTCCCACCTCCTGTTGGTGTATGATGTCTTGTATTTCGTCGCAGTTTAATCCAGGGAGTACTGGTGCAGCACCTAGACAGGCAGGACGGCGGGCCGTGGGGGTTGCAAGGGGGTAGGAGGCCCCCCTGCATAGCAGGGGGTGCGCCCCCCGCTCGAATTTTTTATTTGAGGGCAATTGTAGTTTAATCCGGATTAGGGTTTTTTTGCTATATATTTGTAGCAAGGGTTTCTTTCTCTGTAATGCAAGCAATACTGAGAGGTGTGAGGACGAGCGCTGTAACCCTATTCTCTATTGATAGTGAAGCAGGATCTCATCTCACCGGGGACGTAGGAAACCTTGCTGAACCTCGTAAAATCTGTGTGCATTGTTTGTTTGTTTTTCCATTATCTTCTGCATCATTTTAGGGTTGCGTTTCTACAAATTGGTATCAGAGCTCTAGATTTCCGTTTTCTAGGGTTTACTATCACGATAACAAGGAAGGGATCGAATGTCAAGTATGATATCGAGAGGTTTAATAGGAAAAACAATTTCACCCTCTGGCGTCAAAGAATGAAGAATCTTCTGATACAGCAGGGTTTGGCGAAAACGTTGTTGGGGAAGTCGAAGAAACTTGCAAAAATTACTGACGAAGATTGGGAAGAGATGGTGGAAAAGGCAGTAAGTGCTATTCGATTAAATCTTTCTGATGATGCCCTACAATATGTTGTGGGTATCGAATCTGCACCGCAGGTATGGGCGAAACTTAAAAGCATCTACATAACGAAGTCCTTAACAAACAAGTTGTTCGTGAAGAAGCAATTGTATTCTCTACAGATGGAGGAAGGTACGGATCTATTAGAGCATCTCAACATGTTCAATCAGATCGTAAGTAAACTTGCAAACCTGGTGGTTAAGATCGAGGATGAAGAAAAGGCGTTACTATTGCTGTCGTCGCTCCCAGAATCTTATAATCACCTAGTAATTGTAGGGGAAGGAGACCCTTGAGATGGATGAAGTCGCAGCTGCCCTTATGTCCAATGATACAAGGAAGAAGGCCAGTAGGACGAAATCTCAAGGAGAAGGTTTTTACAAGGAGCAGGAAAGAGGGAGATCAAATCAGAGGGGATCTGGGAAGAGTCGATCGAAATCAAAAGGGGCAAAGACAAAGATCTCTTGTTACTATTGCAAAAAGGAAGGTCATCTGAAGAGAGATTGCTTGAAGATGAAGGCGGACTTAAAGAAGAAAGGTGTAGATAAGACATCTGAGGAAGTTAGCGTGGCTGACAGTTCAGATGGAGATGATGGAGATGTACTCTCTATATCATCAGGTAAGAATCAACCTTCTGATTCTTGGATTTTAGATTCTGGATGTTCATATCACATATGTCCACATAAGGATTGGTTTGATACATATCAACCATATAATAGTGGGTCTGTCCTAATGGGGAATGATGCCGTATGCAAGACCATTGGGATAGGCACTATCAAAATCAAGATATTTGATGGGATAGTAAGAACCTTAGCAGATGTGAGACATGTACAGAATTAAGGAAAAACTTAATATCTTTGGGGGCACTTGACTCAAATGGCTGCAAGTACATAGCAGAAGGTGGAGTTCTCAAAGTTATTAAGGGTGTAATGGTTGTCATGAAGGGACAGCTAGCAGGAAACCTATACAGACTCATAGGGAGCACAGTTATAGGTGGAGCATCTGTGACTACAGATGCAGTATTTGATACAGATGATACCTATCTGTGGCATATGCGGTTAGGGCATATGGGAGAAAGAGGATTGATGGAGCTTCATAAAAGGAAAATGTTGAAGGGAGTAAAAACTTGTAAACTGAACTTCTGCAAGTATTGTGTGTTCGGAAAACAGTGCAAGGTTAGTTTCAAAACTGCAAAACATAAGAGTAAAGGGGTGCTTGATTATGTACACAACGATGTATGGGGTCCTTCAACAACAAAATCTAAAGGTGGGGCAGAATACTTCGTGACCTTTGTTGATGATTACTCAAGGAAAGTCTGGATCTACTTCATGAAGCATAAAAGTGAGGTGTTCACTAAATTTAAGGAATGGAAGGCTGAGGTAGAAAGGAAGACAGGAAAGAAAATTAAATACTTGAGAACAGATAATGGAGGAGAGTACACATACAAGCCGTTTCTAGAATTGTGCAAAGCTGAAGGGATTACACGTCACTTCACGGTTCCAAAGACACCACAGCAAAATGGTGTAGCTGAAAGGATGAACAGAACACTTCTAGAAAGAGCTCGGAGTATGAGGCTGAATGCAGGGTTGAGCAAGAGATTTTGGGCAGAAGCAGTGAACATGGCATGTTTCCTCATCAATAGGTCTCCATCAAAGGCGATTGATTGTAAAATTCCTGAAGAGGTATGGACAGGAAAACCAGTAGATTATTCTATTCTAAAAATATTTGGTTGTCCAGCATATGCGCATGTTGAGAGTGAGCAACGTTCCAAGTTAGACTCAAAGTCTAAGCAATGTATCTTTCTTGGTTTTAAGAAAGGTGTAAAGGGATTCAAGTTGTGGGATCCAAGTTCACAGAAAGTTGTGGTTAGCAGAGACGTTGTGTTTGATGAGTCTCATATAGTGAAGTCAAATTACAATTCACAAGCAGTTGATGAAAATAAAGAAGGTTCTACTGTGCAGGTGGAGGTAGGTGAGTTAGAAACAACAAGAGAGAATGAGTCATCAAGTGACTTACCAGGACAACAGGAAGCAGTAGAAGTTCCCTATACTATGGCAAAGGGTAAAGGGAAGCGTACTCACAAAGCACCTATGAGATACGGGTTTGAGGACATGGTTGCCTATGCCCTCACTATAGGTACAGGTGATCCATCTTCCTACCATGATGCTTTGAGTGATGCACAACATGATAAATGGATGACAGCTATGATGGAGGAAATGGAATCTCTACAGAAGAACAAGACTTGGGAGATTGTGGAAAAACCCAATGGAAGAAAAATCATTGGGTGTAAATGGGTCTTTCGTAAGAAAGAGGCAGCATCTGAGAAGGAGCGTGAAAGGTATAAGGCCAGACTTGTAGCCAAGGGCTATGCACAGAAGGAGGGGATAGACTACAATGAAATATTTTCTCCGGTGGTGAAACACACTTCGATCAGGGTACTACTTGCTTTGGTGGCCATGTATGATTTAGAGTTTGAACAACTTGATGTGAAAACTGCATTTCTTCATGGTGACTTGGAGGAACAGATTTACATGGAGCAGCCTGAAGGTTTCAAGGTGCAGGGAAAGGAAGACCATGTTTGTCTGCTTAAGAGGTCGCTTTATGGCCTTAAGCAATCTCCTAGGCAGTGGTACAAGCGCTTTGATTCCCACATGATGAAGATTGGCTACACAAGAAGTGAGTATGATAGTTGTGTTTATTATAAAGTGTCAAGTGATAATTCCATTATTTTGTTGATGCTTTATGTTGATGACATGCTCATTGCTGCAAAGAACAAACATGATATAGCCTCTATGAAGTCTTTGTTGAGTGCTGAATTTGAGATGAAGGATCTTGGTGCCGCTAAGAAGATCCTTGGCATGGAAATCCTTAGAGATAGAAATGCAGGTAAACTTTGGGTAACTCAGAAGAGGTATATTGAAAAGGTGCTAGAGCGTTTCAATATGGAAAAGGCCAAGCCGGTTAGCACTCCGTTAGCTGGCCACTTCAAGTTATCTGAAAGGGAATGCCCTACAACACATGAGGAGGTGGAGCAGATGTCTCAAGTCCCTTATGCTAGCGCAGTTGGGAGTCTCATGTATGCTATGGTTTGTAGCAGGCCGGATTTGTCTCATGCAGTTAGTGTTGTTAGTAGATACATGAGTAATCCAGGGAAGGAGCATTGGAATGCAATTAAGTGGATCTTCAGATATTTGAGCAAGACTAAAGATATAGGTGTTATGTTCAGTGGCAAGGGAAGTTCTATAGAATTGGCAGGTTATGTTGATTCTGACTATGTTGGTGATTTAGACAAGAGGAGGTCTACTATAGGTATGTGTTTACATTGGCTGGTGGACCTATATCATGGAGGGCGATGCTTCAGTCTACAATTGCATTGTCCACTACAGAGGCAGAGTACATGGCAGCAGTTGAGGCTGCCAAGGAAGGAGTCTGGTTGGCTGGACTGGTTCGTGAGTTGGGATTGGAGCAAGGAGGTACAGTGTTACATTGTGACAATCAGAGTGCCATACATCTTGCAAAGAATCAGGTGTTTCATGCAAGGACAAAGCATATTGATGTGAGATTTCACAAGATCAGGGAGCTTGTGTCAGAAGGCTGTATTCACTTGAGAAAAATTCATACAGATCTCAATCCTGCAGATATGTTTACAAAGCCAGTTACTACAGAGAAGTTCGAGTCCTGTTTGGACTTGATTAATATTACTCATTGTTGAAGATGAGGGACGCACCAAACAGGTGCGGGTTTGTACCTCTAATGAGGTACAATGATGAAGACGTCTACAAGTTATCTTTACAGGAGGCTCGACAGAATTCAAGCCAAGGTGGAGATTGTTGGTGTATGATGTCTTGTATTCCGTCGCAGTTTAATCCAGGGAGTACTGGTGTAGCAACTAGACAGGCAGGACGGTGGGCCGTGGGGGATTGCAAGGGGGCAGGAGGCCCCTTTGCATAGCAGGGGGTGTAGGGAGGCGCAGCCCCCTGCTCGAATTTTTTATTTGAGGGCAATTGTAGTTTAATCCGGATTAGGGTTTTTTCGCTATATATTTGTAGCGAGGGTTTCTTTCTCTGTAATGCAAGCAATACTGAGAGGTGTGAGGACGAGCGCTGTAACCCTATTCTCCATTGATAGTGAAGCAGGATCTCATCTCACCGGGGACGTAGGCAACCTTCCCGAACCTCGTAAAATCTGTGTGCATTGTTTGTTTTGTTTTTCCATTATCTTCTGCATCGTTTTAGGATTGCGTTTCTACACCTCCGTTATAGGTTTATCAACGTCGGAAGCAACCCGAAAAGCCCAGTGGTGATACTATTACTCCAGCCGATTTGCTACCTCCATTGCTGCCCTCCTCTGTTGAAGCTCCAATCCCTCCTGTCCTGAATGACTTACCAATTGGTCATCGTAAAGGTACATGCACTTGCACTAAAAATTCTTTGGTTGTGTATCCTATTGATAAATTTGTTTCCTTGTCTCATCTTCCATCACCTATCCATGGTCTTGCATTATCTCTTTCTACTCATACCATTCCCAAATCTCATGTTGATGCCTTGAGTATCCCTGGAGGAAAAACTGCCATGGATGTAGAAATGGATGCTCTCTCGCATCGTGCCACTTGGAGTCTAGTAGATTTACCTCCTGGTGAGGACTTGGTGAAGTGTCGTTGGGTTTATACTATTATGTATCATTCTAATGGCTCTATTAAGCGGCTGAAGTCCCGTTTGGTTGCTAAAAGGTATACTTAGACATATGGGGTTGATTATTTTGAGACATTTCCTCTTGTTGCTAGGCTGAACTCCGTTCGCCTTCTTATTTCTTTTGTTGTTAACTATGATTGGTTGTTGTTTCAGTTGGACATCAAGAATGCTTTTTATATGGTGATCTACGGGAAGAAGTGTATATGGAGCAACCTCCTGGGTATGTTGCTCAGGGGGAGAATAGAGGTCGAGTGTGTTGTTTACACAAGGTTATTTATGGACTTAAACAGTCCCCTCGGGCATGGTTTGACAAATTTAGTACTACTATGGTAACTTGTGGGTTTTTCTAATGTTATTCTGATCATGCTGTCTTTGTTCGTTGCAGAGGTAATAAATTGATTGTCTTAGTGGTTTATGTGGATGATATTATCCTCATTGGTAATGATGAGGCAGAAATTTCTGAAGTTAAGAAGTACTTGCAACAACACTTTCAGACCAAAGACTTAGGCCAACTTCACTATTTTCTCGACATTGAAGTGATCAGATGCAAAACGGGGGTCAATTTATCTCAAAGGAAGTATGTGTTGGATCTTTTATCGGATACTAGTATGCTTGCATTCAGACCTGTGGATATCCCTATGGACCCTCACCAGAAATTTGGTGTTAGTGATGGTGAACCTCTCCAGGATGTGCATTAGTATCGAAGTTTAATTGGCAAGTTGATATATCTCACAGTCACACGATCTGACATTTCTTATGTTGTGGGAGTCCTTAGTCAGTTTATGCAGTCTCCTCAGAAAGTACATTGGGATGCAGCTATTCATGTTCTTTGGTATCTAAAGGGTGCTTCTAGTAAAGGGCTGGTCTATCGCCCTAATCGGCATACGGATCTGATTGGCTACTCCGATGCTAATTGGGTTGGCTTTGCTAGTGATCGTAGGTCCACTACAAGTTGTATTTTTGGTGGAGGCAATCTGGTTACATGGCGAAGTAAAAAGCAGACTACTATTGCCCAATCTAGTGCTGAAGTAGAATATAGAGCTATGACTCACACCACTGCTGAGTTGATGTGGTTACGGTCATTACTTTTACAGTTGGGGTTTCCCGTAACTAAACCTATGAAGAAGTACTGTGACAACCAAGCAGCTGTGTACAGTGCCAGTAACCCGGTCTTCCATAAGAGGACCAAACACATTGAGTGGACTGCCACTTTGTTTGTGATGCTGTTCTGAAGAAGTTAGTCGAGACTCCTTTTGTTCCTTCTTCAGATCAGTTGGCAGACATGTTTACTAAGTTTGTATGTGCTCCTAGTTTTCACAATGGTTGTACCAGCTGAGCATGGGTGATGTATATGCTCCAGCTTGAGGGGGAGTGTTAAGTTTTAGGCATAAGGGGTATTTTGGTCCTATCGGTTTCTATTGTGTATTAGGGCTGACTAGCGCAGGTTACGAGGGTAGTTTTGTAACTGTCTTATTTCTGGAATCATATATATATATATATATCTGAGATCTAACCTGCGGTAGACTATTCTGGAATGATCGCAGGTTAGTTCCCCTCTTTTGGGAGTAATCTATGATCTCGCCTCTCACCTCTCTTCTCTCCTCTTTTCTCTCTTCAGTCTTCTTTCTTTCTTCTTCTCTTTTCTTTCTTTCCTTGGTTTGGTTGCAGGATTTTGGAATTGTAACATGTTCCATTTTCATTAGGTCTGAGAGAATGGATATAAGGTATCACTTAAGGTCTTCTAGGTTAATGATAACTCATGCTACTGCATATGTCGTGTAGTGCGTGTGAAGTGTTTGTGTGCTAATTACACATAACTATTAAGGTCTTCGATCTTGGCTTCTTGCCAATTGCTTTCAAGTCTTCACTGCTGTCTTGCAAATGATTATCAGCTTTCTTCCTTCACTTTCAAGTCTTCAAATCTTCAATACTTGGAGTCTTGATACTTCTTGATATCTTGACATAGGTGAGTGCATAATACATAATATATAATTGTTAAATTCCTTATTTGTTTCTTCTCATCAAAACCAATCTTGGAGTCAAACTCCTGAGGTGAGTGGGTTTCCCCAACACTGCCTGGATTAGTTGAACATGCTTTATTCCCATGGTAACACTGGTTATTTACTTCAGCATGCTAGTGACATCTTACCATCTTCCCATTGTAAATCAGCATATTCTGTAACTTTTTTTAGTGGGTTCTGGCTTGTGGTGGTTGTTGTTGTGTGTGTGTGTGTGTGGGTGTGTATGTGTGTGAACCCCAAGGGCATAGCTCAGTTGGCAAGGAGTTCCTAAATCGACATGCATCCCGAATTCGAATCCCCTTACCCCCTTGGGGCCACCCCCACGATTTCTAGGTTCTCATAGAAGCTAGTGCTGACCCAACTCGTGTGTGGGGGCGTACACGTGTGTCCAGGGGAAAAATTTGTATGTGTGTGTGTGTTCTTGACTGCTTTCATTTTAAATGTCCTCATCTCATGTTGATATCAAATACCTCAGTGATTTGGTGATGATTTTTTTTCTGAAAACCTTCTTTCTTTTTCAGTGTTGGAGGCCAACCCATGGAGAGAAGCTTCAAAGCCTGTCTATGTGCTGACCCAAAAGGAAAACCAGTTATGCACCATGAAAACGCGAAGAAATCGCAGGTTGTTTATTTGTGGTTTACCTTTCACCTAAATAATTTTCAATTTATGCACTACTAATGCTTTCTATTTTCAACAGTGAAGTTGAAAGGGAGCTTGGTCTTTTGTTTTCTAAAGGAAAAAAATGGAGATCTGAAATTGGAAACAAGAGTAAGCAGTCAAGAACTGGCAATAAATTCCAGATGCTTGTAGAGGATGTCAGGGAGGGAGTACTTGTAAGTGTCTGAATTTGTTCTGCCTTGTTTTTCTGAATGTTATATGGGCAATGGACTGAGTAGGGTTATTTGCATCATGACATAAAGATAGAATGAGCTATACTTTATCTTGACTGGAGTACATGCAGCACAGTCAAGATTAGGTGTCCAATTTCGTAAATATCTGCCTAAAATATCTACACCTGAATAGCTGATTATCCATCCACTCACTCCATCCGCCCCTTGGAGGTGTTCCTTTTTTGAAGTACTTGTGGTATTTTCTGAATATCCTTAATTATGTCATAGGTTTAGCGGTTATGATAAGCACTCAGATGGAATCTGAAAGCCGCTGTATATAACCCATAGCTTCAGCCCTCAAAGATGGTGTTTCTGTTCTTTTAACACATTCATTCTGTGAGCTTGTTTATTCATGATCCAGATGAAACACTAGATATGTTACGGACGGTGATACAGACTCCTCTTAATGTGGAATGTATCCATGTTGGACATTTGTTTAGACTCACTAAATTCCGAAATTTCACGAATTCTTGGTGACAGTTCTAGATTTGCTTTCTTTATCCTTGTATGTTGGGATAAGGAAATTGAAAATGTACAACTGCAAACTTGTGAACATTCAAACAAAAAGAAAACATCATACTCTATTTCCTTTGCACTTAATGTCCATTGATAAATGAATGATGCAGTCCACCAAATTACAATGTTTAACAGAAAAATGACTCTTTCTATTGAGTTCCCTATCCATCTTTATTCAGCTTGTGGAGTCAGATGTCCTGGCACATGTTTTGATCCTGGCTCATGTTGCTATATCCTTGGAACAAATTGTTACGCCGTTTTTTTTTTCCCCCTTTATGGTAGTCTTTTTTGGATTCAAGTGATAGCTTTTTTACTTTGTGGCAGAAATATTCTGCTTTCCACTTCTAATCCGCTTGTTTATAAACTACCAGTTTCTGCTGACAATATTAAATCATGAATATTTCGAATTTTACTAGAAGGTGTGTGCTATTTTTGGTTTTTTTGTTGTGTTTGTCTGAATTTTAGCTTATTATTGTTAATTTGGTCTTGATATTTTTCTTGATGAAAATATATGTTCTAAACTGTGTGTATGCTTCCTAGAATCTCCAAGAATGTTGTAATATGTGTCAGTTACTTCCTCAGAAAAAAAGTAAGTCTAAATGTGTGGGAGACTGTGCCTTGAAGTGTGTGTGACCTTGTGTTCCAATCACTACAAATTTTGAAATATACTGTATATGATTAATTGGTACGATAAACCTGAGTTGGTATTGTTTGAAGTTACCTCAAATTAATTGGTACTACGTAATTTAACTTTGCTTTTCTTTTCTTTGGGGTGGGGATGTTGTGGCATGATGGCTATTTGCTGTGGCATGAATCCAGGTATTTGAAGATGAGAATGACGCAGCTAAATACTGTGACCTACTTGAGGGAGGAGGTCAAGGTTGTGAGGGTGTTGCAGAGATTGAGGCATCATCGGTAAGACATTGAATGTTTCTGGTTCTGCTGCATTTATTGATGCTTGATGATAGAGCTCTTTTACATGTGCTGCAGGTCTTTGATATTTGCCAGAAGATGAGAGCTCTTGCAGTTTTATTCCGACGTGGAAGAACACACCCTTTACCCAAAAGCCTCGAGCTTAACCTGAAGGCCCGTAAGCGATCCCTGGAAGATCAAGAAGACTTGATATAACTTTCCAATGAGTGAGGCAATTTATATTCACCATAGTAAACATGTTCTCAAAGCTGAAGGTCATGTATACCTAGTAGCTGTACTGAAAATCACGTAGTAACCATTCATATCACACTGGTCGGTGATATTTGATGGAGAAATTTGGCGGGGTGTGGGGTACATGCTTTGATAGCTTGCATTGTAAAATGACTAAAGTTAATTTAATTGAAGTTGCCCTATTGTTAGCCATTCCCCCCCCCTTTTGTATCCCCTTAAGCTTGAAATTTTAAAGCTGCACCTGATCTCTCTCCTATGGTGGCACATCTCTAGTATGCTGCATCTATGTATAGGATGGGAAAATGAATCTGAAGGAAGTCCTGGTGAAATGAGGTCCCTCAAAACAATTGTGTAGCTGGCATTTTCCTTTCTTCCCCATAAAAGAAAGGTGAAAGCACTAACATAAACAAAGTTCCACATGTTGGGAACCTTTGGTCCCTCAAAAACAATTTTTTGTTACAGAGTTCTAATACCCTCAATTAATGTCTTGAGACTAAAGGTACTGAACATACGTTTCTTCTATTCGTGTCATGATGTTGTTCAATGTTGTTGGTGCCTCAGATAAGCTCATTTTGCCTATGCTACCCCTTTTGGTGTAGCGTTTTATAATTTTAAATTTGCCCATACTCTTACCACATGAGTTGGTAAATTACATATTTATTAGTACTTTATTTTATGCCATATTTATTGATACTCTGGCTTCACCAAAAGGTGACCTTACAAGAAATGCTTGGGAATATGAGATTTAACTATTCTTTATAAAATCCAAGATGGTTGAAACCTAGTTAAATAATCAGAGCCATATGAAAGTTGTAGCTAAATCGAATGGTGCTCCAATGATAGAGCACCACTTCTATTTTGTACAGGTTGCATGTATACAATGAAAGAATAATTTTAGCACCACCCACAAGGAGCTATGGACTACCCGTCCCACTGATGTGTGGGTGGGAAGTTTAAGAGTTTTTACAATATATATTTGGGCAATACATAGTTTGGCAATACATCATACGAGGTATATATATATTTTAATGAGAATCTCCTTAAACTTGTCCCGTATAAGGTTCAGGATCAAGGATAAACCTCAGTTACATGCAGCTATACCTAACCCATGTAATAAATCATTTGTGAGGAGACTCGAATTAAAGACATTTATTAACATTTAACACATGATATCTTTGGGCTTGTCGAGCTACTCCCTGGGGTATAGGTCCATAAAAACCAACCTCCCTTTGTTTTGCTGAAGTTGAATCAACAAATTGCATTGGAACTTTCAGAATTGGTACCTTAAGATATGGTAAACTTCTGAACAAACTCTCCATATTATATAAATTTTATTTAAAACTCGTCATATCCAAGCTCAAATGGTAGAGCGCCCGCTTTGCATGCGGGAGGTACAGGGGGTTCGATCCCCCGTATCTCCACTTTTGACCGTGATTTTTTTCAAAACCACCTCACCTCGAGGGATATTGAACATCGAGATGATGTATTTGTTTGTTATTATTATTATTATTATTTTTTTTTTTTTTTTATCAAACGGAACGATTTAACTTTCCTTAGATATAAGGGAAGAAGAAGGGTTTGGGGTTTTTCACACATGAATGGAAGAAGGGTGGGTCGAGTTATTTGGTTTTGTTTTTTAAAAATATATATATATTTTGAACCCAAACGTATTATACGCTTATAATATTTCAACCCTTAAAATCTATGTATAAATCCGTTCTATGGAATTATACAGCAAATAACGTTTTTTCAATTAAATATTTAAATATATGTTTAATACGCATATATTTTACATTTTTTTTTTCTTTTTTTGATAGGAAGTGGGGGAATGTGTGTGACAGGAGCGGCTGGAACCAGTGCACTACGCAGATACTTTACTAAATATGGTGCTTTCGTGTGGAATCCAAACAACTCCCCCTCCACATGGAAGAAACGTGGGGATTGAGATTTGCCTTAATGGATTTTTTTTTTTTTTTTTTTTTTTTT